>NC_090375.1:106810226-107115803 GCF_036365525.1 Heterodontus francisci | reverse complement strand
TTCTGTCCTACAATTGAGTTAATTTTGGTCCTGCTTGCCTGTCATGCGATGCCCTTTTCTTCCCTTTTTTAGAAAGATTAGAAAAATGATGACTGGCAACTTCACCAATCACCAACAATCCCTCTGGCATCCGGGTACTTGCTGCAAAGAACTAAAGCCTGAGGACAGACTCCTGGTCATATCGCCTCTTCGTGTCAAGACTCCCAGCCTTTGTGTCGTCCTTTACATGGACTGACCCGATACAATCAACCTGGATAATTTGTACCATTTTCGGTGCAGTGCTGACCTCATGTATTGTGACGATTCATCCATCTTGGCATACTGGAATCCTGTGACAGCTGGTCCTTTTGTGTCTACAATATAAAACGTGTGGCAGCCAATTAGAGATCCAACAGCTGCACTGTAAGGTTATTGTTCGAATGCACCTGCTTAGAGAACCATTGTAGGCAGTCAGCCCAGCTGTGGTGGGTCATATCACAGATTCCCATTTCTTTAGATACATGTCCTTCAGTATACAGATGGGCAGAATATTTGCACTAGCTCTGGTGTCGATTTTCACTCTAAGCGTATGCTTGCCTGATCGTGGCAAATGCCTCAGGTTGCGTAATAGCATTGACATATTGATCCAAGTTAACTATGTGGAATGCCGGTTTGCTGTTCGTTCGAGTACACTCTTCATCCATGTCCTCCTGGCAATCTGTCTCTCTGCTGACATGAAGTGCCTGCTTGGGCTTTTATAGTGTGTGGCATATCTTTTGTTGTGTTTGCCATCCTGTCTTGCAGACATTCTCTCTGCATGTGATCTGCCACCATTCCTGTGTGCAGTATCTGAGCTCGGCCTTCTGCAGCATTGCCTTGCCCAATGTCCTTGCATGCCACAAGCTTTGCTTTGGTCCTGGTACACCAGACAACTATGAATTGGATGAGTCAGGCCACATTTGCCACAAGGCTTGTCAGACTTTTGATCCTTGGTTATCGTACCAATTGTCGTAGGTGCCCCCAATGCTTGCAACTGTTAGCGTCCAGCCATGATGGCTTCAAATTTCCTTCCATCACTGAGTAGTGCATCTATGGCGTGCCTTTTTTTCTTTTCTAGCAAGTCTTTTTGAAAGGCCTCTATTGGGGTGGACGCGATCGCTAGCTTTATAACCTGTTCCAACAATTCAATATCTGCAAAGTCACAAGATTGAGCTTTGTTTCAGCACCTTGCAGCAAACTGGTCAATGAACTCATCTTGCCTTTGCCGATAGGTCATAAGCTGAAGCCTATGTACTCGGAAATTTATCTTTACCTTCAGTTGCTGCTCCTGGAATGTCCATAGCTTACTAGGGTCCTTCTGATCCTCAGCTGAAAATCCTACTGTATTGATCCATTGCAAGCCCTCGTTGCCCAGTGTAATTTTAATTCTGGTAGCTTGTTTCTCTGGTTTGCTCACTTCTCGATCCAGGGAACAGTTTAAATTCAGAAGCTATGTCCAACACCTTAACTGGAGCATATATATACAAATAGTTACTGCATTAGCACGCCTGTACACGTCTCACTTTTTGGGCTCCATCCGCAACTAATTGGTCATGTGTGATGTGACATAATTTCCTCTGGTGATCTTCACTTGCAGCTCTTAAGGTGTTCCCTTCTTAAGGTTGTCCCACAACAGAGCCATCTATGAACACATACCTGCATCAAACAGACCGTTTACATCTTGAAAATGTGCTTCTATTGTCTTGACTGCTGTGTTTGTGCCCTCCAGTACGAGCCAGCCAGAGTGTCTCGTATTGTGGTTGTCTGCTTCGCCCCACACAACATTACAATGCAAAGAGGCTGGAGCTGGATGAAGTGGAGTACCTGGAGAAGGACTGGGAGGAAGATGAAGATGATGAAGAGGAGGAGGATGGCATCGCTCCAGAGGTGGCCGGCATTGCAGGAAGACCACTGATGCCGTCCCAGAGCTCAGGGTGAACATGGCCGCAAGACCAATGCTGATTCAGCACCATTTCACCTGCGTATCTCTGAACCCTTGTGACAGATACCCCATAATACCCCTTCCAGCATTGTGCCACAATGACTCATATCTCAGGCGTCCCATTGCCAACCATGACTATGGAAAATGAGGTTTCCACTGCCAACATTCTGTAACATCATATAGCATGAGAAAACTGCAATCTTGGACCCCTCTGCTGTCACCCCCCCCTCCCCCCCACCACCTCCCGCCAAGACTCCATCCCCTTTTGACATTGTTATGATCACCTAAATCATGGTTTATATACATTTTTTTAAGAGGTCACTTTTAGTTTTGGGGAAATTATATTGGTAGATATAAGGTAATTGCAACTCTGGAAACTAAAGATTGTCAGCTCACCCAACAGATTTACACTTCAAAGATCTTTCCATGTGTACTTACAGTGTCAGAGTTTTAGAGGTGAGAGCCATAAAACAGCAGATGGGCTTGTTTAGTTGGGGAACTGAAGCCTGTAAGTCTGAAGAGAATTTCCCTCTCTTTGTTAGCAGTATAAATTATTCATTGGTTATCCAGATTTGAAGTGATGTTTTGGAGTCGGAGTTAATTAGCTTAAATTTCTATCTGGGACATCCCAGATGTACCACACTGCTATGGAGATAGATCATGCAGGGAGATGCCTTTTCGTTAGGTTTTTTTTATCTCTGTGTCTTGCTCACAGAAAGTCAGTTGGTGTTTGGAAACAGCTGTACTCAGTGACAAAGGGCTATCAGGAGCCAAGGGTGTTTTCTGATTTGAAATTATTATACAAGAGATGTGAGTGAGGCCCATGCTCAGGCTGAGGAAAACCAAATTAGTGAGCTGTTGAAAGAGAGCTGCAGGGTTCACCTAGCTGGATACTATGAGGGAGAAGCTCCAAGAAATCTCATACCTCAGAAGATAACTGGGAAACTAAGGAAAATCAAAGTGAATTCTTGAGAGCTGTGGTATGGTTTGGATTGGTCCCAGGAGAAGTGAATGAACCTTCAAGATCCTGTAAAATATAGGGGATTCTTCGGTGAAAATAAAAGTCAAATGGGGAGTGTTCAATTGAGATTTTCAGTTTAAAGTATGTGATTACAAAATATAGTGTTAAGTGAGTTGTACTTGCTTTAACTCTTGTAAAAAAGTTTCTTTTGTTTAAAACGTGAAATCATGTGGCATAATTCTTTCAGTAATAACTGGAGTTTGAATTTCTTTTTAAAAAAGTTACTGGTTTCTAAGGAGATCATAACAACATGAGGCATCAAGAACAGATATTAGATTGATAACATAAACAAATTATATTGTAATGAAAACAAAACAGCAGACAAATGTTGAAAAAAGCATCCAGGTGACCCATTAAGTGAAATTAAGAGTGTGGCACCTTGCTTTCCATATCACTTCAATGGGGTGCTCCCCCTGGGGTAGAGGATGGGGTGGAGGCAGCCTGCTCCCTACTCTGCCTGCGGGTGAGATACCCATGGCTTCTGTCCTTGCCTTGGAGGTGCCCGTGGGGGCTGCTACATCTGTCACAGGGTCTTGCGGCACAGATGGTTCCTGAGTCAGAGGGGGTAAGGGGCCAAAGGTTGATGGTTGATGCTGGTACCCCTGAAGTGTAGCCCCTTCATCTGCCTCTTCCATCGCCTCAGCCCATTCCTGGTGCCGATGGATGCTGGATGAGGCATCTGGCTGGGATGCAGCTGGCATCCACACAAAGCATCTCAGCACCATTAGCAGCACTGAACAGTCAATGCTACAGAGAGTCTCATGCTTCTGTGCATATCAAGGCACAGTTCATGCATCCACTCAGAGTGATGCTGCATATGGCTCTCCAAGAAGTTGGCCACTCTTTCAATAGCAGCTGATGTGCTTGAAACCCTGAGTCATGATGGAGCACATTAGCTGCAAGAACTCCTCTATTGCCATCCTATGGCTCCTCAAGGCCTCAGAGATCTATGGCAAATGAGAAATTATCTGCCTCTGATTCTCAAGGAAGACCCTCCTCGTTTGTGACACCCGAGGGCCAGTATCTTCGTCCAGCGGAGCATCGCTGTGTCTGTCCTGTTCTCTGAGGGGGACAGCCCACAGCCGACTCTGCCTCACCTTCCTCCTCCTGCTCACGCATGATGTGAGGTACACCCAGCACTCCTCATACTAAGGTAGATGGTGGCCCAACCAACGTGAATGTGCTTGCACTGGTGAAAGATGCAGAAGTATGGTGTGACGGTGTTGGCTCTGGTAGCTCTCCCTCCACTGAGGAGGACAGCGATGTTTGTCCTTCAGTACTGCACTCCCCCTCAGCTACTGGCCCTGTGGGAAACAGAAGAAGGTGGTTATGAGAACTTGGCCTACTCATCATGTGCTCCCAGCACAACCAACCCCATAGAAGATATTGTTCGAAGAGCCAAAGCACGCATTGGGCAGAAGTGTCCTCCATGCCCTTCACCTAAAGATAGAACTATCAAATATGTCTGTTGATCTCAGCCACTCATTTCCCCATCACCCAAAGATTAGCAATATCCAGCAGTAACTCCTTCACTGGCGTTATACTGTGCAGTTTGGGCACACCACCACCTGTTCTGACCATTTTGCTGGCATTGTGGGCTCTCTTTTCCAGCAGGGTAAGGAGAGAAAGTTCATGAGTAGGATGCCCTCCTTCACCTATTCCACCTATTGGTTATTGAATGTCTTGCGGCATTGGGCCCACATCTTTCGGGTCACTCCCCTGCCGCTGACCTCACTTGCCACCTCCATCCATGCCAATTTCATTCCCTTCAGTGGGTTCCTTCTCCCGGATGGTGGGAAGATGTCGCTCCTCTCGCTAACAGGACCCATTAATGCCTCCAGGCAAGTGTCTGAGAATCGTGGGGACACCCATGGACATCTGCCTGTTCCATTGTTTCTCCTAGAGTCCCCTGCTGCTCCATTTCTTCATTGAGCAACAAGCGTAGCCATGGCTGCTACTTGTCTTTTCAGGGGGTCCTCGTTTACCAAGTCCTGCCTCCATGCAGGTCCTGAGGCTGCTAAATGGGCGCCCTCTCGTCCCCTGGCTAATTACTGTGTTTGCATTTGAAAATAATGTCCCATGCGAAGCAGGGTCGGGACCCAGAAATAATCCAGGCATCAGGTTCCTGACCTTGGAAAATTCAGGCCATATTGTCATTGATTCATTGTAGCTGGGTGAAAATCTTAAAATTCCATACCAATCACTAACATGAGACCTTCATTACCACAAGGATTGCAGTGGTTCATGGTGAAGCTCTCCCCCTCAGGTAACCAGGTGTGCAGAACTGAGAGGTTACAACTATCAGGTGAGACTGTACAGCTTGGGGCTCTTTTCTCTAGAAAAGAGAAGACTGAGAGGTAACCTGATACAGGTCTTTAAAATTAGGCAGGGACTCGATACAGTAGATGTTTCCAGTTGTGAAGGAGTCCAAAACTAGGGGCCATAAGTATAAGACAGTTACGAATAAATACAATAAGAAATTCAGAAGAAACTTCTTTACTCAGAGAGTGGTTAGAATGTGAAACCTGCTCCCACATGCAGTAGTTGAGCTGAATAGCATAAATGCATTTAAGGGGAAGCAAAATAAGTACATGAAGGAGAAACAAATAGAAGGATATGTTGGTAGAGCGAGATGAAGGAGGAAGGAGGCACATGGTGCAGCAGAAACACCAGCATAGACCTATTGGGTCAAATGGCCTGTTCCTGTACTGTAAATTTTATATAATTATACAATATCGAAAAAGACTTGAGATATATGACAACCTTTGTCAGGGTAGGGGAGATGTAAAGAGGGAAAATAGGCAAGACAAAAAGGAAATGAAAAGAAACTCAATGTGGAGCACAAGACAGAGAGCTTTGCAAAAGCAGTTTAATATCTCTAACTGTTTTCAAAGATGAAATGAAGATCAATAATAATAATTAACAAGAGTACTTTTTTGAAATATAATACTTAAAATTCCTAAAATTATTTAATTAAAGAATTTAATCTGCACAGTTTTAATATTTTACTTACCAAAGGATCCTCATAAATCTCTGGATCCAAATGCAGTTGTTGAGGACATAAACCAATTTGGTCTCCTTTTCGAATAGCCAGCTTTGTACCCCTATCCAGAGTTAGAACAAAGTTCTCAGTGGCCACACGTAGCATTATTGATGCACTAGATAAGCGTAGACCTTCATTTATTAGACTACCTGTTCAAATTTTTTCAAAAAAATGTTTAGCAGAGATTCACAAAACATTACACAAAACAAAACCAGAAATTGTTTCTCTAAAGAATTATTGTCATGAAATATTAACAAAAAATGGCTGAATAATGTCCAAGTTTATTTCTGAAATTAGCTATAATGATAAAGGATGGTAGGTGATGGACAGTGGGATATAAATCAGTAATTCAACAGAATGGTTCTAATAACATTGTAAACCATAAAAAAGTTAAGGTATCTTATGACTGTCACTGGAAGCACAGGATTGATTTGCAACTTCTTGTTTACTGATAACATTAAGTTAGGTGACACAGTAAATAGTGTAGATGTAGCATGTTGCAAAGTGACATTGATTAAATGGGCTGAATTTTGCAGCCCCCACCCCGACGCGTGGGTCGTGGTTGGGTAGGGGGGCTGGAAAATGCCTCCGGCAGAGACCTGCCACCACTCCCGCCGAAGGTGCTGGAATGATATTGGTGCCGGTGGCTGGCATTCCTGTGCCTTCGGATCTCCATCCGGGGATCTGAGACAGAAGACTGGTGGGGAGGGGGGAGCTGGTTAAGTTTCTCAGTGTGGAGGAGGGGGAAGACAAATACATGAATAGGATGGGAATAGAGGGATACAGTCCCCGGAATTGCAGAAGGTTTTAGTTTAGGCAGGCATCAAGATCGGCACAGGCTTGGAGGGCCGAATGGCCTGTTCCTGTGATGTACTGTTCTTTGTTTTTCGTTAAGAGCGGCGTCAAGAGTAATTTCATTGGTCTAGGGTGTGGTGGGAAGAGGTAAAGTTTAAAGTTGATGAACTTTGGGGAGGAAGGTCAGGAGCACAAGGTAAGTGTTTTGGGGGGAGAGGGCAGGCAATTACTTCTATGCTTATTGGGGGTAGGGGTTGGAAGAGAATCAGCATCATTTAATTTTTTAAAATCAATATTTCTTTAATTATTAAATGCAATGTGGGGCTTGAAGCCCTTTAAAAATGGTGTCAGCGCCTGTGCAAAGATGGCTGATGCCATTGCCAGGGTGGGACCACCCACCCCTCCAGGTCATTGGGGGGGGGGGGGGGTGGGGGAGGCAGTCCGCCCTGGCCATTTAAATGAGCTGCCACATTTAATATCACGGCGCCTCTGTGACATGTAGTCCGCGTGGACAGACCGCCATTGTTTATGTCCACCGCCGAAAAATGCAGCCCAGTATGTGGGCAAAACTAGCAGAGGGAGCTCAACGGGGGGGAAAGTGTGAGGTCATCCACTTTGGACCTAAGAAAGATAGTTCAGAGAAGTTTCGAAATGGCGAGAAGCTAGGAACTGGGGATGAGCAAAAAGATTTAGGGATCCAAGTACAGAAATCACTCATAGCAAGTCAACAGGTACTAAAAATAAATAAAAAGGCTAATGGAATGCTGTCCTTTACCTCAAAAGGATTGGAATACAAAGGGGTGAAAGTTATGTTACAGTTGTACAGAGTTCTTGTTAGACCCCACCTAAAGTACTGTGTTCAGTTCTGGCCGCTGCACCTCTGGAAGGATATATTGGCCTTGAATGGGGTGCACTGCAGATTCACCAGACTGATGCTGGGGTTAAAAGGGTTAAATTATGAGGATAAACTCATCAACAACACTTGTATTCCCTTGAATATAGAAGATTAAGGAACAATCTAATTGAGGTATTTAAGTTGATCAAAGGAGTTTATAGGGTAGATACAAATATATGAATTAGGAGCAGGAGTAGGCTACTCGGCCCTTCGAACCTGCTCTGCCATTCAATAAGTTCATGGCTGAACTGATTACCCCACATTTCCACCGATACTGAAAGAAACAATTTTCCCTGGTGGGAGATTCCAGAACAAGGGGGGCATAACCCTAAAATTAAAGCTAGGCCATTCGAGGGTGATGCCAGAAAGCACTTCTTCACACAAAGGGTAGTGGAAACCTGGAACCGTCTTCCCCAAAAAACTTGTAAAGCTAGATCAATTGAAAACTTCAATACCAAGGATTTTGTTAAGGGTTTTTGAACCAAGGCAGGTAGATGGAGTTAAGGTATGCATCAGCCATGATCTAACTGAATGGTGGAAGAGGCTGAATGTCCTTCCCTTGTTCCAATGTTGTGAAAAGTTTGTTAAAGCTAATTATTTGGTTGTTTTAACAATAAAATTGAGTATTTATGATGTCAACAAAAGGAAAATAAATAAAACCTGCTGGCCAATTCAGGCCACTTATATGATATATACAAGACTCCGTGACTATTTTAACCCTAGTTGTGAGCCTCAGTATTTCAGGTCATGTGGATTACTGTTGCAAAGATATATATTAGAATGACTGATGTGATCAAGTTCTTACCCAAAGCTGTCATGCTATCTAATTGCTCTCTGGTGAAGATAATAGGATTATTAATGTCTCCAGGCTTCTGATTTGTTGCACGAAGCATGTTTTCAATTTCATTTTTCACTGCTTTCATTGCTGCTGGAAACCTGCAGATTATGTAAAACCAGATAAATGATGGTGTAAATGTGTCATAGACAGAAAGTGTGTCAGTTTTCTATCTATTAAAAATCTTAGCTCTACGTGCATTTCTTGTCAGCAAATCTTCATGGCCCAGATTTGCTGAATGGCACATGCCGTTATTAATGTGCAAACTGACCAGCAACTTGTAGTGTGAAAGAGGTACGCAGTGAATTGTGAATTGCCACAAGTTGCAGGACTCCATCACTGTGGGTGTACCAGCACCAGATGGACTTCAGCAGTTCAAGAAGGCAGCTCAGCACCAGCTTCTCAAGGGCAAGTTCGGATGGGCAACAAATGCTGGCCTGGCTAGCAATGCCCACATCCCATGAAATGAATTCAAAAAAGCTTCAGAAAAAATGTCATATTGTCTTTACTCTCCTTGTGATTTTCAGGAAGTGGCTGCATTTGCACATTAATTCACAATAAAACTCAATACAGAAATTAAGTTTAGAAATTAACAGCATGAATACCCACTTCTAACAGTATGATAATTGTTATCTATCTCTCTGGCCCAGAAATTGAACAATTAAAACTGTAGAATCTCAATCCATCAGGCAGTGAGTGAATTGTTGTTGGAGATTTAAAAAAATTAAAATTAAAATTATTTTTTTAACTTTTTTTTGTCTCTTTTTATCTCTCTCAATCCAACCATTCTTTGTCTCTCTTTATTTCGCTTTCTGTACCTGATTTTGACACTAAATTAATCGACTCTAATTCATCATCCTTCTCAGTCCCTCCTATTACGAAAATGCTTCCATTTTTCTTAATATTTTATTTTTTTTAAGGACTTGTGCCAAAACTGAAAAGAGTCTATGGATGTGTTTTTTTCACCAAGTTCACCAACATGTTGTTTGAGGACCACCTGTGCTGTAAACCACCTGTGGGATGGGCTCAATAAACAACAGAACCCTTGGTGACCTGGGGAAAAATGGTTACAGCAAAGCCACATGTCAAGGTTTGTGGAGGTCAGGAGGTCGACTCTCTGTATGGGGTTTGAACATTGTTTTCAGTTTTAGTTGGAGCGTGAACTGTTTGAAGACAGTTGGTGTTTTCCTGCCAAGGAAAAAGAAATCTCCCAGCTCAACTCTTTTTCTACCTTTTTTAAGAAATCCTGCCAAGATCCAGTGTGGGGAACAAAAAAATCCCTGGTGCAGTACAGCTCCTGAGGATCTGAAAAAAAATGCTGCGATTCAAGTGTGTGCTGGTGAAAAATCCTTGATGCCACATTTCTCCTAGAAAGCCTACTAGAATAATCCTCGACTTCCACAGAATGGAATGCTTCTGAAACGATCTCAGTGACCTGTCTCTGTATACCTGGATGCCAGACCAAAAAAGGGACAACTGACATCCTTCCATATATTCTTTCTTTTTTCGTCAAGAATTAGCAAGTATTTGGCCAAAGTAGTTTTTTTTTGTCTTCTTTTGTAACAGACCTCTGCAGAGTGAATTTCTATACTTTTTCCAGTGTGTGTGTGTGAGTATAATTGGGCAATTTTTTTAAAAAGGGAACTTTCATATTTTTAAATTGGTGTGTTAATGTTTTGCTTCATTACTGGTTAAGTCTTGTTTTATAATAAACAGATAATTTTGTTGTTTATTAGAGAAACCTGGTTGGTGTATTTTGTTCTGGGACAAAAAAAGAGTAAATGATTGGCTGTATTGGTAACTGGGTAAGCATTTAAATAGATGTTGTGACCTGTGGAGAAGTAGAACTAGAAGACAGTGCACTCCTCCCACCTCGGTTGTAACACTCCTCTGTTGATTTCTCAATGCTTAAATCTCATTAGTTAAGGAGATGCACTGTTGGTCCCATTGTTCACCAAGTCCCAGTTGACATCTTGCCTTTGTTATCAGCTTGTACTTCCAGCAACTTTATAAGCACATTTTTTCTAAGCTAAAAGGTACAGGAAGAAAATCTAACTGACTACACACACTCCAGCAAAGTTTGGCCCATCAATGATGGAGCTGTATAAAATGCTAGTTAAGCCACGGCTGGAGTACTGTGTACAGTTCTGGGCACTACACTATAGGAAGGATGTGATTGCACTGGAGAGGGTGCAGAGGAGATTCATCAGGAGGTTGCCTGGGCTGGAGCATTTCAGCTATGAAGAGAGACTGAAAAGGCTGGGGTTGTTTTCCTTAAAGCAGAGAAGGCTGAGGGGAGATATGATTGAGGTATACAAAATTATGAGAGGCATTGATAGGTTAGCTAGAAAGAAACTTTTGCCCATAGTGGAGGGATCAATAACCAGGGGGCATAGATTTAAGGTAAGGTGCAGGAGATTTAGAGGGGATTTGAGGAAAAAAATGTTCACACAGAGGGTGGTTGGAATCTGGAACGCACTGCCTGAAGAGGTGGTAGAGGCAGGAACCCTCACAACATATAAGAAGTATTTAGATGAGCACTTGAAACGCCATAGCATACAAGGCTACGGGCCAAGTGTTGGAAAATGGGATTAGAATAGTTAGGTGCTTGATGGCCGGCATGGACATGATGGGCCGAAGGGCCTGTTTCTGTGCTGTATAACTCTATGTTCTTTTGGTCACACTTTAGTACCAACCTTTTCCATTGTGCATTGCTATGTCAACTTTCACCAAACAAATCACTCAGAATATTTTTACAAAATAATTTTCAAAGTCTTCCTGAAAATTCAGGGCTTGCATGATATTTGTACTTAAAGCAAGAGGCAGGACCTGTAGTCTGCACCTGTGCAAGACACCCAATTTCCCAGGATGCATCAATAACATTTAGATAGCTGAAATGCTAAACATGCATGAAATACTCAGCAGGTTAGGCAGTATCTGTGGAGAGAGAAACAGTTAACGTTTTAGGTCAGTGACTTTTCATTAGAACTGGGAAAAGTTATAAACGTAATAGGGTTTCAGTAAGTGAAAGGGGTGGTGGTGGTGGAAAGAAGAACAAAAGGGAATGTCTGTGATCGGGTTGAGAGCAGAGAGATTAAATGACAAAAGGTTTCATGATGTCAGGCCAAAGGGAATGATAATGGGACAAGTAAAGAAACAAAAGATGTATCGAGAGGAGGTGTGAATGGCAGGATCATGAATAGCTGCCGTCCAAATGCAAAGTCAAGAAAATAAAAGAGAAACATGAGAAAAAAAATCAAAGAAAACTGAAGCAAAATGGGGGCAGAGATTATGATATAAAATTGTTGAACTCAATGTTGAGTCCAGGGGCTGAATTATCTGAGCACGCCGCCATTGCTGCGCTCCCGCGATATTTCGCGCGGGGGTTCGTTCAAATGGAAAGTGCGGAGCAGCCACCCTTGATGACGTAGAGGGGGTGGCCACTTCCTACCCGGCAATGGCATCCGGAGCAACCATGCAGATGCCATTATTAAAGGGCTGGAAGTCCTTACCAGCAATTTTAATTTTTAGTGTGATCATTACCTTTAATTTATATAAAAACATTAAAGTGCAGATCAAAACCCCTCTTCCCCCCGCCCAATCATAAACCAATAAATTTATTTCCCTCTCCCCCCGAAAAACCATTTTTGTGTGGCCCGACCTTTGCCCCCCAAACTTTATGATCGTTGCCCTTCAACGCCTTCCCACCATCCCCCCAGCCAATGGAGTAAGTTTCCTCCATTCACCGCTCCCGCCATTGACCTGAAAATTAAATTCTTCCCACCCTCCCCACCAGTGTCTCGCCTTGAATCCCCAAACATTGATCAGAAGGCATGGCACTTCCGGCCATCGGCCGGAATATCGGTGTGGGGCGGCCGCCCAGTCTAGGTATGTTTTATTTACATTTATTTGCATACATTTAGCAACGCAAATGAAGGCCCTGCTGCCGGAGCTGCACCGAAGCCTCGCCACTGCCAGTAAAATGCAGCAGGGCCTTCTCGGCGACGGAGGTCATGGCAGACCTCTCCGGGAAGAATTTTCCTTGCCCCCCCCCACCCCCCCGCCACGACACTCAACGCCGGAGAGCTCATAAAATTCAGCCCCAGAAGTCGAAGGATAAGGTGCTGTTCTTTGAGCTTGGTTGAGCTTCATCGAATTAATTGTTTGGTCAAGGGAAGGCTTGAAACTTTTATTAACTTTTTTCAAATAAAGTCTACGTCTCTATACCTTTAAAAATTCAAATTACATGCAAGGGCTTGACACTGTTTAAAAATGATGTCGGCGCCAGCACAATGGCGCCGGACGCTGTTGCAGGGGACGGAGTGCCCGCCCTCTCCACGTCATCTGCGGGTGGGGGGTAGTGGTATGCACCGGCCATGTGAATGAGCCGCTGCATTTAATATCACGGCTGCTCCACGGAATAAACCCCGCACGTGCGCACCGCCATCTTTGAAGCTCACCGCTGATATGCAGCCCTTAAGCTAGAGATTCTGGGTAGAATCTTCTCATCTTAGTCCCTGCCAGAATGGTGGAACCATTTTTGGGTCAGAAACCCAACTCACTGATTTGCACGCCTGTCCGTTGCTTTTTCCCAGAGCAAACTAACTATCAACCCGCCTCCACGCTCCCCAACCAATTAGGGAGGGTGGCTGAGATTCTGTAAAAGAAAGGATTTATAATTAAAGGGACTATGGCATTGGTTATGAGGGATCACCAGGAATTGGATTTTTGAGGCTACAGCAACCATAGGAATGGAGAGGAGACCTGGGAAGGCTGCACCCTGCACCACACCAGCTCCACCCCCACAACCACCACCACCGGGTCTCTCACTCTTGTAGGTCTTGCTGAGGGATCTGAGAGGCTACAGTGAGGTGAGCTCTCCCAAGGATGGGAGGAAGACAGTTTCTCCAACCAAGCAGGCATGGATGGAAGTGACCGACGAAATCAGCAGCAACAGTGTAGTCCCTCCAACCTGGAGACAGTGCACCAAGAAGATCCAAGATCACAGCACAGCATGACAGGTGAGTGGCATAACACGTTCGGGTGCCAAACCTCCACTCTGTTGCCCAGCATTCTCCTGCACAGCACTCCTCACACCAACATATCTTGCAGCTCTATTCATTCCTCTCGCTGCAGGCATCTCACATCCCATCTGAACAGCCAACACGCTCACACATCCTCAGCCTATTGCCCTCTCACACCAATGTCTCACAGTGACTGACCACAAATGGTGCCCTTCCCTACTCTCCACACAAGGCATTAAGAACACTCATACCTCTCTGCTTTCTTTCCTTGTAGGAGGAGAGCACACAACTTGGCAAGAGGCAGAGATCTGGGAGGGGTGGGGTGGCCCTCCAGAGGCAGGCACCTTGTTGACCATTGGCAACACCTGCCCAAATGGTCCACTGGGAAAAAAGTCTTGTTCCAGGAGGCTGCAGATGTCAGCAACAATCTGCGATGAGACCCCGAGCCTCCTGAAGCACTGGTGCTCAGACATGTAGACCCTGTGTTGAGGGCCTCCTTCCAGCTGGATCTCCCCTCCAATCCATCTGTCCTGTGGAGTGGCATGCAGTTGAGGAGAAGGCAGCTAGTGTTGCTGCTGGTGTTGCGTCTGATGCTGCTGGTGCAGTTGGTAGTGATGTGGCCTCGGCTCCAACCCCTCAGTAGAGGTGGAAGTTGGAGCTGCATAAGCCACTCCCATGCCGTGTTGAAGGCTGGCAGCAGGGATGTGCACCTGAAGGTAAGTGAAGTGCTAGACAGGTGAACAGGTTTCCAAGAAGCTGGCAATCATCTGCCAAGCAGTAAAAGCACTTTCTGAGAGTACAGGTGCTTTGAACAGCAGTCTCACAATGGCCATGGCTGGAGCTCTTCCGTATAACTGGTTAAAGCCTTCCCAGCTTGTCAGTTTCACTGAAAACCCTCTTCCTGCTGTGCACTTACCATGGTAACCCTGGCAACTTGCTGACAAGTCAGAAAACAGGTTCCATGACTGGGAAATCCAGGATTCAGGGTTAACACAGGTCTTAACTGCCTTCCTAACTACCTGATCCAGTTCCTAATTTCTTACCCAACAGATCCAAGGGGGTTTCCCGCTTGTCATTAATCACGCCTGCAGAATGCCAGAATTCAGAGGGATGATGTCGGGATCTCGACCCAACGTAGTTTCTGGGACTTTTCCAGCCTGTATGTACTGGAACTCACCTCCACTGTACTGGGAAAATTCTGCCCTTTGTATCTGTCTTCATGGTGGAAGACAGAAAAAAACATTCCTGAAATAATAAGGAGCCAAGGGTCTAGCGAGAATGAGGAACTTAAAGAAATCAGTATCAGTAAAGAATGATGACAAATACCCTGGACCTGACAACCTGCATCCTCGGGTTTTAAAAGAGGTAGCTGCAGAGATGGTGGAAGCACTGGTTTTGATCTGAAAGAATTCCTTAGATTCAGTTCCCAAGAATTGGAAGCAAACATAACCCCTCTATTTAAGAATGGAGGAAGAGAGAAAAAGGGGAACTCTAGGCCAGTTAGCCTAACAACAGCAGTAGGCAAAATGCAAGAATCTATTATTAGGGACATGGCAACAGGACACGTAGAAAATCATTATATGACTAAGTGGAATCAACACGGATTTACAAAAGAGAAATCATGTTTGACAAATTTGTTGAGGATGTAACTAGTAGGATGAATAAAGGGGAACCAGCATTCGATAAGGAGACACACAAGAAATTATTACACAAAATTAGGACTCATGGGATTGGGGGAAGTATATAAGCATGGATTGAGGAATGGTTAATGACAGAAAACAAAGGTGAATCTATTCAAAACCTTAATAAGACCACAGCTGAAGTACTGTGTGTAATTACCAGCTCTACATAATAGGATTAAGGCAATAGAGAGGGTACAGGACAGATTTAGTATCATGATGCCTGGTAGAAGGAAATACAAAGAAAGATTTGTAAAATCAAGACTGTGCATTAGAACAGAGGATATTACAGAGTGATTTGAAAGACATGTTCAAATTATGGAAGGATTTGACAGGGTAGACAGGACAGTGATTGAGGGGCCTAGAACAAAGCAATATTTATGTAAGATTAAATGAAGAGTTAGGGCAGAAAGCAGAGAAACCTCTTCATAATAAATGGGTGTGAGGCTGTGGAAGGCATTACCAGAGTTTGTGATTACAGCAGAGACTATAGGAAAAATCTTTGTCTTCACCACTGTAGTATTCTGGCAGAGTACATTGTCTACCTGATAGGACCTGCCTGATTTTCATCCCATTTACAATGGACAGGCTATCCACTGTATCAGATTACTGACCCTCACATCAACATGAATAGGGTAGAAAGGTGGTTAAAGGAAAGAAGCATAAAAGGATATGGAAACAAGGCAGACAGATGTCATTATGTTTAGAGTGTTCAGGTTTAAAATCACCACAAATTGATCAAACTTGTACAATGAATTTTGTAAGTAACAGTACCTTACTAAATAATAAACACTCCAGAAGGCAGCAGGAATCGTATTAGCCTGTGAAGCCCATAGCATTGCGACATGAGTCTTCCCCTTGCTGAGTTCATCAAGTGCTGGTGAACGATCAAGAAGTTTCATTCTTTCCTCTATGAGGAGAGATTTATTGTCATTCTGTCTTAAGTTTTTGTGCAATAATGCTTGTACTAGAGCCATTCTTGATTGCTTAGCAGCTTTGAAAAAGAACAATGGAAAACCGCCAGCTAAAACAGGAAATAAATTGTCAAACACTTTAAAGTTCTCCATGACAGACTGAACAGCAGCATGCTGTGCCTTTACCTGTTCAGTATTATTTTGTTTCATTGCTTTTTCATTTTTTCCAAAGAGTGTTAAATACCCAGCTTCAAACATTATCCTGTATGAAAATGCATAAAGACTTTCAGTGGTCCAGTTGCTAGAATCTGATGATTTCTTATCCTGTAACATTACAAACTGGAGATTTTCAATCATACTTGAGGTCAGGGGGCCCAAGGAGAATCCCTGTAGGGTCTTGTTGAAGATTTGATGTATCTCTTCATAGCTTATCCCATATTTAGCATCAGCAAAGTCTACATGACCAAATACCTGTGGCAGACAGAATGCAATATTGTTTTATTTATTATACTGGATGATCAAGTGAAGTCAGTATTTATCAGTATTTTTGCTTATGACAGCAATTATCTCAGTATAAACAAAAACATCACTTTGTGAGTAATAAATACAGATTAGTTGCTTTCTAAACCACAATTTTCAAATGCAAGCTGTCTTTAACACACAAATGGTTATTCTTTTGTGCTCAATGTATCCAGGAAAGAATAGATAAAATCAGCTACTCTGAACCTCTGAATATATTTAGCTCACAATGTTAGCTCATGTCACAAGTTTTGAATGCTTTTCTTCCATTTTCAATTAAAAGTTCACCAAATGTTAACTTATAATAAAGAGATCAAAAGATTTATTTGAACTTAGAGCAGTTTGGTTCACTGATTTAAAATACTAATAGCTGCATTGATGGAAATCACAAGGGTTTCATGTGAGTTGAATCAGCTAATAACAATTTAGGTTTATTTAAAAAGAACATCTGAAAGCAGTTTACAAGGCAAAGCAAAGGAGTCAGGAAAAAGGAGGCATTTATAGGCTGTGGGAGACAAATGGTATGCTCAAAGACATGGATTTGTAGCAGGCTTTGAAACTGGGTGGGAAGGTAATCAGGCAGAGTCAACATGGTTTTGTGAAAGGGAAATTATATTTAACCAATTTATTCGAGTTCTATGAGGGAGTAACATGTGCTATGGATAAAGGGGGTAACATATTGGCATGGATAGAAGATTGGTTAGCTAATAGGAAACAGAGAGTAGGTATAAATTTTCTGGTTGGTAAGATGTAATGCGTGGTGCGCCATAGGGATCTGTGCTGGAGCCTCAACTTTTTACAATTTATATAAATGACTTAGAAGAAGGGACCGAAGGTACGGTTGCTGAATTTGCTGATAACACAAAGATAGGTAGGAAACTAACTTGTGAAGAGGACAGAAGGAGGCTACAAAGGGATATAGATAGGTTAAGTGAGTGAGCAGAGACTTGGCAAATGCAGTATAGCGTGGAAAAGTGTGAAATTGTCCATTTTGGCAGGAAGAATAAAAAAGCATATTATCTAAATGGTGAGAGATTGCAGAGCTGAGATGCAGAGGCATCTGGGTGTCCTAGTGCATGAATTGCACAAGGTTAATATGCAGGTACAGCACATAATTAGGAAAGCGAATAGAATGTTATCATTTATTGTGAGGGGAATTAAATACAAAAGTAGGGAGGTTATGCTTCAGCTATACAGGCCATTGATGAGACCACATCTGGAGTACTGTGTACAGTCCTGGTCTCCTTATTTAAGGAAGGATGTAAATGCGTTGGACGCAGTACAGAGAAGGTTTACTAGACTAATACCTGGAATGAGTGGGCTGTCTTATGAGGAAAGATTGGACAGGCTAGGCTTGTATCTGCTGGAATTTAGAAGAGTAAGAGGTGCCTTGATTGAAACCTAAAATATCCTGAGGGGTCTTGAGAGGGTGGATGTGGAAAGGATGTTTCCCCTTGTGAGTGAATCTCAAACTAGGGGTCACTGTTTAAAATAAGGGGTCGCCCATTTAAGACTGAGATGAGGAGAAATTATTTCTCTGAGGGTCATGTGTCTTTGGAATTCTGTTCTTCAAAAGGCAGTGGAAGCAGAGTCTTTGAATATTTTTAAGCAGAGGTAGATAGATTCTTGATAAGAAAGGGGGTAGAATGTGGAATAATCAGTTCAGCCATGAACTTATTGAATGGCGGAGCAGGCTCGAGGGGTGGAGTGGCCTACTCCTGCTCCTAATTCGTATGTAAGCCAAAGTATTTTTTCAAAGAGAATTCCAGAAGACAGTTGCATAATGACTGAAAGGTTAGATTCTGATGGTGGAAGGAATGGGAACAAGCAGCAATCAGATTCATAGAAATTGAGGGTCTGGCTAGGAGATACAGATGGAGAAATTCACTGAAATAAGGTGTAGCCAGTCCATGGAAGGATGAAAAGATCAGGCTCTGTTACGACCGAGGCGGGAGGAGTGCACTGTTTATTCTAGTCCCACTTCTCCACACGTCACAACATATTATTTTAACTGTTCCCACTAATCGATATAGTCAATCATATACTCTATTTTTGTCAGAATAGAACACACTCACCAGATTTCTTTAATGAATAACAATTTGTTTTTAGTATAAAACAAGTCTTAACTAGTAATGAAGTAAACATAAACACACAGATGAAAATGTTAAAGTTCCCCCTTTTTTTTTAACCTTAATCTAAAGGCCTGCTCAGGTCAGGAAAAAAAAACCTGACCCGAACCCGACAGAACTACATCGGACCCAGCCCGAGTCCCTCCATTTTTTTCCCACGCCCCACCCGATCCGAGCTGAGCCCGACCTGACCACTGGAATATTCACTTTACCTACCTGCTGATTCCGAAGCTGCAGCATGAGCATAATGATGTCACAGAGACGCTCACTTACTGACTGCGCAGACTCAAAGTTTCCCTCCTTGAAGTCCAGGACTCCCAGCTCAGGTAGACTTTTCAACTTTTGACACTTACTAAACTCAATTTCCCAGCAGAGCAAAATGTAATACTTACTGTGTGCATCCGACCAGGACCCGGCCCGACCCAGACCCAGCCCGCGCCTGAAAGCTGGACCCGGAAGAGTGGCCCAAAATGACCCGATCCTGACAAGTCATCAGGTCCGTCGGGTTAGAGTCAGGTAGGAGGCCTTTATCTTAGTCCCTCCATGCTCATACACACACATATATACATACACAAGTTAACCAAAAAAAAGGGATTTTTATAAATTCAGAGCTCTGTTACAGACAAAAAAAAATTTGGGCAGATTACTTGCTCGTTTTTTGAAGAAAACAGCAGATGAGATATGTTGTTCCAAAATTGGCATACAGTCTAACTTCGGAGGACACATAGACAGGTCACTGAGATAGAACAGTTCTTTTCAGGTGATGTTGAGAAGTAATTTAGCAGGCTTTATTCAAAGACACAAAACGAGATGAATTGACACAGTGGACTTCTCAGGGTCCTTTAGAGTTGCTGGAAAGTGAGCTGGGTTGTGGTCTTCTCTCCTTTTTACCCTTCAGCAGATTTGACTTTAGCAGCCACTCATTCCAGAAGGTAAAACATACACTGCCAAAAAAGCTTGTGAGTTTTCTGCCTATCCCACGTGTGCACTGCTGCTACTGGGCTTGTTCAATCAAGGGACGCTTGTCACTTCTCTGCCCCTGTTACCAGGGTTTCTCTTCTATCTTTAGCTTCAGTCATGTGACAACCAGTAACATTCTTCCCAATCTAGTTCCTTCAGTACCCCTTTGATGGCTCTCTTTAAAAAAAAACGGTCCAACATTTATGCAGTTTAACTATAAATTCCTTTAAAAATATTTTTAACAAAAACAGAATCACTTTCATTACATCTCCACCCTCGGAGAATGAAATGCCATTTTTAAATGCGTTTCATTACAAAGTGTGGGGAAAAATAGAAAACACATTTTCACACTCATTCCCATTCACTCTTTTCTTGTAGTCAATACAATTCTGCTCTGTACCCTCTTTTCATTCAAATAACTTGAACAAAGTTAGATTTTCAATAAAGCATCTGCAATAACATTATTTTTACCCACAATGTGGATAATCTTTAAGTGATAAGGATATAACTGTAAACTCCATTGGATTAGTCTATCATTTTCGTTTATAAATTTTTCTACAAAGACAAGAGGGTTATAATCAGTATATACCAGTGTCTCTCTGTAATCGTGGCTGACATAGACTTCAAAAGGCTTAAGAGCCAATAATAAACCTAGGGTTTCTTTTTCCACTGTTAAATATCTTTTTGGTGTTGATTTAGCTTTTTGGAAAAGTACCCCACTAGCCTTTCTATCCTTGATTCATCGTCTTGTAACAGGACTGCATCGACCCCCAGGTCATCAGCATCAATTGCTACCTTGAAGGGCTTAGTGAAATTTGGAGCAGCTAACACTGGTTCATTAATCAAAATGGCTTTCAACCTCTCAAAGGATGCTTAGCACTCCCCTGATCACACTACCTTGGTTTTCCTTTTCCAGTGGAGCAGCAATGGTACTGAAATTTGGTTCAAACATTTGGTAGAAACCACACATCCCCAAAAACCTCATGATTTCTCGCTAGTCTTAGGGGTAGGGAACCCCACAAATGCTTGTACTTTCGCAGTTCTTGTTAACACTTGTCTTTTCCCTACTACATGAACAGGGTAGGTCGCTCTTGCTTTTGCAAAGTCACTTTTGGCAAGGTTTATTACTAAATCAGCTGACTGTAATTTTTTGAACAGAGTTTCTAGTTGTTCCAAGTGGTCTTTCCAAGTGTCACTATAGCCCAGCACATTTTCAAGGTAAACGACACAGTTAGGAACACTGGCTACCACTTGGTTCATTGGTCTCTGAAAGGTTGCTGGGGCATTTTTAGCCCAAATGGCATGACTCTGCATTGGAAAAGACCATCAGGTGTGACAAAAGCCGATATTTCTTTAGCTTAGGGTGTTAAAGGAACTTGCCAGTATCCCTTCAACAAATCTGTTTTTGTAAGAAACATGGCACTGCCTACTCTGTCAATACAGTCTTTGAAGCAAGAGGTTGGTAGGAGCCTGCCTTTGTACTGCGTTAACCTTTCTGTAGTCTAGGCAAAGTCTGGTTGAACCGTCAGGTTTATGCACTAACAGGACCGGAGAACTCCAGCTGCTTTGACTGCGTTCAGTTAGGTGGCTCTCCAGCATGTATTGGATTTCTGCTTTCACCTGAGCCTGTTTCTCTGGACCTAAGTGATCAGGATGCTGTTTTATGAGAGGATTCTCCTACATTCACATCATGTATGGCTAAGATTGTGCATCCTTGTTGTTCCTACAGACTCCTCTAAATGCTGTGAGTAGCCTTGTTAGGTCTTTTCATTGTTCTGCACCTAAATATGAAAGTATAGTGTCTAATCTCCATAACAATTCAGTGTTAGCTAACCGGATGGTAGGAGGTTCAATTTGAGAACTATCTAGGCTTCCTTCTGCCTCATCCTTACTATCCCTTTTGTCCTTCACTGTCCTTACTACCTGACATACCTGTGCTTGCTTATTCTTTTCCCAGCGATGATATTGTTTCAACATTTTGATGTGATACAGCTGATTCTTTTTCCGGCAATTTGGGGTGTCAATCAAATAATTTACTTTACCAATCCTTTTGACTACTCTATATGGACCACTGAACTGTGCTTTCAGCGATTCACCCTATAAAGGCAGTAATATTAACACATCATCCCCTGGTTGAAATGTTTGGGTCTTGGCATGCATGTCTGCCCATGTCTTCATGGTTCTTTGAGAAGTTTTAAGGTGGTCCCATGCCACTTTGCGGCTCTTGTGAGCTGCTCCTGGAACACGGATACATAATCTAACATGGAAGGTTCGTTCCTCTGTTCTACAAACTTTTCTTTGATTAGTTTTAGAGGACCTCTTACTTCATGTCCGTAAACTAATTCAAAAGGACTAAAACCGGTACTCATTAGGTGAATCCTTGGTGGCAAACAAAAGAAATTCCAGTCCTTTGTCCCAATCATAGGGATATTCATGACAGTATGCCCTGACCATCGTTTTGAGGGTCTGATGGTACCATTCTAAAGCCCCTTGTGTCTGTGGGTAGTATGCTGAGGACTTTAACTGTGCTACACCCAGATTGCTCATGACTTCCTGAAAACTCTTAGACATAAAATTGGAACGTTGATCCAACTGGATCTCAATCGGTAATCCATATTGAATGAAGAACGGAGTTAACTTTTCTACCACTATCTTAGCAGAAATTGTTCTCCAGGGAGTAGCCAAATCCATAATAGTGAGTATATATTGATATCCCACTTTTGTTTTCCGTAAAGGTCCCACACAGTCTACCAACACCCTATGAAATGGTTCTCCAAAAACTGGTATGGGAATTAGAGGTGCCAGTTTTATTGCAGGTTGTCATTTTCCCACAATCTGGCATGTATGGCATGTTTTACAAAATTGCACCACGTCCTTGCAAAGACCTGGCCAGTAAAAATGTCAACCTATGTGACTGTGTCTTCCGGAGCCCTACATGTCCCACCATAGGAATTTCATGGGCTATCCTGAATATTTCCTGGCGATACTTGGGCAGTACCACTATCTGGTGAACAACCGTCCATTCTAATTCGCGAGTCTGTGAGAAGGTCTCCACTTAAGAAGGATGAAAGGGGGAACCAAGGAAATTACAGACCAGTTAGCCTGTCATCTGTGGTGGGCAAGTTGCTGGAGTCTATAATCGAGGATAGGGTGACTGAACACCTAGAAAATTTTCAGTTAATCAGGGACAGCCAGCATGGATTCATGACGGGAAGGTCATGCCTGACAAATCTCATTGAATTTTTTGAAGAGGTGACTAAGGTAGTGGACAGGGGAATGTCTATGGATGTTATTTATATGGACTTCCAGAAGGCATTTGATAAAGTCCCACATAAAAGACTGTTAACTGAGGTTGAAGCCCATGGAGTTGAGGGCAAATTATTGACATGGTTAGGAAGTTGGTTGAGTGGTAGGCAACAGAGAGTGGGGATAGTGGGTAAGTACTCCGATTGGCAGGATGTGATGAGTGGTGTCCCGCAGGGATCTGTGTTGGGGCCTCAATTATTCACATTATTCATTAACGACTTGGATGATGGCATAGTAAGTCATATATCCAAATTTGCTGATGATACAAAGTTAGGCAGCATTGTAGACAGTCTAGATGCTAGCATAAAATTGCAAAGAGATATTGACAGACAAGGTGAGTGGGCAAAACTGTGGCAGATGGATTTCAGTGCGGGCAAGTGCAAGATTATCCATTTTGGACTAATAAAGGATAGAGCAGGGTACTTTCTAAATGGGAAGAGGTTAAGTACAGTACAGTCTCACTTTGTAACTGAAACACCAAGAGGCAGGTCCTGTAAATAGATAGCTCTGCACCGTATACACTTGTTAGCTGTTAATAAACCTTTTTTTGAAACCTTCAACAACCTGGACTCCACGCATCTCATTTATGTTGCATCAGCCAACACAAAAAGCTTCTCATTACATAGTGGCAGGCCATCATTGTGGAGGGGGAGCCCCTCAACAGGATGGCTTGCAGCCACGGCTGCGGACGTCACATCCCAGTGCTGGGGTGATCAAGTGGAGGCATCAATAGCCCCCAGCCTGCCACCAGGAAGCCACTTCCAGTTGCCTGATGGACTCCGGCCTCAGCAGGTGGTCTGTTCACCATCAGGAAGATCCTAGCGGTGTCATCATCGTTTCACCCAATTGGCCCATTAACGGGCCTAATTGGCTATCTGCCACTGTCAGGTGGATAGCCTCTGCTGCGTTGATCCCGCCTCTGACAAAATTGCTCAGAGGCAGGAATGTGTTGGATAGCCAATCCGATATGCTATTTTGCAACTTTGCTCCCAGTCCCGCCTCCTGAACTGCCTCCTCAGAATAGAACCAAGAACTTTGACTACTATTGCCTGACACAACAGATTAGCAATATTCACTCCAGGGGAGGAGGAAAATTTGGGAAAGGTGCGATAAAATGGGAGGTGGCACACCCCTCCAGCCATTTAATGAGGGAACAGTGTGAAGGCCATTCTGTATGCAGTGAGAGTTTGATGATTGTAAGGCTTCTGCATGTCCTGGTCTTCTGGTGATTATGCACAACTTTGGTTGCAATATGAACACACTGAAGAACAACACAGAAACTCATAAAGCACCCCAAACTGTACCTTTGTGATCACAAACCTCCCTCCCAAGGCCAACACGCAAAAGTGATAGTATGATATTTGTGACATTCAAGCATTCTGTGAAACAGGGAACAGGTTCTCATCCTGTACCTGAGAGGAAGGAGGAGGTAAAGATCCTGTGTGCTGCATCTTCCATGAGTAAAGAGGCATCAGGTATGTAAAGGACAGTCCCTTTACCTTGGCATTTAGACAGATTCCTAAAAAGATTTCTGAATTTGCTGCCAAATGCTTTAGTCTTGTTCCATTGCTTTCTTTCACAAAACTTGCTCTACCATCTTTGATGGAAATTCACTCTCTGCCCCAAAAAGAGCCATCCTTCTTTGTTGTTAAACCTCCAGGTCTTCATGGAAGGGGAAGTTTTACCATGAAGCTTCTTGCTCCTTCTTCTAGCATGCAAATTGTGGTTAGATCTAAAAGAAGTGTCTTCTTTACTGGTGGCCATCATCTCTTTAAATGATGCTGACTAGTTAGATTTTGTGGCTGTTTCCATGCGCAATCTCGATTTTGTCAGAACTGAAAAATCAGGTCCAATAACTGACAATGTAGTTGTATCCGTGATCAAGGAAAATCCCTTGGTTCCCAGTGTACTTCATGTTCTTAGGTCACTGACTTGACTTGAGCCCTTTCTTGCTCTCTTAATCTTCATATAGTGGAAGAATAGACACACTATCAGATCACATGACTTAAGCTATAAATTATGAATCAAATTCATTAATAATAAAGTTTAGGTAGTAGCACAGACCTTGATTTTAATTCAACCCCACCACCTCTCTCCTCCCCCTAACACCAACGAGCAGCAAAGTGTCAGGCGAGGGGTTAAAATCTTGAAATTCCAAATCCTGCCATGTTCCCAGGCACAGTAATATTAATGGTGGCAATTCATGCCCTGGTTGAGGCACCTGCCAAAAGCAGAAGGGGCTCACTTAAGGTGTACAAGCCTCTGCCCAAACATGCCATTGGGGTGACAACATAAAATTAAGGGCAAGTCAGAGGGAGTCCCAAGCTGTTTGCTACCTGATTGGTCAGAAGAGGCCAAGGTAAGTTTTAAAAATGTCCTTCTCTTTCAACTTCTGTGAGCCAGGAGGCACAGGTGTACGTTCCATGCCCTTCAAGGAGTCCTTGTGGGCCTTCCGAGCCCTGGCCTACCCCCTAATCACTGGGAATCGGCCTCCTCACCCCTGATTGTGATGGAAACCCATCACCAGTTGCAAGAGAATCTCCATCCCTGATTGTTCAGGAACTACTCCCCGCCCCCATCGATTGCTGACAGATAATCATCCTGGAATGCCTACTCCACTGATTGCTGGGGGCTGTTCACACAGACATCGGCTGCTGCCTCCTCCCGGCAAATTACCTCTCCCCTCCGCTGGCAAGGTAATGAACCTGGTCGAGTGTCGGCTGGGACTCCAGGAAGTTTTATTTAAATGAGATATTGCTGTTAAGATCGAAAGGATATCCACATCCCCAAACTCTTTGAGCAAAGGGCTAATGGGTGAACAGGACATGGTGCGAATTAGGATACAGGCAGCAGAATTTTGGCTAAGCTTAAGTTATTGGACAGTGGAGGATAGCAGGCTGGTCAGGAAAGCATTGGAATGATCTAATTTGGAGGCAACAAAGGCATAGTTAAGAGCTTCAGCAGCTGACAAACTGAGACAGGGCAGAGACGGACAATGTTTCGGAGGTGGAAGTAGATGGTCTCAGTGAGAGAAAGGATATAAAATCGGAAGCTCAGCTCAGTCAAATAGGATGCTGATGTATTGAACAGTTTGATTCAGGCTGAGGTAGTAGCCAGGGTGGGGTTTACAGTTGGTGGCTAAGTTTGGGTGTTAGACCTGAGAGCACTGGAATAGAGGGGACATATGAAGTTGGGGGGATGAGAGCACTCAGAGGAATCTGAAGACTGGGAGAATTCAGAAGGTTAGATAGCTGGGACAATTTGATGAACAATAGGGTCTGTGGGAAACTGGAATGAGTTTCAGCACTTAGGTAGCTAGGGTGTGGAAGAATTGGGTGAACAGTGATGTGGAAATGCAAGTAGGCTAAATTCACTGAAAGGATATTGGATTGTGAAAGCACTGAGAAAGCGTTGGGGACTGGAACAACTGAATGTGCTGGGCCACAAGTACTGGCCCAGGCCTGGGAATATTGCATTAACAATGGCCAGGGACAGAAGAAGGATCACAAACAAAAACAGAAAGTCCTGTAAATACTCAGCAGGTGTGGCAGCATCTGTGGAGACAGAGTTAACGTTTCAGGTCAATGACCTGATGAAAGGTCACAGATCTGAAAGTAAACTCTGTTTCTCTTTCCACAGATGCTGCCAGACCTGCTGTGTATTTTCAGCACTTTCTGTTTTTATTTTAGATTTCCAGCAACCGCAGTATTTTGCTTTTATGACAGAATCAAGATACTGTGTTGGACTGCAGCAGAGCCAGCAATGAGAAGAAGCAGGAACAGTGAGCATAAAGTGCCATACGAAAGGCCTATCAGAAGAGGCTATGAAGATGGTTTTAAATAGGCAGTGGATCAGAAATTTTGGAGAGTACTGTGCCCACCACCTTTCTTGAAAAGGGGCATTAGTTGGGTGTACCTAATTGTCTTAAGAGTAAAATTGTGAAGTTTTGAATCAAAATGTTTTGTTTTATATTTTTAAATTGCTATCAATCATTGCTACCTTGAGCAAAGTGGCAATCCATGATAATAAATATCATGAAAAAACTAATACAATAGTTCTCAAAGTTTTGGGCTGAAATCCACCAAAAATCGGGATGTCTAATGTGCCCCTCTGATTATTGAGGCTGGTAATCTCTCCTAAACTTCACTTATTTCTTCTCCTTGCTTATTCCCCCTCTCCTGCTTCAATTGTTTCTCTTTCTCCACCCATCCTTTACTTCGGGTATGCCTCTTTCTCTCACTTCCTTCAATCCTACCTCATCAGCACTTACTCATTCTCCGTCTCCTCCTTCACTTCTGCGAGATTAAAAAAAAGGAGGCAAAACTTTAAATTGGAACTAAGCTGTTCAGGAGTGATTTCAGACAAAGGGTCACAAAGCTGTTGAGGCAAAACCAATTGAAAATTTTAAAACTGAGATTGATAGATTTTTGTTATACATATTATGTTATGATATTGAATGCATTGTGATATTTAACTGAAGTTCTTGCATTTTAGCAGGCTTAAAAGGGCAGCCTGAGGATATGATCATGCAGACCCCCACCACCTGCCAAGAATGAGGCATATTAATTTTGTCATATGAACATTGATTTTAAACTGTTGCTGGAATGAGGAAATGACTTGTTAAACAGATCAGCCATGGCTGGAAAAAACATTTGCATACTAACAGACAGTGCTTGGAGGGACAAAGGGGTTATTCCCTGCTCCAGTTTAACCCACAATGGACTTTGAGCACCAGGTATTGTGTGTAAAAGGAGACATTCCAGGGTCGGCTAAGACAGGAGAATCCACAAACAGATGTGATCAGACCAGCTAGTCACATGATAAACCTGCTTGGCAATGTGGGTTTTTCTAAATTATACAAAGAGTTTGAAATGAAAAAAGGCTGTTTGCTCCTAGAGTGAGAAGACCTCTCCTGTCTGCTCCCATCTCTTTCTCACAAGCCTCTGGACCCACTGAGGACACATGAACTTCAAGAGAGAAAAATCTCCTACATCGAACAAGGTCTAAGAAGAATACTGGGCCCCAACAAAAAGCAAGACCTACCTACAATCAAGGACTCTACAGCGAGCTCGAAGGACAGTAGCCAAAACCATCTTCAGATTATGCCTCAAACTTTTCCACTTTATTTCTTCTGCTCTTTTCTATCTCTATCTGTATGTGTGTATCGCGTATGCATGCTAGCGTTGGCACATTGTGTATCCGTAGGCATTAACTGAATTAGAGTTTATGTTTCATAAAATTCAACCTTTTTTCCTTAAACTTAAGAAAACCTGTTTGTGCTGGTTTCTTTGTCTTATAATTGGAAGTTAGTGACCAAGGCTGAAGTGTGGCGAGTCGAAGAGACTTAGCAGTTGGCAGGAAAAAAGACTGAATCGCAAGGGGAGAGCCAACTGTGTAACAGCCCCGACAAACAAATTTTTCTGCAGCACCTGTGGAAGAGCCTGTCACTCTAGAATTGGCCTTTATAGCCACTCCAGGTGTTGCTCCACACACCACTGACCACCTCCAGACACTTACCCATTGTCTCTCGAGATAAGGAGGCCAAAGAAGAAGAAGAAGTGAACAAGGATTCACTAAGGGGGAGCTAAAAAAAAACGGTGTGTTTAAAATTAAACCCTGTTACGGTAAGACCAGGTGAAGGCTGAGAGAGAACCCCTAGATCCCTTTCTCAGCTGATTGTTGACAATGTGCAGTGCAAAACAGGCAGAGTTACGAACTGATTTCCTCACCTTCCCCCTGTCCCACCCCCAACTTGCCATTCCATGCTGGTACCACTGGTCTTGTGGAATAGAAAATTTTCAGTAATATTTTCTAGCTGCAGTGAAACTTGAAAATCTTGCCACTCCCTCATATAACTAATGCTATTTCTGATGCAAGTTCAGGGCCTGCTGTTTGTTTACATTCATCCCCACCTCTCCCCCACTGCATATTGTGGCAGTTTTCTTTTCAATGACCTTTAAAAAAAGCCTGAACAAATAATTTTGTTTGAGAACATGTCTTCACCCACTTTTGGATTTGAACAGCAGCAGTACCAGACCAAAAAAAACTTGCTTTCTACCAGCCGTGCTTACATATTTATTCAAGTTTACCATTTTATAAAATAAACAACAGGGAAAATGTATACTTATTTATATCATAATACCATCACAAAAATCTTTTCAAATGAATGGGGACATTTAATTTTAAAGGTGTTATCACAGTTGCCAGTTTTCTGATCTGATCACAACTATTACCAGTTTGCATTATCTCTGGATTGTTACCTGAGCCACGAGCAAATTGGCATAGGGTAAATTAGATTAGGGAGTTGGATGGATGCATGGCTCAAAGATTGGTGTGGGCAGAATGGGTTTCGATTCATGGGGCACTGGTACCAGTATTGGGGAAAGTGGGAGCTGTACCGTTGGGACTGTCTTCATCTGAATCGTGCTGCGACAAGCGTAATACCCAGTCGCACAACTAGGGCAGTAGGGAGGGCTTTAAATTAAATAGTGGGGGGTAGGGATCACTTGAAAGAAGATGTGGTAAATTATAGGGAAAGAACAAGGCAATAGAGCAAGGTAGCACTAAGGGTAATGATAATCAGAGTGTAGCAGGAAGGGACAGAGCATACAAACTTATGAGTGCACCAGCAAATAAGGCCAGAGTTTGCAAAAATAGTAAAAAGACAGAACTGAAGGCTCTGTATCGGAATTCGAGCAGCATTGGTAACAAAACAGATGAATTGTCAGCATAAATGGGAATAATTATGTATGACCTGATAGCCATTAAAGAGACCTGGTGGAAAGGTGGCGAAGACTGGGACCTGAATATTCAAGGGTACTTGACATTTTGGAGTGATAGGAAGCTAGGGAAAGGGGGTGAGTTAGCTTTGGTAAGTAAGGGTGACAGTAGTACAATAGAGATGACCTTAGTTCTAAAGATCAAGATGTAGAATCAGTTTGGTTACAGATAAGAAATAACAAAGGTAAGAAGTCACTTGTGGAAGTAGTTTATAGGCCCCCTAACAGTGGCTACACTGTAGGACAGAGTATATGGAAAGAAATAATGGGGGCTTGTAAGGATGGTACAGAAATAATCATGAGTGATTTTAATCTACATTTAGATTGGACGAATCAGATTGGCAAAGATAGCCTGGCAAGGCTATGGGCCAAGTGTTAGCAAATGGGATTAGGTAGACAAGTCAGGTGTTTTAATGCATCGGTGCAGACTCTTCTGCACTGTATTATTCTATGATTCTGTGATATAAGTTCGTAGAGTGTATTCAGGACAAAATCTTACAGCAATACATGCTAGAGCCAACCAGAGATCAGGCTATTCTAGACCTGGTAATGTGCAATGAGACATGATTGATTAATGACCTCATAGTAAAGAAGCCTCTAGGTAGCAGTGATAACATGATTGAATTTCGCATTCAGTTTGAGGATGAGAAGTGTGGGTCTAAGACTAATCTTTTAAACTTAAATAAAGACAATTACAAGGGTATGAAGACAGAGTTGGCTAAAGTGAACTGGGAAATTAGGTTAAAGGGTAGGACAGCAGAGATGCAGTGGAAAACATTTAAACAGATATTTCATAACACTCAGCAAAGATGCATTCCAGTGAGAAAGAAAGACTCTAGGAGAAGGACGCACCATCTGCGGCGAAGTAAGGAAGTTAAGGATCGTATCAAATTAAAAGAAAAAGCGTACAATTCTGCTAAGATTAGTGGTAGGTCAAAAGATTGGACAGAATTTTAAAACCAGCAAAGGATGACGAAAAAAATAAGGAGAGAGAAATTAGAGTACGAAAGTAGCTAGCTAGAAATATAAAAACAGATAGTAAGAGTTTCTACAAGTATTTAAAAAGGAAAACAGAAACTAAAGTGAGCGTTGGTCCTCTGAAGAGTGAGTCTGGGGAATTAATAACGAGAAATAAGGAAATGGTGGAAGCATTGAACAGATATTTTGTGTCGGTCTTCACTGCAGAAGACACAAATAACATCCCAGAAATACTTGTAAATTAGGAGGTGAAAGGGAGGGAGGAACTTATAACAATTACAACCACCAGGGAAAGGGTACTGAGAAAACTATTTGAACTAAAGGCTGACAAGTCCCCAGGACCTGATGGCTTGCATCCTTCGGGTCTTAAAAGAAGCTGCTGAGATAGTAGATGCATTGGTTGTAATTTTCAAAAATCTCCTAGATTCTGGAAAGGTCCCATCAGATTGGAATTTAGCAAATGTAACTTTGCTTTCCAAGAAAGGAGGGAGACGATAAGCAGGAAACTACAAGTCAGTTAGCCTAACATCTGTCATAGGAAAAATGCGAGAATCTATTATTAAGGAAGTTATAGCAGGACACTTCGAAACTGTAAATGCGATCAGGCAGAGTCAACATGGTTTTGTGAAAGGGAAATCGTGTTTAACTAATTTATTAGAGTTCGTTGAGGAAGTAACAAGCAATGTGGATAAAGGGGAACCTGCAGATGCAGTGTTCTTGGATTTCCAAAAGGCATTTGATAAGGTGCCACATCAAATGTTACCACACGAAGTAAGAGCTCATAGTGTAGGGGTAACATATTAGCATGGATAGAGGATTGGTTAGCTAACAGGAAGAGAGTAGGGATAAATGGGGAATTTTCGGGTTGGCAAGCTGTAACTACTGGAATGCCACAGGGATCAGTGCTGGGGCCTCAATTATTTACAATCTATATAAATGACCTGGATGAGGGGACCGAATGTATGGTTGCTAAATTCACTGATGACACAAAGATAGGTAGGAAAGTAAGTTGTGAAGAGGACAGACCAAGTCTACAAAGGGGTATAGATAGGTAAAGTGAGTGAGCAGAAATTGGCAGATGGAGTATAATGTGGGAAAATGTGAACTTGTACACGTTGGCAGGCAGAATAGAAAAGCAGTATTTTATTTAAATGGAGAGAGATTGCAGAACTATGCAATACAGAGGGATCTGAGTGTCCTGGTACATGAATCACAAAAAGTTAATATGCAGGTACAGATTAGGAAGGCAAAATGGAATGTTGTTGTTTATTGCACGGGGAATGGAATATAAAAGTAGGGAAGTTTTGCTACAGTTGTACAAGGCATTGGTGAGACTACATCTGGAGTACTGCATACAGTTTGGGTCTCCTTACTTAAGAAAGGATATAATTGCATTAGAAGCAGTTCAGAGAAAGTTCACTCGACTGATTCCTGGGATGAAGGCATTATGATATGAGGAAAGGTTGGACAGGTTGTGCCTATATCCATTGGAATTTAGAAGAATGAGAGGTAACATATTGAAACATATAAGATGCTGAGGGGACTTGACAGGATGGATGCTGAAAGGATGTTTCCCTTAGATTAGAGACTAGAACTAGGGGACACAATTTAAAAATAAGCGGTCTCCCATTTAAGATGGAGAGGAGGAGAAATTTTTTTCTCCTGTTAGTCTGTAGAATTCTCTTCCCTAGAGAGCACTGGAAGCAGAGTCATTGAATATTTTTAAGACTAAGTTAGATAGAGTCTTGATTGACAAGGGAGTCAAAGGTTATAGTGGGTACGCAGGAAAGTAGAGTTGAGGCCACAATCAGATCAGCCATGATCTTATCAAATGGTGGAGTGGGCTCAAGGGGCCAAATGGCCTACTCCTAATTTGTATGTGTTAAACTCTTTTTACAAATGCTTTTTCCAAGATGTGAAAATCACCTAGTAACCAATTCAGTGATACTTCAGAGTCTTTTTCATGTCCTTAGGTAGGAAGGATCAAGCACTTTTGGTAATCAATCTTTTTTTTATGTATGAAGATCACCTCCTCAGGTGTTAACACACAAGCTTTTAGAGTCATAGAGAGATACAGCACTGAAACAGGCCCTTTGGCCCACCAAGTCTGTGCCAACCAACAACCACCCATTTATACTAATCCTACATTAATCCCATATTCCCTACCACATCCCCACCATTCTCCTACCACCTACCTACACTAGGGGCAATTTACAATGGCCAATTTACCTATCAACCTGCAAGTTTTTGGCTGTGGGAGGAAACCGGAGCACCCAGCAGAAACCCATGCAGTCATAGGGAGAACTTGCAAACTCCACACAGGTAGTACCCAGAACCGAACCCAGGTCGCTGGAGCTGTGAGGCTGCAGTGCTAACCACTGCGCCACTGTGCCGCCCCATGCTTAGGAATGACAAAATGTCCATATCGGACACACATATGGAAATAGGGGTACAGAAGAGTATTTGGGAGAACTCACTCAAAAGAGTTAAATAATTAAAATTTTGGTTAAAACTATTTTGCTGTAATATAAACTGTTTTTAGACTTTACAACAGAATCATTGCAGCTGCAGAAGGATTAACAGTCCCAAGCTTTCTGATGTTACAAATTAAACAAGTCGCGAAGGAAGGAGGTACAGATAAATAAGAGCAAAATACTGCAGTTACTGGAAATCTGAAATAAAAACAAAAAGTGCTGCAAATACTCAGCAGGTCTGGCAGCATCTGTAGCAATGGAAACAGAGTTAACGTTTCAGGTTGATGACCTTTCATCAGAACTCTGATGCTGATATCTTATCCACTTTTGTAGCAATGGTCATGGGTACTAAATAGCTTTAGTTATTTGTGGTATTATAATTGCATTTTACTATTATTCAGTTGGCTGTGTTTGCTGACAATGCAACCACTAGATGGCACAGTACTGGCACATGCACCAATGCAGCCTTATCGACTGAAAGGTCACTGTCTGCAACGTCTGAGGCAGCTGCCAGTAGTAAAAATGGTGCTGTTCAATTTGACACAAAAAAAGAATTGAACCCAAAACCCCTCACCCCTCAATGGCCCGATCGCCACCTCTGCACTAGCGGCCTGCTCAGGTCGGGAAAAAAGAACCCGACCCGAACCCAAAAGAACCACCGCGGACCTGAGCCTGACCTAGCCCGAGTCCCTCCGATTTTGCCCCGAGCCCGACCCAACCCTGCTCGACCTGACCCGAGCCTGACCCAACCATCCCTTTACTTACCTTTCGACCTGGAAGCTCCACGAAGCTGCAGCACATGCGTGATGACATCATAGTGACGTCACTTGCTCACTGCGTAGACTCAGTTTCGTCCCGGACTCCCAGCTCAGGTAAGTTTTAAAAAAAAATTTCAATACCAGCATAGCACTTACCATGTGTGCCCGGCCCGACTCGACCCGACTCAACCTGGACTCGGTCCAACCCGATCCGAGCCTGAACGCCGTACCCTGAAGATGGGCCCGGCCCAAACCGACCCGACCCGAACCAGACACATGTTGTCGGGTCCCGTCAGGTTCGGGTCGGGTAGCAGGCCTCTACTCTGCACACCCCCAATAGTACCCTGCTCCCTCTCACAATCTGCTTCTCTCTCCCGCTCCCTCCAGCGATTGCTGCCTCAATTGCTGCATTCAGTTTCTCGCTCCCTCCCATGATCGCTGCTTCTCTTCCCTGCTCCCTCCCATGCCCGCCTTCTCGCCACTCTATCCTGCCGCTTCAGACTGCTCATCACTCCATTCCACCATTCTCTCCCGCGCCTGTCTGCTTGCCGGACACTCCAGCTGCTTCAGACTGCTTGCCACTTCATCCCATCATGCTCTCCCGTATCCATCTGCTCGCCATTCCTTCCCCGCCACGCTGCCCCGAGAAGTCACAGGGCGGTGAGGTAGCGAGCGGGATGCTAGCAGCGAGGTGGGAAGAGGGCGGAGGGATGAAGTGGTGAGTAGGCGGGCACGGGAGAGAATGGTGGGAGGAAGCAGGGAAGAGAAGGGCGATTGAGGCACAAATTGCGGGGGGTGAGCGCAGAAGAGCAGCGGTGATTGAGGCACTGATTGCGGGGGAGAGCGGGGAAGAGAAGCTGCAATTGAGGCAGAAACAGATCAGGGGTCTCAAGGCATTATCTGTGTCTGGACATGTACATGGCGACTACGATTGGGTAGTGTAAGAGTAATATTAGGAATAACATAGGATCATAGAAAGTTTAAGGCACAGAAAGAGGCCACTTGGCCCATCTTGTCTGTGCTGGCCGATAAACGATCCACCTATTCTAATCCCACCTTCCAGCATTTGGTCCATAGCCTTGCAGCTTTAGGCACTTGAGGTGCATATCCAGACTCCTTTTGAATGAGTTGAGGGTTTCTGCCTCAACCACTCTATCAGGCAGTGATTTCCAGACCATCACCACCCTCTGGGTGAAAATGTTTTTCCTCATCTCCCCTCTAATTTTTTTACCAATCACTTTAAATCTATGTCGCCTCGTAACTGATCTCTCTGCTAAGGTGAATAGACCCTTCACCTCCAGTCTATCCAGGCCCCTCAAAATTTTGTACATTTCAATCAGATCTCCCCTCAGCTTTCTCTGTTCCAAGGAGAACAACCCCAGACTGTCCAATCTTTCCTCATAGCTGCATTTTTCCAGTCCTGACAACATCCTCTATACCCTCTCTGGTGCAATTACATCCTTTCTGTAATGAGGTGACTGCACACAGTACTCAAGTTGTGGCCTAACCAATGAGTTATACAGTTCCAGCATAATCTCCCTGCTCTTGTATTCTATACCTTGGCTAATAAAGGAAAGGATTCCATATGCCTTCTTAACCATCTTATCGACCTGTCCTGCTACCTTCAGGGATCTGTGGACATTCACTCCAAGGTCCCTTACTTCCTCTACACTTCTCAGTATGTTCCCATTAATCATGTATTCCTTTGCCCTGTTAACCTCCCCAAATGCATCACCTCACACTTATCCAAGTTGAATTCCATTTTGCCACTTTTCTGTCCATCTGACCAGACCATCAATATATTCCTGCAGCCTACAGCTATCCTCCTCGCTAACTACCACACAGCCAATCTTGGTGTCTTCTGCAAACTTTTTGATCATGCCCCCTACATTTACGTCCAAATTGTTAATATACACCTCAAAAGGCAGGGGACCCAGTACTAAGCCCTGCGGAACGCCAATGGAAACAGCCCTCCAGTCGCTAAAACAGCCGTCAACTATTACAGGTGCAACAGGCTGTAAAAAAGGCAAATGGAATGTTGGCCTTCATAGCGAGAGGATTCGAGTGCAGGAGCAGGGATGTCTTGCTGAAATTATACGGGGCCTTGGTGAGGCCACACCTGGAACATTGTGTGCAGTTTTGGTCTCTTTATCTGAAGAAGGATGTTTTTTCTATAGAGGGAGTGCAGTGAAGGTTATCCAGACTGATTCCTGGGATGGCGGGACTGACGTACGTGGAGAGATTGAGTCGGTTAGGATTATATTCGCTGGAGTTCAGAACAGTGAGGGGGGGATCTCATAGAAACCTATAAAATTCTAACAGGACTTGACAGGGTAGATGCAGGAAGGATGTTCCCAATGGTGAGGGAGTCCAGAACCAGGAGTCATAGTCTAAGGATACGGGGTAAACCTTTCAGGACTCAGATGAGGAGAAATTTCTTCACCCAGAGAGTGGTGAGCCTGTGGAATTCACTACCACAGAAAGCAGCTGAGGCCAAAACATTGAATGTTTTCAAGAAGGAGTTAGATATAGCTCCTGGGTATAAAGGGATCAAAGGGTATGGGGCAAAAGCGGGAACAGGTTACTGAGTTGGATGATCAGCCATGATCATAATGAATGGTGAAGCAGGCTCGAAGGGCCGAATGGCCTACTCCTGCTCCTAGTTTCTATGTTACCCTTTGTTTCCTGCCACTGAGCCAATTTTGTCTCCACCTTGCTGCACTTCCCTAGATCCCATAGGATTTTTTTTTTAACCAGACTTCCATGTGGGACCTTGTCAAAAACATGCGAAAATCCATGTAGACCATGTCAACTGCACTACCCTCATCTATCTTCTTTGTTACTTTTTCAAAAATTTCAATCAAGTTGGTCAAACAAGATCTTCCCTTAACAAATCCATGCTGACTATACTTGATTAACCGAAGTGACAGTTAGAAAGATAAGGCTGAAGCATCTGCAACAATCTTCAGCCAGAAGTGCCGAGTTGATGATCCCTCTCGGCCTCCTCCTGAAGTCCCCAGCATCACAGACGCCAGACTTCAGCCAATTCGATTCACTCCATGTGATATCAAGAAACGACTGAAGGCACTGGATACTGCAAAGGCTGTGGGCCCTGACAATATTCCAGCAATAGTACTGAAGACCTGTACTCCAGAACTTGCCGTGCCCCTAGCCAAGCTGTTCCAGTACAACTACAATAATAAAAGCAAAATGATGACTGTATCGGTGCCGTTTCCTGCTCCCGCCCCGAACTGGAAAACTTTATCAACTTTGCTTCCAATTTCCACCCTTCTCTCACCTTTACATGGTCCATCTCTGACCCGTCCCTTCCCTTCCTCGACTTCTCTGACTCCATCTCTGGGGATAGGTTGTCTACTAATATCCATTATAAGCCCACCGACTCCCACAGCTTCCTCGACTACACTTCTTCACACCCTACCTCCTGTAAGGACTCCATTCCATTCTCCCAGTTTCTCCGTCTCCGACGCATCTGCTCTGATGATGCTACTTTCCATGACGGTGCTTCTGATATGACCTCCTTTTTCCTCAACCGAGGATTTCGCCCCACTGTGATTGACAGGGCCCTCAACCGTGTCCGACCCATTCCCCGCACCTCTACCCTCACCCCTTCCCCTCCCTCCCAGAACCGTGACAGGGTTCCCCTTGTCCTCACTTTTCACCCCACCAGCCTCCATAGCCAAAGGATCATCCTCCGCCATTTCCGCCACATCCAGCGTGATGCCACTACCAGTCGCATCTTCCCCTCCCTTCCCCTTTCAGCATTCCGAAGGGATCGTTCCCTCCGCGACACCCTGGTCCGCTCCTCCATTACCCCCACCACCTCGTCCCCGTCCCAGGGCACCTTCCCCTGCAATCGCAGGAGGTGTAATACCTCCCCATTTACCTCCTCTCTCCTCACTATCCCAGGCCCCAAACACTCCTTTCAGGTGAAGCAGCGATTTACTTGTACTTCTTTCAATGTAGTATACTGTATTCGCTGCTCACAGTGTGTTCTCCTCTACATTGGGGAGACCAAGCGCAGACTGGGTGACCGCTTTGCGGAACATCTCCGCTCAGTCCTCAAGCAGGACCCTGAGCTTCCGGTTGCTTGCCATTTCAACACTCCCCCCTGCTCTCATGCTCACATCTCTGTCCTGGGATTGCTGCAGTGTTCCAGTGAACATCAACGCAAGCTCGAGGAACAGCATCTCATTTACCGATTAGGCACACTACAGCCTGCCGGACTGAACATTGAGTTCAATAATTTCAGAGCATGACAGCCCCCCATTTTACTTTCATTTTTAGTTATTTTTTCTTCCTTTTTTTTCTCCATTCTTTTTTTATATTTTTTACAATCTTTTTTTTTGCATTTATTTCATTTCATCTTAGTTTGTTCAGTTTGCTTACCCACTGTTTTTTTTCAAGTTTGCACTTGCTGCTGTTCAATATTCAGTGTATTAACACCTAATCTGTACTGATGCTTTGTCTTTCAACACACCATTAACATATTGTTTGCCTTTGCTCCGTGACCTTTTGGTCAGCTATGTGGCCTGGTCCAATCTAGACCTCCTTTGTTATCTCTTGCCCCACCCCCACCTCACTTGCTTATAACCTGTGACTTTTCTAATATTTGTCAGTTCCGATGAAGGGTCACTGACCCGAAACGTTAACTCTGCTTCTCTTTCCACAGATGCTGCCAGACCTGCTGAGTGGTTCCAGCATTTCTTGTTTTTATTCCAGTACAACTACAACACTGGCATCTACCCAGCAATGTGGAAAACTGTCCAGATATGTCCTGAACACAAAAAGCAGGACAAGTCCAAACCGGCCAATTACCACCCCATCAGTCTACTCTCAATCATCAGTAAAGTGATGGAAGGTGTCATCAACAATGCCATGAAGCGGCACTTGCTTAGCAATAACCTGCTCAGTGATGCTCAGTTTGAGTTCCGCTAGGGCCACTCAGCTCCTGACCTCATTACAGCCTTGGTTCAAACATGAACAAAAGAACTGAACTCAAGAGGTGAGGTGAGAGTGTCTGCCCTTGACATTAAGGCAGCATTTGACCGAGTATGGCATCAAGGAGCCCTAGAAAAACTGAGGTCAATGGGAATCAGGGGGAAAACCCTCTGCTGGCTGGAGTTTTATAACTAGCGCAAAGGAAGATGGTTGTGGTTGTTGGAGGTCAATCATCTGAGCTCCAGGACTTCACTGCAGGAGTTCCTCAGGGTAGTGTCCTAGGCCCAACCATCTTCAGCTGCTTCATCAATGACCTTCCTTCAATCATAAGGTCAGAAGTGGGGATGTTCGCTGATGATTGCACAATGTTCAGCACCATTCGTGACTCCTCAGACACTGAAGCAGTCTGTGTAGAAATGCAGCAAGATCTGGACAATATCCAGGCTTGGGCTAATAAGTGGCAAGTAACATTTGCGCCACACAAGTGCCAGGCAATGACCATCTCCAACAAGAGAGAATCTAACCATCTCCCCTTGACATTCAATGGTGTTACCATCGCTGAATCCCCCACTATCAACATCCTAGGGGCTACCATTGACCAGAAACCAACTGTAGTAGCCATATAAATACTGTGGCTACAAGAGCAGGTCAGAGGCTAGGAATCTTGCGGCAAGTAACTCACCTCCTGACTCCCCAAAGCCTGTCCACCATCTACAAGGCACAAGTCAGGAGTGTGATGGAATACTCGCCACTTGCCTGGATGGGTGCAGCTCCAACAACATTCAAGAAGCTCGACACCATCCAGGACAAAGCAGCCCGCTTGATTGGCACCCCATCTACAAACATTCACTCCCGAACCAGCGATGCACAGTGGCAGCAGTGTGTACCATTTACAAGATGCATTGCAGCAATGCACCAAGGCTCCTTAGACAGCACCTTCCAAACCCACGACCTCTACCAACTAGAAGGACAAGGGCAGCAAATGCATGGGAACACCACCACCTGCAAGTTCCCCTCCAAGTCACACACCATCCTGACTTGGAACTATATCGCCGTTCCTTCACTGCCGCTGGGTCAAAATCCTGGAACTCCCTTCCTAACAGCGCTGTGGGTGTACCTACCCCACATGGACTGCAGTGGTTCAAGAAGGCAGCTCACCACCACCTTCTCAAGGGCAAATAGGGATGGGCAATAAATGCTGGCCTGGCCAGCGACGCCCACATCCCATGAATGAATATTTAAAAAAAAGTTTATCCTGTCTCTCAGAATAGATTCCAATAATTTGCCCACTACTAAGGTTAGACTGACTGGCCAGTAATTATTTGGTCTATCCTTTGCTCCCTTTTTAAGCAAAGATACAACGTTAGCAATTCTCCAATCCTCCAGCACCACACCTGTATCCAGTGAAGACTGGAAAATGATGGTCAGACCTTCTGCTATTTCCTCTCTTAATTCTTTTAACAGCCTAGGATACATTTCATCTGGCACTGGTGACTTATCAACTTTCAAGGATGCTAATCCCATTAATACTTCCTCTTTCCCTATGTTTATCACATCCAATACTTCACACTCTTCGTCCTTAACTACAGTATCTGCATCATTCCCCTCTTTTGTGAAGACAGACACAAAGTATTCATTAAGAACCATACCAATTTCTTCCTACACATAGGTTACCTTTTTGGTCTTTTCTGTGCCCCACTCTCTCCTTAGTTATCCTCTTACTCTTAATGTATTAATAAAGCATCTTTGGGTTCACCTTGATTTTGCTTGCCAATATTCTTTCATGCCCTCTCTTTGCTTTCCTAATTTCCTTTATGATTTCACGCCTCCACTTTCTATACTCCTCTCAGCTTTCTGTAGTATTGAGTTCTCGGTGTCGGACGTAAGCTTTCCATTTCTGCCTTATCTTACCCTTTAGGCTCCTTGACATCCATGGGGCTCTAGATCTGGCCGCCTTACCCTTTTTCTTTGTGGGAGCATGTTTACTCTGCACCCCTTGAATCTCCCCTTTGAATGCCTCCCACTGTTCTGACACTGATTTACCGTCAAGTAGCTGTTTCCAGTCCACTTTCACTAAATCACTCCTCAGTTTAGTAAAATTGCCCTTGCCCCAATTGAGAACTCTAACTCCTGTTCTATCTCTGTCCTTCTCCATAATTATGTTAAAACTGACTGAATTACGATCACTACCACCTAAGTGCTCTCCCACTGCCACTCCTTCCAGCTGCCCATCTACATTTCCTAAAACTAAGTCTAAAACTGCATCCTCTCTTGTTGGAATTGCTAAATACTGGGCAAAAAAGTTCTCCTGAATGCACGTCAAGAGTTCTGCTGCCTCAATTCCTTTCACACTAAAACTATCCTAGTTAATATTGGGGTAATTAAAATCCCCTATTACTGCCCTATTGTTCTTGCACTTCTCAGAGATTTGCCTACATATCTGCTCTTCTATCTCTCTCTGACTGTTTGGGGGTCTATAGTACACTCCCAGCAGTGTGACTGCCCCTTTTTTGTTCCTTAGCTCAATCCATATGGCCTCATTTGAGGAACCTTCCAACACATCATCTCTCCTCACAGCTGTAATAGTTTCCTTGACCAAAATTGCCACTCCCCCTCTTTTCTTATCCCCCTCCCTATAGCGTCTGAAAACCCTGTAACCAGGAACCTTGAGCTGCCATTCCTGTCCCTCCTTAAGCCATGTTCCTGTAATCGCTATGATATCATACTGCCATGTGTCTATCTGTGCCCTCAGCTCATCTGCTTTATTTGCTATACTCCTTGCATTGAAATAGATACCCTTGAGCACTGCCAAACTTTTTTTTTTGCTTTCTAATCCTCATTTCCTCTGTCTTCCAGAGCCATCCATTAATTTTCCGCCTTCCATTTTAATTTCTGATTTTGTCCCAGCTGAGTCTACCCTCAGGTCCCCACCCCCCTGCTAGTTTAGTTTAAACTCTCCCCAACAGCACTAGCAAAATGTCCTGCAAGGAACTCAGTCCCGGCTCTGTTCAGGTGCAACCCGTCTGTCGTGTACAGGTCCCATCTCCCCCAGAGCCGGTCCCAATGTCCCAGGAATCTGAACCCCTCCCTACTGCACCTTCTTTCCAGCCATGCATTCATCTGTCTTATCCTTCTATTTCTATACTCAATTGCATGTGGCACTGGGAGTAATCCGAAGATTACTACTTTGGAGGTCCTGCTTGCCAATTTCTTACCTAGCTCCCCAAATTCTGACTGCAAGACCACATCCCTGTTTCCACCTATGTCATTGGTTCCGATGTGGCCCATGACTGCTGGCTGTTCACCCTCCCACTTCAGGATGCTCTGCAGCTGCTCAGTGACATCCTTGACCCTGGCACCAGGGAGGCAACACACCATCCTGGATTCACGTCTGCGGCCACAGAAACGCCTGTCTGTTCCCCTGACTATTGAATCGCCTATCACAATGGCTCTTCCAGTCTTCCCTGTACCCCACTGTGCAGTTGAGACACCCGTGGTGCCATGGACTTGGCCCTGGCTGCACTCCTCAGGTGAAGCATCACTTTTCTCAGTATTCAGAACTGAACACCTGTTGGGGAGTGAGATGCACTCAGGGGTCTCCTGCACTACCTGCATGATTCTTTTTTACTGCCTGGTTGTCATCCATTCCCTCTCTCCCTACATACTCTTAAGCTGTGGGGTGACCACGTAGCTCTCATCCTCATGAATGCACCGCAGTGTCACCAACTGCCACTCAAGTTCCAAAACTTAGAGCTCAAGCTGCTTCAATTGATGACACTTCCTGCACAAATGGTTCTCCAGGATACAGGAAGCTTCCTGGAGTTCCCACATAGCACAGGAGGTGCACTCTTGAGGTTGATGCAACCCTGCCATTCCTTTATTTATTAGTTGACCCTTTGCTACTGCTAAAAAAAACTTACCAATACTACAAATGCTTAGAATTATTAATAAAACCTTACTAGTACTGATAAATCCTACTAAAAATCAATACAGTTCACTAGTTAAAATAAGCCTTACTCAAAAAAAAGCTACTCACTTTCTCATTATTAAACTATTTACACACACACCCTAACACTGGAGTGCTAACCCAGCTATTTTGAGTTATTCCCTAACAGCAGTTACTCACCAACCAATCATCTTACAGCTTTCCTGTGACATCACTACTCACTTTGTTTTCAAACTCCGGCACACCTGGACTCCTCTCCGCTCCTCTCCCAGAAGGAAAGTGCTCGAGGCTGTAATCCTCGGGCTCTATTTATCCGCTCCTCGCTCTGTGTTCTTCCCGCAGGTCCACTCCTCTCCGCTGCTCTCCCGGATGGTAAGTGCTGTAGGCCGCAATCCTTGGGCTGCATTTATCCACTCCTTGCTCCGTGTTCTCCCCGCAGGTCCACAACTCTCTGCTGCTCTCCCGGAAGGTAAGTTCATGATTGGTTGAATTTTGTCACAGTTCCTGGATATAACGTAGGGTATTTGGGTCTCTATCAGTGTGGAAGATTGAACGGAGAGCGCCAGTCGACTGAACGTGAGTAGTTGATACAAGGAAAGGAATCATGACTTCTACTCAAAGAACAATGGGGTTAATATAATCTTCAAATAAAAACAAAAAGTGCTGGCAGCATCTGTGGAGAGAGAAACAGAGTTAACGTTTCAGGTCAAAGTCCTTTCATCAGAACAGTTCTGATCAAAGGTCAACAACTTAAAATGTTAACTCTGTTTCTCTCCACAGCCAAACTTGCTGAATATTTCCAGAATTTTCTGTTTTTATTTCAGATTTTCAGCTTCTGCAGTATTTTGCTTTAATATAATTTTCAGTGGTGCTTTGTAAAGTACTGCTTAAATACTATATAAATTTTTAGCATTTGCCAAATAAAGTCAGAACTATAACAATATGGTGTCTGGGTCGACTGTTTAATTGATTCAAGTAATTGATTCAAGTACAGCAATTTAGCTGTACCTCATTTTTGACCACGCACAGTTCATCTGTTGTCCAGCTAAAAGACAAATGAGCAGTCTCCTAAAAAAATTATAGTTAAGTACTGTGTGGTATTGATAAATGTAATTAATCTGTTTCTGAAGGTAATTTTTAAAATGATTTTGTAAGTCCTCTTTAAAAAGGTTTTTAAGTCCTTTGGTTAAGGATTTGTCATGTGCACTGAAATGCATATATTGTAATAAAGCAAATTACATAAATACACTTTCAACTATCCATTACAACTGTGTGACTATTTTTTAAGTACCGTAATTACAAGCTAGTTGGCAGTCAATTAAGCTTCTTGATAAATGTGATACATCAGTTAAAACAGAGAAAACAATAGAACATTGTGAAAAAAGTACTTAGCAAATTATTAAGTTAACTGTTTTGCACTGTAGTACTTAAGAAACAATACTTCAGAAAACAAGTAACATTCCTCACCCTTCTTGAAATTTTAAGTGCAATGGTCTGAAAATTAAGATTTTTTCCATGCCGAATTACAGAGCTGTATGAGAAGGGGTCAGTGATGAAAGTGATGAAATTCCCAGCTATTTTACATGTAAAAGCATCTCCATATTTCTTCTGGCGAGTTTGCAGAAACTTCAGAGGATTTGCACCAAACTCGACAGCACAGCCCAAGTATGGAATCCAGCCATTTTCAACTGGAGGCTCCCCTTCTTGTCTGTGAAAAGAAAAAAAAAGAAATAAATCCAAAGAAACAAATATTCCCTGCACATCTTTCAGCTGTAGCAGACAAACGGAAGAATCCCCAAGGAAATTCACCCCAACAGTGTATGAAGTTAGGAAGGCTACCACTAAATAGTTAATTTTAAAAATTCTCCAAAAAATATACTTTATTCATAAAATTTTGCAAAAGTACATCACATTCAACCATTCAAATTTGATATTACATAAAGTGCAATACAGTTCAATTTCATTCAGTACAGTATGTAGCACTCCAAGGTGCCTCACTACACTTACAATCACAGATTATAATTACAATTGTTATGACTGAGGCAGAAGCAATGCATCGTCAATTCTGTCCATCGCTCCACAGGTCACAGCATATTATTAAAGTTTTCCCTCCAACCGGAAAACAGCCAAATTAAACACTCTAGTAACCCCCAGAATAAAACCGACCAAACCAGGTATCTTTAGACAACAACAAATTAACTATTTATTTTAAAAAACTAAATCTTAAACGCTATTAAGATAAATCTATGTCTAAAGACCTTATAACTTCTTATTTTAACATAACTATCCCATTCACACACATGGGCTGGATTTTACCGGCCCCTCGACGCTGTGGGTCGCGGTGCGGGGGCAGTTAAAATGCTGCGGGGAGAGGCCCACCTTGACCCGCGATGTCGAGAAGGGCCCACCACATACTACTGGCGGTGGTGGGACCTCGGTGCGGTTCCACCCCCCCCACCCCCCCAGACGGCAGCTGCACCACAATTAGCATATGGTAAGGAGTACTTACCTTTATTGATTATGCAGCCTGCCGCCTCTCCACCGACACTTCTGGATTTTTCGCTGAATGGGTGGGCGTCACATGCCATCCAGTTTACAATCTGAAAAGCTGGCAGGTCTTCAGAGGCAGAAGTTGTTGCCAGCGAAGGTAATTTGTGTTATTCGGGGGTCTCATTCTGCATTACTGAAGGGAGAAGGGAGGGGGATATGCAGGGGTCTAACTCTGCATTCTGAAAGGGAGGGGGTCTGGGATTACTGGAGGGAAAGCTGTGCTGGCATGAATGGAGGTATCGTGTACCATCCCTCCGTTAACAGTGTACCCTCTGTGTTTGTGAGGGGGAAATGGCACACTAGGTACCCTGTGTGTGGGGAGGGTGCCAGAAAGGGCAGGAACATTAAGGCTGTATGGATGGTAGGGGCAATTGATTCAGCTGGTAGGATCTTGATGTGGTCATGCTGTGCCACTCTGAGTGTTGGCCAAGATGGGCATTGCCATGGCACACCACATAGTTGATCCAGGAAAGCAGCTGATGTACCCGTCAACACCAATCCATGCCCTGTTAGGAACCTTCGAATACATGCAGGGTTCAATTTTATTTATCACATGGAAATGGGTATGGCTCACTGTGTGATCCTCTGCATGTGAGGATCCGTATGCGCAATACCAACAGGCAGGTGCTATCCACGTAGAGGTCCCTGGTCATGAGCAACAGCCCCCAAGGAGAGCCCACCATTATGTTGCCGTGCATCTACAGGCCCCACATGACATACCATCGGATGTCAGAGGAGACTGTGCATATAGAGAGGGTGGTGACACGTCTCTGAGCCCTGCTCAAGGATGACCTGAAGTCCATGGGCTCCGGTGGACATCCCATGCTCTTGATCCTCATAGTGGCAGCGGTTCTCAAGCCTGACACCTCTGCAGCCTTTTAGGGGCCCACCAGAGATCTTTGTGGGGTCACACAGTCAGCAGTGCACTGCTGCATCAGGGAGGTCACCAATACCCTGCACCGGAGGGCCAGTGAAAATGTCCGCTTCAGGACGGACTCTCACAGCCAGGCCCAGAGGGCGATTTGGTTCTGGCACCTTGCTGGAGAACCACAGGTTGTTATGTTCATAGGCTGCAGTCATGTGGCCATCAGGCCTCCTGCCAGGATACCACCTGCAGACGCCACCATTAAAGGAGCCCTCCCAATCTAGGTGAAGCTGGTATGTGAACACCACAGATGCTTGCAGCGAATGTGTGACCGCTTCTCAGGCAGCTGCCATGACACCTGGCTGCCACCGCTGTTCACTGAACTGGCTCAGATGGAGGGGTGGCTTCTTGGAGACAAGGGCTATCCTTTGCAGACATGGCTTCCAACACCGGTGAGAGACTCCACCACTGCTGCAGAGGAGAGATACAACGCCAGCCACTGAACTACAAGAGTCACCATTGAGCAGGAGATCGGCATGCTGAAAGAGCGCCTCCAATGCCTGGATGGATAGTACGGGCCGAAAAGGTCAGCTCCTTTCTTTGTTGCTCTGCACAACTACGCACCCAATAGGGGCCAGGCCCGGCATGCTGAGGAGAGTCGTCAACAGGATTCCTCCTCGGACTATGAGTGAGCTGAAGACCTACAACATGAAAGACGCATGGGAGGGCAGATGGCACCCAGACTCTGCACGCAAGACTAACAGTGAGCTAGGGATGTACGGAGGTGGCTTATCAGACAAAGGCTGTCTGCTCCATAGGAACCGACATGATCTCTGCAAGCCACACCACCCTCGCTCACCTGCTGTGCACCAGTCCACATCTGCAGCATCCCTGTGTAAACCATTAGAGGCAGCAGCTGACTGAGCTAATATCCATGTCACTGCATTCGAGGAGACGCTCATGAATAATGGTGGCATGGCAATGATGTTATTGCATACGTTGGCTCTCCTGAAGGGCCAACGGTGCAAAGGGCTGTGACATTGGTGCTACATGCTGGCACACATCATTCACTCAGAGAAAAGGATGCACGTGTTGGTGAGGAACATTTAGTGAAAGACGTATTTACATTCCCATTTGTGTCAGTGCGTTCTCTGTAAACCTCTGTAATACTTTTTATGGTCTGTCTGGAATGTGCAAAATTAAGATTATTCACCCAGGTGCAGCATGCCTACAAGAAGGAATGTTACACTTGAGTGGGAGAAGAGGATTGCAACTTCACAGGACACTGGGACACAGCAGGGTAAGTATGTGGCAGCAAAGCGGAAAGTGCTAGGTCAGGCAGCATTTGTGGAGAGAGCAGCAGAGTTAATTTTCAGATCTGTGAACTTGGACAAGTTAACTCTGCTTCTCTCTCACAGATGCTGCATGATCTGCTGGATTTCTGCAACACTTTCTGCTTTGCTGCCAGATTGACAGCAGCCCCACTCTTCAGTAGTCAGGTAAGTATTTTTTGACAGCTTTCAGGAAGCAAGTGCCGGGGCACTTAAAATAGGGCCCCAGCACCTGCTGCAGAACTGTCAAAAACTCTCTCACTGCGCCGAATGTTCCACCTCTCCCCACATAATATAGGGAGGGCAGCTTGGTGCCATGATTCTAATGAAACACTGCGATTAATATCACGGGGCCTTGGCGGCGGCCAGCGAATGCGGGCGCGCCGGCGAGTTCAGCAGTTAACCGGTTTTTAAAAATGGTGTTTTTTAAAAAATAGCTGTTTCTTAAGGACAAATAAATAAGCAAGTCGTTGTGGGTTACGCTCCTGATGGGTGAGGTGTTCTAATGTGGAAATAATCAAATGCTACTTGAAGTCTTCACACGGATTTGATGAAATGGTCCTTCAATGGACAGGTATTCAAAACACTTCGGCTGCAGCAGGCATCAAGACCACCGGTGAATTCCAGAAAATACAGTCAAGAGAGATTCAATCTTGAAGCAAATACTTCCTGGCTTGGAAGTAAAGAAAAGGAGTTTGGCCAACTTCAGCGATACAAATGGTCTCTTCAAAAAAAAGGGCTTTTTTTTTCTCCTGAGGCAATGAACTTGGCCTGTAGCCCCTTGTAGAACTTCTGCTGAGGGAGACTAGACAGCTCTTTTCTTCAGTAGCATGCCTTGCTGGAAAATCTCTCAAAACTAACTAGTTCAGACCGGTTTCTGCCTGTTTTACAGACAGTCAAATTGAAACATTATACCATGTGACCGCTCTCTCCTGCTGTCGTCATGGTAACAAAATGCTGCTGTGGCACACTGTACCTCAGAAATTCAAAACTTCTCTCCCTGTCTTAAAGGCACCCTGTTTTACATAAGAACATATGAATTAGGAGCAGTCGTACGCCACTCGGCCCTTCCAGCCCGCTCCACCATTCAATAAGTTCATGGCTGAATTGATTACTTCATATTTCCACCTACCCCCAATAACCTTCCATCCCCTTGCTTGTCAAGAAACTATCTACCTATGCCTTAAAAATATTCAAATAATCTGCTTCCACCGCCTTTTGAGGAAGAGAATTCTAAAGACTCACGACCCTCTGAGAGAAATAATTTCTCCTCATCTCTGTCTTAAATGAGCGACCCCTTATACATAAACAGTGACCCCTAGTTCGAGATTCTCCCACAAGAGAAAACATCCTTTCCACATCCACCCTGTCAAGACCCCTCAGGATCTCATATGTTTCAATCAAGTCGCCTCTTACTCTTCTAAATTCCAGCAGATACAAGCCTAGGCCGTCCAATCTTTCCTTGAAAGACAACACGCCCATTCCAGATATTAGTCTAGTAAACCTTCTCTGTACTGCCACCAACGTATTTACATCCTTCCTTAAATAAGGAGACCAGTACTGTACATAGTACTCCAGATGTGGTCTCACCAATGCCCTCTGTAGCTGAAGCATAACTTCCCTACTTTTGTATTTAATTCTGCTCACGATAAGCGATAACATTCTATTAGCTTTCCTAATTATGTGCCTAGTACCTGCAGACTAACATTTTGCGATTTATGCAATAGGACACCCAGATCCCTCTGCATCTCAGAGCTCTGCAATCTCTCACCATTTAGATAATATGCTTCTTTTTTATTCTTCCTGCCAAAGTGGACAATTTCACACTTTCCTACATTATACTCCATTTGCCAGGTCTTTGCCCACTCACCTAACCTATCTATATCTCTTTGTAGCCCCCTTATGTCCTCTTCACAAGTTACCTTCCTACCTATCTTTGTGTCAACAACAAATTCAGCAACCATACCTTCGGTCCCTTCATCTAAGTCATTTATATAAATTGTAAAAGGTTGAGGCCCCAGCACTGATCCCTGTGGCACACCACACATTACATCTTGCCAACCAGAAATGACTCATTTATGCCTACTCTCTGTTTTCTGTTAGCTACCCAATCTTTGATCCATGCCAATATGTTACCCCCTACGCCAGCAGCTTTTAATTTCTGCAATAACCTTTGATGTGACACCTTATCAAATGCCTTCTGGAAATCTAAGTACAATACATCTACCAGTTCCCCTTTATCCACAGCACATGTAACTCCCTCAAAGAACTCCAATAAATTGGTTAAACATGATTTCCCTTTCACAAAACCAGGTTGACTCTACCTGATTACCTTGAACTTTTCTAAATGCCGTGCTATATTGTCTTGAATAATAGCTTCTAACATTTTCCCTAAGACAGATGCTAAGCCTGTAGTTTCCTGCTTTCTGTCTCCCTCCCCTTTTGAATAAAGGAGTTACGTTCGCAATTTTGCAATGAAATGGAACCTTCCTCGAATCTAGGGAATTTTGGAAAATTAAAACTAACGCATCAACTATTTCATGAGCCGCTTCTTTGAACACCCTAGGATGAAGTCCATCAGGACTCGGGTCATGTCAGCCCGCAGCTCCAACAAGTTGTTCAGTACCACTTCCCTGTTGATTGTAATTTTCTGGAGTTCCTCCCTCCCTTCCATTTCCTGACCTACAGCTAATACTGGATGTTACTTGTATCCTCAATATTGAAGACTGCTGCAAAATATCTGTTCAATTCATCTGCCATCTCCTTATTATCCATTATTAATTCCCCAGACTTACTTTCTATAGGACCAATGCTCACTTTGTTAACTCTTTTCTTTTTTAAATATCTATAGAAACTCTGATTTGTCTTTATATTTCCAGCTATCTTTCTCTCATAGTCTAATTTTACCTTCCTTATCAATCTTTTAGTTATTCTTTGCTGTTTTTGATATTCTATCCAATCTTTTGACCTGCCTCCCATTTTTGCACAATTATAGGCTTTTACTTTAAAGTTGATACTATCTTTAATTGTTTTAGTTAACCATGGAAGTCGGGTCCCACCCTTGGATTTTTTCTTTCTCGTTGAAATGTATCTGTTCTGTGTATTCTGAAATATCCCCTTAAATGTCTGCCACTGTATCTCTATTGACCTATCCCTTAACCTGATTTTCCAGTTCACTTTAGCTAGCTCTGCTTTCATGCCCTCATAATTGCCCTTATTTAAGTTTAAAATACTAGTCTTGGACCCACTCTTCTTTCCTTCAAACTGAATGTAAAATTCAATTATATTATGATTGCTGCTACCTAGGGGCGCCTTAACTTTGAGGTCATTAATTAATCCTAATTGCATAATACCAGGTCTAGTATAGCCTGTTCTCTGGTTGGCTCCAGAACGTATAGTTCCAAGAAATTATCCCGAAAACGTTCTACGTACTCCTCATCTGGGCTATCTCTGCCCATCTGATTTTTCCAGTCTATATGTAGGTTAAAATTCCCCATAATTATCGCTGCACCTTTCTGACAAGCTGAAATTATTTCTTCCTTTATACCCTGTCCTACAGTGTGGGTAATGTTAGGTGGCCTGTACACCACTCCCGCAAGTGACTTCTTGCCTTTTATGATTTCTCATCTCTACCCAAACTGCTTCTACATCTTGGTCTCCTGAACTTAGGTCATCCCTCTCTACTGTGCTAATACCATCATTAATTAACAGAGATACCCCTCCACCTTTTCCTAGATTCCTGTCCTTCCTAAATGCCATGTACCCTTCAATATTCAGGTCCCAATCTATGTCTCTGTAATGGCTATCAGATTGTACTTATGTATTTCTATTTGCACTCTCAGTTCATCTGTTTTGTTTCGAATGCTACATGCATTCAGATGCCGAACCTTTAGTTTTGTCCTTTTATTATTTTTGTAACCTCTAGCCTTATCTGTTGATTTACTACTAGATTTGTATGCTCTGTCCCTTCCTGTCACAGTCTTTTTATCATTTCCCATATTAATACCTTTCTCTCTTGCCTTGTCCTACTCCTTGATTTACCATATCTTCCAAATTTGATCCCTTGCCCCCCTCCCCCACTCATTTTAAAACCCTCTCTACTTCCCTAGTTATGCGGCTCGCTAGAAACCGGCCATGGCATGGTTCAGGTGTAGACCGTCCCAATGGCACACCCACCACTTTCCCCAGTACTGGTGCCAGTGCCCCACGAACCGGAACCCAATTCTACCACACCAGTCTTTGAACCACGCATTCTTTTCTCTAATCTTATTTACCCTGTGCCAATTTTCCCGTGGCTCAGGTAATAATCCACAGATTATTACCTTTGAGGTTCTGCTTCTTAATTTGTCACTTCGTTTCTCATACTGCAGAACCTCTTTCCTTGTCCTGCCTATGTCATTAGTACTACATGGACCATGATGACTGGTTCCTTCCCCTCCCACTGTAAGTTCCTCTCCAGCCTTGAGCAGATGCCCCAAACCCTGGCACCGGGCAGGCAACACAGACGTCTGGACTCTCACTCTTTGCTGCAGAGAACAGTGTCAATCCCCCTAAATATACTGTCCCCTACTACCACTACATTCCTTTTTCTCCCTCCACTTGAATGGCTTCCTGTACCATGGTGGCATGGTCAGGTTGCTCATCCACTCTCAGTCCCCACTCTCATCCAAACAAGCTGAAAGAACCTCAAACCTGTTGGGCAATCGCAAAGGCTGAGGCTCCTGCTTTCCTGCCCTCTGAGTCCCCTTACCTGCCTCAGCTGCAGCCACACTCTCCTGTCCCTGACCACTGAACAAATCAGAAGACCCTATCCTAAGGGGTGTGACCACCTCCTGATACAAAATGTCCAGCTAACATCCCCCCTCCCTGATGTGTCGCAGCTGTTCGAGCCGCAAACACTTACTGCAGCCGTGTTTTCCCTGGATCACACTGGCATCCAGAAGATCCCACATGCTACATCACCTGTCTTGCCATCCTTAATGTGTTTTAATTAACTACTTAATTATTTTATTCAATTTTTTTTTGATATACATTTTATTCAGCTTACCACTAGCTCTTTTACTATTTTAAATGTTAGGATTAGAATGTACCTTAATAACTTACCAGATACTCACCAAACAGGTAGCTTCTTCCCAAAACAATCACCTAGCTGCTTCCCTGCTCCGCTTCTGCTGCTCCCGTCGTGCTCCTCTCTCTCTCTCCGCTCCCGCCATATTCCTTTCTTTCCACTCCTGCTGTGCTCCTCTCTCTCTCTCTGCTCCTGCTGTGCTCCTCTCTCTCCGCTCCCGCCGTGCTCCCCTCTCTCTCTCAGCTCCCGCTGTACTCCTCTCTCTCTCTCTATGGTCCCAGCGTGCTCCTCTCTCTCTCTGCTCCCGTCATGCTCCTCTCTCTCTGCTCCTGCTGTGCTCCTCTCTCTCGCTCTGTCTCCCATTTTAATCTGAAGTGAAAATAAATACGGTTCTGTGACACAATATGCATTTCATATTAAATATTCACTGGTGCATACAGCCTGAGGAATTACCACGGGTTCCAGCCCCTCAGTATACTATGGCAGGAGGGCTTTGGTCTGCGGTATTTCCCCTTTGAGCCTTTGCGGTGGCTGCCCCGAACTTTAGTGCGTTCCTCAGCACTTCGTCCTGGACCTTGGAATGTGCCAGTCTGCAACACTCAGTTGTGGACAGCTGTTTGCACTGGAAGGCTAACAACTTTTGGGCAGACTAAAGAGCGTATTTCACCGAGTTGATGGTCCTCAAGCAGTAGTTGATGTTTGTCTCGTGTGCGTCCCTTGAAACAGCCTGTACAGCACAGCGTCCTGCGTTAAGGTGCAGCTCGGGATGAATCTCAACAAAAACCACTGCATCTTGTTCCAGATCTTCTTTGCAAAGGTACATTCTAGAAGGAGGTGGGCGACGGTCTCTTCCCCACCGCGGCCATCTTCAGTGCAGCACACAGTTGAGCTGTGACTCCGGGTGTGCATGAACTATCTGAAGGGGGAAGGGCCTTTCTCAGCACCAGCCAAGCTACGTCTAGGCGCTTGTTTGAAGGTTCTGGCGATGAGGTATTCTGCCAAATGACTTTGACAGCCAGCTCAGGGAACCATCCGACAGAATCCATCATCTCCTTTTCCCACAGGGCCTCAAGGACATTATATGCGGACCACTGCCTGATGGAATTGTGGTTGAAGATGCTTTTCTGCACAAACTTTTCCACGAGGGACAGATGGTATGGCATGGTCCAATTGAATAGAGCATTCCATGGCAATGTGGCCCCCTTATCCTTCGCAACATCGGGGACAGATAGCAACTCAGCACACTTGGGCCTGGATTTTCATTTTGGGGTCGGGACCCCGATGCCCTGATAATTTCTGGCACCTGACCTCTTGCCGCATCAGCATGGCTGGCACGATGCTAACTTCAAATGTAAATGATCTAATTGGACAGGGGGCGAATGTGGCACATAATCAGCAGCACCGGAACCAGCATAGAGGCAGAAAGCGGCTCCAGACTGCAATCTTGAAAGGTAGACAGCAGCCGTGACAGAGCTCACTGTTGCCTTGCACAATGGTGCAGGCAGCAGATCAGAGGACCAGCCATATTACAATGCAAACAAGTGGAAAAAGAGTGTACAGAAGGGCAGGTGAAGTGCTATGTTTCAATCACCCTTTTTTCAATTTCTTTGAATAATTGTTAACATCAATGTTCAGCCACATTGCTCCTGACAGCTAATAACTTAGGTGCACCAAACCATTCACTCCGCCTGCTCTCCTCTTTGAAAATTCCTTCTGGCCCACCCCAGAGCACTAACAAGCTCCTCAAGGAACGTAACAGGCAGTTAATTGGAGTGGAGTGGGTTCCCGGCTCCCCACCACCGACCCTCCCTTTGAAATTTACAGTGTTGTTCCAGAGGCATTGGGATCTAAAGATGCCTTCTGGGAATGCAATCTTCAATTTGTGCCCGTACCCATGCTCAGCCCCAAAGCACTTTGAAGATCCAGCCCTTGGTCTTTGCATACCAAGGGTCTACACACAACTTGACACACACAAAGGTGGCCATCAGGATGACGGCGAGATTGATTATGCATTTCCCCCCTTTATCTAGAGATTTGTACGTGGTGTCCCTGTGGACACGGTCCACTTTCGATCTCTAGAAAAAGTGGAAGATGACTTGGGTGACCACTGTGGCGCAGGAGCAGAGCATGGGCCAGACCTGTGCCACGTACAGCATCACCAACAGCACTTCACACCTGATGATCATGTTCTGACCCACAATACCCAGTTTCTGTTTGACCTTGGCTATACACTCCTGCCAGATTTTGGCACACGCCGAGGCCTCTTTGAAGCATATCCCCCGCACCTTCAGGTAGTCTGACCTGACAGTGAAGGAGACAAAGCATCGATTGGTTCATTTCCCAAAGAACATGGCCTCGCTCTTGGTGTGATTTATTTTCACTCCTGAGGCAAGTTCAAACTGATCGCGGACGCTCATCAGTGAACCAACAGTGGATCTGAACAGAAGACGCCTACGTTGTCCATGCACGGGGAGGCTTTGACCTGAGTGACTGGAATTGTCAACCCTCTTATGCGCACATCCTTCCTGATGAACTCGGAAAAAGGTTCGATACAGCACAAGAACAAGACAGAGGAGAGAGGACAGCCTTGCCTGACTCCAGATTTGATCGGAAAGCTTTCTGATTCTCACCCTTGATTGAAACTGCGCCACTGATGTTTGTATAGAGCACTTGGATCCAATTGTAGATTCCCTCCCCAAACCCTCTTTAGGACAGCAAATCCAACATACAGGTGTGCGATATTCCGTCAAAGGCCTTCTCCTGTTCCAAGCTGATGAGGGAGGTGTCCACCCTCCTGTCCTGTACATGGGCGATTGTATCCCTGAGAAGCTTGAGGCTATAAGAGGTCTTCCTGCTGGGTACAATGTAGGTCTGATCAGGGTGTATCACCAACTGCAGAGCAGACTTGAACCAATTGGCTTGACCTTGGATGGAATTTTGTAGTTCACATCAAGCAGTTGAATGGGCTGCCAATTTCTGATTTCCTACTTCTCTCTTCTTTTTATAGATGTTTATAGATGACGGTGATGACACCTTTCCTCATGGTTTCTGATATGTTGCCAGCCAGAAGCATACTCTCATACACTTCCAGCAGGTCTGGGCCAATCCAGTCCCAGAGAGTCAAATACAACTCGGCTGGGAAACCATCACTTCCAAGAGTTTTACTCGTCTCGGCCTTTGTCAGTTCATCCAGAGTCAGCTCATGACCCAATCAAAAAACGCAACCGTTCCTATTCAACATTTTTCAGAAATCTCCGTCATTTTCAGTGTGAATTCAGAAAAACAGTTTAAAATAACTAAGGCTGCACATTCCATCAGTTTTGAATTATTGTTGGAGAATTTTAAAAGTTAAAATTTTTCTTTTGCATTTTCTTTCTGTCTCTTTTATCTCTCCCCTAACCCCACCTTTCTTTCCCTCTCTTTTTTCTCTTTATTGTATTTTCTGTACATAATGTTGACATTAAATTAAATATTCTAACGAATACTTAACGGTTCGGACTCTATGGGCCGAATTTTATGGGCCCCCTAGGGACAAGAATTGAGGAGGGGCTCCCAATTATTGGCCACTTAAGGGCCTCTTCCCAGCTTCACTTCAATTTAATTAAAGGTGGAAGGGCCCCAACCGCAAGGAGATAACGCCAGATGAAACCCAGTGGTCTCCTAGCAGGTCGGGGGGTGTTCCCAGAGTGCCCCCCCTCCCTCCAGCAGCGATGGTGGCCCCCAACCCAGTCACCAGAGCCTGCCTGGTTTGCCCCGGTGACCCCGACCCCACTTACCTGTCCCGGGGCCTTCATCAATCTACTCTCTTCATACTGCAGGGCCTCCTGCAAAACCGGGCCTGGCTACTGCTCCCAGTGGTGCTGCTGGTATTGCAGAGCTGACGGTCCTCTGATTGGCTGGCAACTCTTGGAGGCGGGAACTCGTCCCTTAAAGAGATGGCTTACCCAAAAGCCGGCAGTTAATTGCCTGCCCACTGTGGAATTGCAAAGGGGGGTCTGACGGAGAGGTCTCCCCACACCTTCCGGCCCGGGCCCCCATCGCCAGAATAAAATTAACACCTATGCTCCTCATTAATGATTCTTGAATAAAATATAGAAACATAGAAAGTAGGGGGAGGAGTAGGCCATTCGGCCCTTCGAGCCTGCTTCGCCATTCATTATGATCGTGGCTGAACATACCTGGAGTGCTGTGTGCAGTTTTGGTCTCCTTATTTAAGGAAGGATATTCTTGCATTGGTGGTGGTACAGCGAAGGTTCACTAGAGTGGTTCCTGGGAAGAAAGGATTGTCCTATGATGAGAGACTGAGTAAATTTGGCCTATTCTCTCTGGAGTTTAGAAGAATGAGAGGTGATCTCATTGAAATATATATGATTCCGAAGGGGCTTGACAGGGGAGATACTGAGAGGTTGCTTCCCCTGGCTGGGGAATCTAGAATACGGGGACACAGTCTCAGGATAAGGGCGTCTTTATTTAGGACTAAGATGAGGAGAAACCTCTTCACACAAAAGGTTGTGAATCTTTGGAATTCTCTACCCCAGTGGGTTGTGTCTGCTCCATTGTTGAGTATATTTAAGGCTGAGATAGAGAGATTTTTGATCTCTCAGGGAATTGAGGGATATGGGGTGCTGACGGGAAAATGGATTTGAGGCAGAAGATCAGCCATGGTAGCTTCGAGGTGCTGTATGGTCTACTCCTGCTCCTATTTCATATGTTCTTATGTTCTTATGTATGTAGGCACAAATTGCAGATGTGGTTTTCCATGTCCAACATGCGACACATTCTACAAGTATAATTACTTCCATTTATCTATTGCTCTAATGTAAAAAAATCCGAAAACATATCATGAGAGCATATGGGAAACAGACAGCAATCCTGAAAAGGAAAGATTTGGAGGGGGTGACCACGAATTTGATTTGGAGAAGGTTTTTAAAGGAGAAGAGGGAAGTGAAGTGTCAGAATGGTTTAAAGGGAGAACTCCAGAAAATGGAACCCAGGAAACAGAAGGTTCTGCCACCAATGGTAGAGTGAAGAAAGGAGGCAGGAACACACAAGAGACTAGAGTCAAAGCAATCGGAATGTTGAATTGTGGATATTGGGGGCTGGAGTAGGGTCTGAAGGTAAGGTGGGAATTGGAAGAAAGACCCACTCAATGCATATGACACCCCATTTAGATGTTTCAGAAAGCTGGCACTGACATATTTGACTTTCATTACAATCAATCTTTATTAATTATTAATTATTCCTCAAATTGTTTTGAACTCAGTAAGTTAACTTACTGCCAAGAGTTCATATCAAATGTGATTGCACTTTGCAAGCAGCAGTTTGCTAGATATGATTTCCGAGAAGTTTCAGATGATTTTGCAAAACTACTAGTATGAAGATCGCAACCTCATCACAAAAGAATTCAAAAATCCAATGGAAAAGCTGAGAAAGATGTTCGAAATGCAAAAGGTTTATTGAAGAAAGTAAAAGATCAGATCATAATGCATCTAGCCCTGTTTCATTAGGTCAAATGTATTGACGCCACAACAATTGTCGTCTGCCCAGAGAAAATGTAGTGGTACCAGCATTATTGTTGGTGGACTGCAGAATAAAAACAATACTTCCCACCTCAGCACCTCGAATGACTACTCTAACCAAGAATCAGCAAACGAGTATAGCAGTGCATCTTGTAGATGGTACACAGCGCTGCCACTGTGCATCAGTGGTGGAGGGTGTGAATGCTTACAGTGGTGGATGGGTTGCCGATCAAGCGGGCAGCTTTGTCCTGGATGGTGTCAAGCTTCTTTAGTATTATTGGAGCTGCACTCATCCAGGCAAGCAGAGAGTATTCTATCACACTCCTGACTTTGTAGATTCTTTGTAGATGGTGGACATGCTTTGGGGAGTCAAGAGGTGAGTTACTTGCCTTAGAATTCCCAGCCCCCTGACCTGCTTTTGTAGCCACAGTATTTATATGGCTGGTGCAGCTAAGTTTATGTTTATGGTCAAAGGATGTTGATGGTGGATGATTCAGTGACGGTCATGACATTGAATGTGAAGGGGAGATGATTAGATTCTCTCTTGTTGGAGATGGGCATTGCCTGGCACTTGTGTGGTGCAGTGTTATATGTACAAGTAAACCCAATTCTCTCTGAATATCAACATTTAGAAGTTTCACGTCTTTTAAAAAACATTCTGCGTTTCTGTCCTTATTACCAAAGTGAATAACCTCACACTTCCCCACATTATACTCCACCTGCCAACTCATTGCCCATTCACATAACCTGTCTATACCTCTTTGCAGCCTCTTTGTGTCCTCACAGCTTACATTCCTGCATAACTTTATATCGTCAGCAAACTAAAATACATTCCTCTCAGTCTCTTCATCTAATTCATTAATATAGGTTATAAATAGTTGAGGCCCCAGCACCAAGGCTCCTTAGACAGCACCTTCCAAACCCGCGACCTCTACCAACTAGAAGGACAAGGGCAGCAAATACATGGGAACACCACCACCTGCAAGTTCCCCTCCAAGTCACACACCATCCTGACTTGGAACTATATCGCCGTTTCTTCACTGTCGCTGGGTCAAAATCCTGGAACTCCCTTCCGAACAGCACTGTGGGTATACCTACCCCAAATGGACTGCAGTGGTTCAAGAAGGCAGCTCACCACCACCTTCTCAAAGGTAATTAGGGATGGGCAATAAATGCTGGCCTGGCCAGCATAAAAAATAACTGATCCTTGCAACACTCCCAGTTACACCCGGCCAACTTGAAAATTCCCCATTTATCCCTATTCTCTGCAGTCTGTTAACCAATCCTCTATCCATGCTAATATATTACGCCCAATTCCATATAAGAAAAGCAAACTACTGCGGATGATAGAAATCCGAAATAAAAACAAGAAATGCTGGAAATACTCAACAGGTCTGGCAGCATCTGTGGAGAGAGAAGCAGAGTTAACATTTCAGGTCAATGACCCTTCTTCAGAACTGGCAGATATAAGAAATGTAAAATATTTTAAGCAAGTAAAGCGGGGGTGGGGCAAGATTTAATGGCACAGTGGCGCAGTGGTTAGCACCGCAGCCTCACAGCTCCAGTGACCCGGGTTTAATTCTGGGTACTGCCTGTGCGGAGTTTGCAAGTTCTCCCTGTGACCGCGTGGGTTTTCGCCAGGTGCTCCGGTTTCCTCCCACAGCCAAAGACTTGCAGGTGATAGGTAAATTAGCTGTTGTAAATTGCCCTTAGTGTAGGTAGGTGGTAGGGAATATGGGATTACTGTAGGGTTAGTATAAATGGGTGGTTGTTGGTCGGCACAGACTCGGTGGGCCGAAGGGCCTGTTTCAGTACTGTATCTCTAAATAAATAAAGAAATAAAAGAGGTGTTGATAGGACAAGGTCACAGACAATAACTGACTGAAGGTCATGGAGCAAAGGCAAACAAGATGTTAATGATGTGCTGAAAGACAAAGCATTAGTACAGATAGGGTGTTAATGGACTGAAAACTGAACAGCCACAAGCACAAACATGAAAAAAAAAGTGGGTATGCACAGTAGAAACAAACTCAACAAATTAAAATAAAATAACACAAAAAAACACAAAAAAAAACCCCAATTCCATTTGCCCTTGTCTTGCGTATTAGCCTTTTTTTGTGGCACATTATCAAATGCCTTTTGGATATCCAAGTCCACTACATCTACTGGTTCCTCTTTATCTACCCTACAAGTTACATCCTCAAAAAATTCAAATAAATTTGTGAAACACGATATCACTTTTATAAAACCATGATGGCTTTGTCTGATCATACTATGACTTTCAAAGTGCATTGTTAAGACATCCATAACAATAGATTCCAGCATTTAGCCCACAACTGATGTCAGGCTAACTGGCCTGTAGTCGCCTGTTTATTTCTCCCTCCGTTCTTGAATAGCAGTGTTACATTTGCTAACTTACAATCTGACGGGAATGTTATAGCATCTAAAGAATTTTGGAAAATCATAAATAGTGCGTCCACTATCTCTGTAGCTACCTCTTCAGAACCCTGGGATGGAGACCATTTGGTCCTGAGGATTTGTCAACTTTTAGTCCCTTAGGTTTCTCTGATACTTTTTCTCTGCTGGTAAAGTTCCTCACTCTTATTAACCCCTTGGTTACCCTCTATTTCTGGGATGTAATTTGTCTCTTCTACTGTGAAGATAGACACAAAATATTTGTTCAACATCTGCCATTTCCTCATTCCCTGTGTTAATTTCTCCTGTCTCTGCCTTTAAGGGACCAACATTTATTTTAGCTACTGTCACAGCACAGAAAGAAGACAAAAGACAGTGTGCAAAAATGTATGCAAAGGGGGCCTGAGGAATAAAGGCCCCCTCGACATAACATACATAAAAGGGGCCTGGGGTATAAAGACCACCTTGAAAAAAAAAGGGGTTAGATAAAGAAAAAAAGGGAGTTAGATACAGAGTAAAGCTCCCTCTGCACTGTCCCCATGAAAAAAAAGAGGAAAGAAAAGGCAGTGTGCAACTGAAGCTGAAACAAGCAAGTCTCTTGCCTGGCTGTCTCTCTCTCTTACTTTCTTTCAAGCTACCAGACCCATGGAAGACACGTAAACCTCAAGAGAGAAGACTCCTACATCGAAATAAGTTGAAGCGTGAACTGGGTCCCAGCGAATTGCAAGGCTTATCAGCAACCAAAGCCTCCACATTTACTGCAACTACCAGATATTGCCTCAAACTTTTCCCCTTTATTCCTTCTACTTTTTCTGTCTCTATCTGCGTGTGTCTGTTTATTGCATATGCATGCTAGCGTGGTCGCGTCGCATATTCGTAGTCGTTAACCGGATTAGAGTTTAAGATTAATAAACTTCCACCTTTCTTGTTTAAATCTAAGGAAACCTGTCTGATTTATTTGCCTTGCAATTGGAGCAGTGAACAAGGATTCACTAAGGGGGAGCTAAAAACAGGGTGTTTCTAAAATTAAACCCGATCACGGTTAAACCAGGCAAAGGCTGAGAGGGAATCCCTAAACCCCTTCTCACCTGGTTGTAACACTACTCTCCTTTTTATATACTTGTAAAAGCTCTTACAGTCTGTTTTCATATTCTTGGCTAGTTAACTCATTCTATTTTTCCCCATTTTATCAACTTTTTGATTACTCTTTGCTGGTTTCTAAAACACTTCCAATCCTCAGGCTTACTGCTATTCTCTGTACCATTATAAACCTCTTCTTTTAATCTAATACTATCCTTAAGTTCCCTTGGAAGCCATAGATGGATTTTTCTTGCTGAGTTTTTTTTCAAATGGAATGTATTTTGTTGGACCTTTTAAACATTTTTTAAATGTTTCCCACTGTTTATTTACTGCCATACCTTTCAGTCTATTTAGCCAATCGACCTTAGCCAGTTCTGCCCTCATACCTATGTAATTAGCTTTGTTTAAGTTCAAAATTCTTGCTTGAAACTGGAGTATGCCACTTTGAAACTTAATATGGAATCCAATTGCATTATGATTGCTTTTTCCCAGAGGATCTTTTACTATGAGATTAGTAATTAAACCTGCCTCATTGCACAGTACTACATATAAAATAACTTCATCCCTAGTTGGTTTCATAACATAGTGTTCCAGGGAACTGTCACAAAAGCATTCTGCAAAGTCATCTTCCAGACTACCTTTGCCAAGTTGATTAGTCTATGTGAAGATTAAAGTCCCGCACGAATATTGCATTGCCTGTTAGAAGCTTCAATTATTTCTTGCATAATGCTCTGTCCAATGGTATAAATACTGTTAGGGGGCCAATAAACGACACCCCTCAGCATTCTTTACACCTAATCTCCAGCCATATTGATTCTACTTCCTGATCTTCTGAACATCTCTCAGTACTCTCCTTACAGCATCCTTTATAATGAGGGCTACTCCTCTGTACTAGTCAGTCCAAGACATCTCTTGTTAACTTTTTGGATTTTCAATGGCTTTGATATACTTTTACCAACAGAAATTTTCTCAAGCTGGAGCTACAAGAACTTTATGACTCGAAGATAAGACACTCTTCAATGTTTAATTAATCAAAGTCCCATTACTGCTGTAGCACAGGATCATCTTTAGCCTTTGTATTTATTTTTTTTATTTAGAGATACAGCACTGAAACAGGCCCTTTGGCCCACCGAGTCTGTGGCGACCATCAACCACCCATTTATACTAATCCTACACTAATCCCATATTCCTACCACATCCCCACCTGTCCCTATATTTCCCTACCACCTACCTATACTCGGGACAATTTATAATGGCCAATTTACCTACCAACCTGCAAGTCTTTTGGCTGTGGGAGGAAACCGGAGCACCCGGAGAAAACCCACGCAGACACAGGGAGAACTTGCAAACTCCACACAGGCAGTACCCAGAATTGAACCCGGGTCGCTGGAGCTGTGAGGCTGCGATGCTAACCACTGCGCCACTGTGCCGCCCTGCAACTCCAAATCATGACTGTTTTTTCTTATTTCTGTAATAGTTAAAACTGTTACAAAACAGTTACTGAATTACTGTTAAGTGTTGCTTATTTGTGAAGGGTCTTTGGATGTTTCTTAAATTAAGAGGCAGTCTAAGTGCAAGGTTGTTATGCCTTGTGACATTGGGAGTCAGGATACCAGGTACACAGTTATTTGATAATCTTTCTCACCGGCATTGTTGGGTTTAGCTTCAACTCAGCACATTCACTACATGCAGCTGCATACCTTGCTTGTATTTGAATATCAAGCTGTACTGTTGCAATTTATGTAAGATGCTCTGCAGTCAAGGTAGGATCTCATGAATCATCTTTTTCAGAATTGTCCCAAGATATTTATGATCCAATTCTTTCGGATGTACATATTAGTGGAACTTTTTGCATCCAATTTTGGGTTTTGGATCGGGAACCTGACGTCGGGTTAAATTGGGGTCACCACCCTGCATTGTGCAGGAGACAGTCACTCGGCAGTGCTTTTCTCCAAATTGGCTAATTAGGAGCCAGAGGGTGGGTCGCTGTCCAAATAAGAATGGCGGGCAGGCTTTTGAAGCTGGAGGGCCAATAAGAGGCCCTCCAGCTGCAAAGAAGCTGTGGCCTGCAGTTCAGGTAAGAGAGAGAGACAGAAGGCACCTCCATCTTGAGATGCCCTCTGTCCATCTTTTAAATTTAAAAATGCCCTCAGCAGCTGGGCCACCGTTGTGGAGGGGGAACCCTGCGGCCTGTGGCCAGGCAGGCAGGGAGGGCTTCAAAGCCTGTCTGGAATGCTGGCCACCTGGTCTGCTGCCATCTCAAGTGGCCCACAGGCTGACTGGAAAATTCTAGTCATTCTCTGATAATGGGCCTTAATAATAGGCATTTAATTCCCTTAATTAACTACCTGTCTGGGCACGGGATAGTACTGGCCAATTTGCGCACCGGCCCACCTCCATACCTGACCCCATCTGGGGGAGAAAAGCCTGCCCTATGTCTTTTTAAGTAACTTGCTTAAATGTTTTGTGACATCTGACAGTTCAGTCAGGAATTTGCTTAAGTAGGTCACCATGCATATTGCTGCAGGTAATTTTGATTGCTGAATGTTTTCATATGTTTGATTGCTTTCACTGTTTTCTATCATCCTGAGTATAGTTGTGAGTATGTGTCCTTTGTAACTGATTTCTTGCACATACTATTCAGCTTCAAATTGCATTCCCTTAATGCTTAGGTTTTTGCCCCCAGTAGGCTAAATACACATTAGGGCATATTTTATTTTCAGTGGCAAACAAGTGGTGCCAATTGTTCATTACGCTCGCCCACAGATTTTGCACTGAAACTTAGAGTGATAGGAAAGCCATTTTCATACAGTGCCCCCGACAGACAATCTGGGACATGCGTGAACAGGACAAGCAACTGTGTATCTAGTTAACCAATCATATCGCTGAGTCAGCATGGATTTACGAATGGGAAATCATGCTTGACAAATCTACTAGAATTCTTCGAGGATGTAACTAGTCGAGCTGATAAGGGGGAGCCAGTGGATGTGGTTTATTTGGACTTTCAGAAGGTTTTCAACAAAGTCCCACATAAGAGATTAGCATGTAAAATTAAAGCGCATGGGATTGGGGGTAGTGTACTGCGATGGAGAGAAAATTGGTTGGCGGACAGGAAACAAAGAGTAGGAATAAACGGGTCTTTTTCCAAATGGCAGGCAGTGACTAGTGGGGTACCGCAGGGATCGGTGCTAGGACCCCAGTTATTCACAATATATATTAATGATTTAGATGAGGGAACTAAATGTAACATCTCCAAATTTGCAGATGACACAAAACAGGGTGGGAGGGTGAGTTGTGAGGAGGATGCAGAGAGGCTTCAGGGTGATTTGGACAAGTTGAGTGAGTGGGCTAATGCATGGCAGATGCAGTATAATGTGGATAAATGTGAGGTTATCCACTTTGGTAGCAAAAACAGGAAGGCAAATTATTACCTGAACGGCTATAAACTGAGAGAGGGGAATATGCAACGAGACCAGGGTGTTCTCGTACACCAGTCACTGAAGGTAAGCATGCAGGTGCAACAGGCAGTAAAAAAGGCAAATGGTATGTTGGCCTTCATAGCGAGAGGATTCAAGTACATGGATTCAAGTACATCAACAGTGGTCAAGGACCACTGTTGTTTGTGATATACATAAATGATTTGGAGGAAAGTATAGGAGGTCTGATTAGCAAGTTTGCAGACGACACTAAGATTGGTGGAGTAGCAGATAGTGAAGGGGACTGTCAGAGAATACAGCAGAATATAGATAGACTGGAGAGTTGGGCAGAGAAATGGCAGATGGAGTTCAATCAGGGCAAATGCGAGGTGATGCATTTTGGAAGATCCAATTCAAGAATGAACTATACAGTAAATGGAAAAGTCCTGGGGAAAATTGATGTGCAGAGAGATTTGGGTGTTCAGGTCCATTGTTCCCTGAAGGTGGCAACGCAGGTCAATAGAGTGGTCAAGAAGGCATACGGCATGCTTTCCTTCATCGGACGGGGTATTGAGTACAAAAGTTGGCAGGTCATGTTACAGTTGTATAGGACTTTGGTTCGGCCACATTTGGAATACTGCGTGCAGTTCTGGTCGCCACATTACCAAAAGGATGTGGATGCTTTGGAGAGGGTGCAGAGGAGGTTCACCAGGATGTTGCCTGGTATGGAGGGCGCTAGCTATGAAGAGAGGTTGAGTAGATTAGGATTATTTTCATTAGAAAGACGGAGGTTGAGGGGGGACCTGATTGAGGTGTACAAAATCATGAGAGGTATAGACAGGGTGGATAGTAAGAAGCTTTTTCCCAGAGTGGGGGTTTCAATTACAAGGGGACATGAGTTCAAAGTGAAAGGGGAAAAGTTTAGGGGGGATATGCGTGGAAAGTTCTTTACGCAGAGAGGCAGAGAGTGGTGGGTGCGTGGAACGCATTGCCAGCGGAGGTGGTAGACGCGGGCACGATAGCGTCTTTTAAGATGTATCTAGATAGATACATGAATGGGCAGGAAGTAAAGAGATACAGACCCTTAGATAATAGGCAACAGGTTTAGATAGAGGATTTGGATCGGCGTAGGCTTGGAGGGCCGAAGGGCCTGTTCCTGTGCTGTAATTTTCTTTGTTCTTTGTTCTACAGGAGGAGGGATGTCTTGCTGCAATTATACAGGGCCTTGGTGAGGCCACACCTGGAATATTGTGTGCGGTTTTGGTCTCCTTATCTGAGGAAGGACATTCTTACTATCGAGGGAGTGCAGTGAAGGTTTACCAGACTGATTCCTGAGATGGAGGGACTGACGTATGAGGAGAGATTGAGTTGGTTAGGATTATATTCGCTGGAGTTCAGAAAAGTGAGGGGGGTCTCATAGAAATCTATAAAATTCTAACAGGACTTGACAGGGTAAATGCAGGATGTTCCTGATGGTGGGGGAGTCCAGAACCAGGGGTCATAGTCTAAGGATATGGGGTAAACCATTCAGGATTGAGATAAGGAGAAATTTCTTCACCCAGACAGTGGTAAACCTGTGGAAATCGCTAACACAGAAAGCAGTTAAGGCCAAAACATTGTACGTTTTCAAGAAGGAGTTAGATATAGCTCTTGGGGCGAAAGGGATCAAAGGATATGAGGTAAAGCGGGAACAGGTTGATCAGCCATGATCATAATGAATGGCGGAGCAGGCTCGAAGGGCCGAATAGCCTACTCCTGCTCCTATTTTCTATGTTTCTACGTTTCTATCTGGTTTAGCCAATCAGCACCAGGTCAGGCTAAACCACAAAAAGCACTATCGGGTCCTGCTCTCATCTGACAAAACTGTTCACTATTCCAGGGTCATCTTGGAATGCAAAAAAAAACCCTGGCTTCTGTTCTCTACTCCAAACCATCTCTTTAAACCCCTGTCCCTTGTCTCCTCCACCCTCGCTCCATCAATAAGGAAAGAAGCTTATGGACATCTTTGTCACTAAGATTGAGGTCATCCAATCAGTTGCCTCTGCCACTTCCCTCCCTTCCCCTCGCCCACTAGGCCAAACTTCCTCTATGGTTCCCGCCTGTCCTAGCCCTTGTATCTTTCTATAGTTTCTCCCCTATGTCCCCTCATACCCTCTCCTAACTCATCTTGTCCATGAGACCCACCTCCTTCTCTCTCGACCCTATTCCCACTAAACTACTGATCACCCAACTTCCCATCCTGGTCCCCATGTTAGCTGACATTGTTAACACTTCTCTCTCCTCAGGTACTGTCCCCCTCTCCTTCAAATCTGCCGTCATCACCTTTCCCCTCAAAAAACAACCCATGAACCTTCTGTCCTTACAAATTACCACCCTATTGCCAACCTCCCTTTCCTCTCCAAAGTCCTTGAACGTGTTACTGCCTCTCAAATCCATGCCCATCTTTCCAGGAACTCCATGCATGAATCCCTCTGATCAGGCTTCCACCCTGACACAGTACTGCAAAGCTCTTATCAAAGTCAGAGATGGCATTGTATGTGAGGGTAAGGTAAACCATCCCTACTCATCCTTCTCCACTTGTAGGCAACTTTTGACATGGTTGACCGCATCATCCTTCTCCAACACCTCTCCACCATCATCCAGCTGGGTGGTTCCATTCTTATCTATCCAGTCGTAGCCAGAGAATCACCTGCAATAGCTTCTCTTCCCACTCTCACACCTTATTTTTGGTATGCTGCCCCTCAGCAAATTCATCCGAAAACACAGTGTCAGTTTCCACTTGTTACCAACGATACCCAGCTCTGCCTCACTACCAGCTTCCTTGACTCCTCCACACTCTCTAAATTGTCAAACTATTTTTCTGAAATCCAGTACTTGATGAACAGAAATTTCCTCCAACTACATATTGGGGAGACCAAAATCATTGGGCTGAATTTTATCAGCCTGTTGTGGGTCCTGGCGGCAGCAACAGAAGTGGGTGCCATCACCGCATGTCACATGTGTGGCTGGCCAACCACAATCAGGCGGCAGCCGGCCAATAAACAGGGCCTGTCCTATTGCAGGACGGGGCCAGGCTACAAGGTGCTGATGGCAGCGTCACATGACCAGAACACAAGTGCTGGCACTATCTTTAAAGCGCTGCCAGCCCTGCTCCTGCTGCTGCCTTTCACTGATGCAGTGAACCTGGAGTGCTGCTGGACCCCTCTGTTGCTGCTGTACCTCCTGGGCCCCACCACTGCTGCTGTTGTAACTTCTGGATTCCCCTCTACCACTGTTGCTGTTGCTGTAACTCCTGGACCCGCCTCTACTACAGCAGTGATTCCTGAACCTCCATGCACCCCTGCAACAGGACTGTAGATCTACCGGACGGAGCAGGAGCCAACTAGGACCATGTCAGAGGGAAGACACCTGATGGCCCCATGGTTTAGCAATGCCTCCCTGGAGATTCGCCTCCCTGGAGATTCTCCTCCAGGCTGCAAGGGAAAGGTGAGAAGTCCTCTTTCCAAGGGATGCAAGAAGAGATCCTCTTGCCTGACCAAGCAAGCCTGGATAGAGATGGCTGAGGAGGTCAGCAGCCGTAGAAATCCCCCCTCCCCGCAACTGGGTCCAGTACCGCAAGAGGGCTAATGACCTCATTCGCTCCGCCAAGTTGAGTCCTCCATACCCATCTCTTTTGGGCTTGAATGTGGCTATGGGGCAGGGAGCGCTACATGGGGAGGGAATGACCACAAAGGCGGTGGCAAGAGGATGAGGCATCACCACACTATAGCAAATGCAAGGCTGCAACTTGGCGACAGGCTGCCTTGTTTCAGATCTCACCCCCATTACGTCCCTAAGAACGGACGTGGGAGGAGCCATTTAGGAAACTCCATCAGGGTACAAGGGGCTGCCACTAGCAGAGGTGTTCTGTTACTCTTTGTGAGAAGTCCAACTGTGTCCTTCTTTCCGTTTGAGGGAGAAACAGACCCATAACACCAGGGAGACATCAAGGATTGGAGGTGGGATCCCTGATGTGCGTCCTGACATCGGCAGAGGAGGTGGCTCTGGAGCTAGTGGGGACCAGGGGGGGCCGTGCAATTACTGACGGTGAGATTGGAGTGTCTGCACAAGAGAGTGAAGAGACATCGTGTTCATGTGTCCTCCACCACACTTCTGGAGATCCACATCACGCATAGTTGGCATGACGTGATCTGAACAACCTAACCCACAAATGTTTCTGTTCTCTCATGCAGGTCACGGCACTTTGGAGGCAAACTCAGCTGCTGAGACAGGGGCCTGCTGTCGACCTCTGAGGTGGAGGAGAAACAGTCAGAGGATAGAGGCACCATCACATCATTCCCCTGCACCATCCACCAACACAGATATTCTTACATAGGTGGGTATGCACTTGGGCTTAGATTCAGGGTCACAAGCTGGTGAGAGCACCACACATCAGCCCAAGCAGCTTGGAAGCTGTGACAGCCGAGGCCACTGAAAGTCAGAGGAATTTGAGCGTCCAGACCCAAAATGAGCCCCAGGCTGATGACGAGCCTCTGGTGTCAGCAGCACAGAACATACTGGAGTTGCAGAAAGAGGTAAGCGAACATCTGACAGAGCTGCCATAGGCATTGTGCGGCCATGAGCGGAGGCCGGAGGAGTCCATGCATGCCATGAGTGCTGCCCTGTCTCAGGCGTGTGACCGCATGGCTTCCTCCATCGAAAGATTGACAGCCCTCCTGGAGAGCCAGATCCCACAGAGGCGCACAGATCTTTACACCATCACCATGACCATGAGCTCAAAGCAGCAGTGGCAAGGTGAGAGAGGGATGAGGCATCTGGAATCTTCTCCAGGTCCTCGTCCTTCTATGGTCAGCAGGGATGTACAAGTGAGACTTGAAAGGGAGGAAGAGAGATGACTCCACAGCTGATGGCTGAGTGCGGACAATTACTCCTCAGCCTTTCCGCCAGTGACACCAGCTCCCATAGCTGTGACGACAGAGAAGGATCCTGCACCTCTGCAGGAATCCCTCAGGCAGCCGGGTCCCTCCTGGCCTCAGGCAGCCAGGGGATGCACGCCAGTCATCCCAGGCCAAGGGACAGCCTGCCTCCACCACAGTTGCCACCATAGGGGCTGCACCCCATAAAAGCACACAAAAGCGTACAAAGAAGAGAACGTAGACACACTTGGGACTCCACGGGTGCATCAATTTTGGCCTTTGCATTGGTTCCTGCAATTGTGGTAATAAATAGAGGTCAGATTCAATGCTGTAAATGGCTCATGCTTTCATTGCTGACTTGTGAGATGTAACCTTCACCCTTGCCCCCTCAATGGACTGTCAGTGTAGGCACAGGCTGCATTTGGTCAGCGTTTCAGATGTGTCAGAGTGCATGGTGAAGCTGGGCACTAGGCACTGGAGTACGACTGGAAGTAGCTGACGGGTGGAATACAGTGAGGTGGGTTTTTATTGAGTTCGCTTTGAGAGGCCATCATGCTGGCAGGAAGTTAGTGCGTCCCTTGTGCCTCCCTGCACACCTCTCACTGACCCTGGCTTCCAGTGCAAGGGAAGCAAGTTTCAGTGCTGCCTGCTCAGTAGCTCCCTCTACATCCTCCTCTTCGGATGAAGACTAGCGATCAACCATGTCCTCTTCGTGCAAGGCATCCCCCCACTCCCCCCCTCCCCAGCCTTTGCTGTGCTAGATTGTGCAGAGCACAGCAGACCACGAAAATACACGAGACCCTCGCTGGGGCACATTGCAGGGTTCCACCGGATCAATCCAGGCACCGGAAACTCATCCTCAGCAGCCCAATGGCCTGCTCGATGGTCGGTCGGGTGGACCCATGGCAGCTTTGTATCTCTCCTCTGCTGCAGTGTGAGGGTTCCTCACAGGGTTAAGTAGCCATGTCTTCATTGGTAGCCCTTGTCCTCAAGAATCCATCTCTGAAGGCGAGTGGGGGGTCTGAAAAGCTGTGGCACCTGGGACTGTCAAAGTATGTAGGCATCATGGCTGCTTCCTGGGAAGCGGGCACACACCTGCAGGATGCACTTCCGGTCGTTACAGATCCAATTTTACATGGAGCGAGTGGAAACCCTTCTTATGAATGAAGTTCACTGGCTGCTGTGTGGGAGCTTTGATGGCCACATGCGTGCAGTCGATGATACCTTGCACCTGGAGGAATCCAGTGACGGTTCCGAAGCCGATGGCCTTCTCTGCCTGACTGTAAGGGTCAGTCCAATAGCGCACATAGTTACCAGCCCTCTTGAACAGGGCATTGGTGGCCGCCTTGATACAGCAATGGGCTGCTGCCTGTGAGACCCCACACACGTCCCAGTGGATCCCTGAAATGAGCCAGATGCATAGAAATTGAGTGCCACGATGATCTTCAGGGCCACGGGCATTAGGTGTCCATTGAAGCCAATGGGTCACAACTCATCCTGCAGCATGGCACATAAGTCAGTAACAGCCTCCCTGGAGAGCTGCAGTGTTCACTGACAATGCCATTCGGACATTTGGAGGTAGGTGAGGCGAGTCCAGTACATTCTCTGGCAGAGATAGGCCCTTCTTGGTGTGACTGGCTGCTGCCGCTCTCCTACTGCAGCTACACAGGTGGGCTCAGCTGGATCCTGGCCCTCCCTCCCTCTGAGCCGCTGCTGCGCAGCACGGGGGTCCACAAAGACGGAGTGTATGAGACCCATGTCAGCTGATCTCTGCCCCTTCTGTGCATTGTCCTTGAAGTGATGAACTTGCCTTTGGATCTTCCTGTTGCTAGTCCCCTCTGAATATTCACGAATGCGCCTCAGCGCCCAAGCTGACAGAGAGCCCAGTACCCGAGAAGTCACCCACCCGACCCTTGCACCCAAGTGTGAGCCCATCTGACCCTTGTACCCAACAGTGAGTCCACCCGACCCTTGCACCCAAGTGTCAGCCCATCTGGCTCTTGCACCCAACAGTGAATCCACCCGGCCCTTGCACCCGAGAGTGAGCCCACCCATGCAGAGAGCCCAATACCACAGGCCGACAATGACCTCCGTTCCCCCCCTTCCCTTATCCACTGCTCCCATGGCTGTCTTCCTGCGATGTTACTGAGGCCTCACCTTGATGCAGCCACCTTTAAACAGCCAGGGATCTGAAGGCACGTGATCCCTGTGTGCCGTTGACTAAATCTGAAACACCCCATAAAATGGGTTTCAATTCAATACAAATGCATTCTAATCAGCTGTTCACCAATTCAAATTGCAGTCCCATGTGTTGGGATGACAACGTCGCCTTTGAGCTTTCCCACTGCTGTGAAAATCCGGATCTGACGTCACAAGGTCGGGCTTCCGGGCGAGTGCATCCACCCTGATTTTTAGGCTTCCTATGCCTCCACACCCATTCCTGCTGGCCGGATAAAATCCAGCCCACTCCCCACCACAAACTCCATTTCCCTGGTTACCGACTCCATCTCTCTCCCTGGCAACTACCTGAGGCTGAACCAGATTGTTCACAATCTTGGTATCGTATTTGACCCTGAGATGAATTTTCAACCACATGTCCATGGCATCACTAAGACCACCTATTTCCACCTCCTTAACATCACCAGACTCCACCACTGCCTCAACCCATCTGCTGCTGAAACCCTCATCTATGCCTTTTGACCTTGACTATTCCAATGCACTCCTGGCCAGCCTCTGTAAACTTGAGGTCATTCAAGATTCTGCTGCCCATTTCCACTCATACCAAATTCCATTCACTCACCACCCTTGAACTCGGTGACCTACACTGCTTCCCGGTTAAGCAATGCTTTAATTTAAAAATACGCTATCTTGTTTTAAAAGCCCTCTATAGCCTTGTCCCTACCTATCTCTGCAGCCTCCTTCAGCCCCACAACCCTCCAAGTTATCTGCACTCCTTCAATTCTGGCCTCTTGAGTATCCACAATTTTAATTGCTCCACCATTGTGTTGTTGCTGGTCAATCAACTCAGTCCCAGGGCATCACTGCAGGAGTTCCTCAGGGTAGTGTCCTAAGCCCAACCATCTTCAGCTGCTTCATCAATGACCTTCCCTCCATCATAAGATCAGAAGTGGGGATGTTCACTGATGATTGCACAATGTTCAGCACCATTCGCAACTCGTCCAATACTAAAGCAGTCCATGTCCATATGTAGTAAGACTTGGACAACATTCAGGCTTGGGCTGAGAAGTGGCAAGTTACATTTGCACCACACAAGTGCCAAGCAATGACCATCTCCAACAAGAGAGAATCCAATCATCTCCTCCTGACATTTAATGGCATTACCACTGAATCCCTCACTATCAATATCCTGGAGATACCATTGACTAGAAACTGAACTGGAACAGCTGTACAAATACTGTGGTTACAAGAGCAGGTCAGTGGCTGGGAATTCTGTGGCAAGTAATCCACCTCCCAACTCCCCAAAGCCTGTCCACCATCTGCAAGGCACAAGTCAGGAGTGCAATGGAATGCTCTCTACTTGCCTGGATGGGTGGAGCTCCAACACTAAAGAAGCTCGATACCATCCAGGACAAAGCAGTCTGCTTGATTGGCACCCCATTCACCACCTCCAACATTTACTCCTCCACCATCGTTGCACAGGGGCAGCAGTGGATACCATCTACAACAGGCGTGTACAACCTTTTCGCTTGGGTAGCCACATTACAATTTTTGCCCTTCATAGGGGGCCAGTGAGCAAATTTCAGTAAGATAAAGGCGTTAAAAATTTATCTTAGTAACAAAACAACAACAAATGTGCATTTTTGTGAAGAATGTTTAAATGAAAAGACTAACTTATCGACTTACTTTCTCGTCCCTGTATTGATCACAGATTTAGTGGCATGTCTGGTATTGTTTTTGCTTGCATAAGCAGTCAATCTCTGCAGCGATGTGGAGTATTCTGGATAGATGTCCATCCTTCAAAACAGATCTTGATCTCTGTACCCCCTCTCCCCTTGCTCTCTCTGTGTGTCTCTCTGTCTCTCTCAACCCCTTCCCTCGCACTCTCTCTCCCCCTCTGTCACTCTCCCCCCCGTCTCTGTCTCTCCCACCTCCACTCTCTCTCTGTCACTTTGTCCCCCCATCTTTCTCCCCTCCCTTTGTCTCTCTCGCCCTCTCTGTCTCTCTCTCTCTCTATCTTCTCCCCCCATCTCTCTCTCCCCATCTCTCTGTCTCCTCTCTCTCCCCCTCCCTCTTTTTCTCTCTCTCCCCCTCTCTCTCCGTCTCTCTGTTCTCCCCCCTCCGTCTCTCCCCCCTCTCTCTTTGTCTTTCTGTTCTCCCCCCTCTCTGTCTCTCCTTCTCCCCTCTCACTGTCTCTCTCTCCCCTCCTCTCTCTGTCTCTCTTTCTTCCCTCTGCTCTCTGTCTCTGTCTCTCTCTCCCCCTCTCTTTGTCTCTCACTCCCACTCTGTCTGTCTCCCTCCCCCCTTCTGTCTCCATACCCCCCTCTGTCTCTCTCCCCTCCTCACTCTTCTCCCTCTCTCTTTCTTTCCCCACCCCGTTTCTCTCCCTGTCTCTCTCTCTCCCCCGCTATCTCTCTCCTGTTTCTTTCTCTCTCTCCCCGTCTCTCTCCCCCACTCTCTGCCTCTTTCTCTCCCCCTCTGTCTCTGTGTCTCCCTGGCTCCATGTTCTCTACTACCTGCTCTCTGTTCCCCACTACTTGCTCCGTGTTCCCCTCTCCATGCTCGGTGTTTCTCGCTCTGTGCTCAGTGGTCCCCATTACTTACACTGTGTTCCATGCTACTTGCTCTGTGTTCCTCGCTCCAGGCTCCCCACTAGCTGCTCCATGTTCCCTGCTCTGTGCTCCATGTTCCCCACTCCATGCTCTGTGCTCCCCACTAGCTGTTCCATGTGCCCTGCTCCCTGCTCCATGTTCCTCGCTCCATGCTCAGTGTTCCCCGCTACTTGCTCAGTGTTCCCACTACTTTTGCAACAATCTTCAGCCGAGTTGATGATCCATCGCAGCCCCCTGCTGAAGTCGCCAGCATTACAGATGTCAGACTTCAGCCAATTCGATTCACTCCGCATGTTATCAAGAAACGACTGAAGGCACTGGATACTGCAAAGTCTGACAATATTCCGGCAATAGTACTGAAGACCTGTGCTCCAGAACTTGCCACACCCCTAGCCAAGCTGTTCTAGTATAGCTACAACACTGGCATCTACCCGGCAATGTGGGAAATTGCCCAGGTATGTCCTGTACACAAAAAGCAGGACAAGTCCAACCCGGCTAATTACCGCTCCATCAGTCCACACTCAATCATCAGTAAAGTGATGGAAGGTGTCATCAACAGTGCCATCAAGCAGCACTTGCTTAGCAATAACCTGCTCAGTGATGCTCAGTTTGGGTTCTGCCAGGGCCACTCAGCTACTGACCTCATTACAGCCTTGGTTCAAACATGGACAAAAGAGCTGAACTCAAGAGGTGAGATGAGAGTGACTGCCCTTGACATCAAGGCAGCATTTGATCGAGTATGGCATCAAGGAGCCCTAGCAAAACTGGAATCAATGGGAATCGGGGGAAAATTCTCTGCTGGTTGGAGTCATACCTAGTGCAAAGGAAAATGGTTGTGTCTGTTGGAGATCAATTATCTGAGCTCCAGGACATCATTGCAGGAGTTCCTCAAGGTAGTGTCCTAGGCCCAACCATCTTCATCTGCTTCATCAATGACCTTCCTTCAATCATCAGGTCAGAAGTGGGGATGTTCGCTGATGATGGCACAATGTTCAGCACCATTCGTGACTCCTCAAATACTGAAGCAGTCCGTGTAGAAATGCAGCAAGACCTGGACAATATCCAGGCTTGGGCTGATAAGTGGCAAGTAACATTCGCGCCACACAAATGCCAGGCAATGACCATCTCCAACAAGAGAATCTAACCAACTCCCCTTGACATTCAACAGCATTACCATCGCTGAATCCCCCACTATCAACATCCTAGGGACTACCATTGACTAGAAACTGAACTGGAGTAGCCATATAAATACCGTGGCTACAAAAGCTGGTCAGAGGCTAGGAATCCTGCGGCGGGTAACTCACCTCCTGGGTGGCACAGTGGCGCAGTGGTTAACACCGCAGCCTCACAGCTCCAGCGACCCGGGTTCAATTCTGGGTACTGCCTGTGTGGGGTTTGCAAGTTCTCCCTGTGTCTGCGTGGGTTTCCTCCGGGTGCTCTGGTTTCCTCCCACATGCCAAAAGACTTGCAGGGTGATAGGTTAATTGGCCATTATAAATTGCCCCTAGTATAGGTAGGGAAATAAAGGGACAGGTGGGGATGTGGTAGGAATATGGAATTAGTGTAGGATTAGTATAAATGGGTGGTTGATGGTCGGCACAGACTCGGTGGGCCGAAGGGCCTGTTTCAGTGCTGTATCTCTAAACTAAACTAAACTCCCCAAAGCCTGTCCACCATCTACAAGGCACAAGTTAGGAGTGTGATAGAATACTCTCCACTTGCCTGGATGGGTGCAACTCCAACAACACTCAAGAAGCTCGACACCATCCAGAACAAAGCAGCCCGCTTGACTGGCACACCATCCACAAACATTCACTCCCTCCACCACCGACACACAGTGGCAGCAGTGTGTACCATCTACAAGATGCACTGCAGCAACACACTGAGGCTCCTTAGACAGCACCTTACAAACCCGCGACCTCTACCACCTCGAAGGACAAGAGCAGCAGATGCATGGGAATATCGCCACCTGCAAGTTCCCGTCCAAGTCACACACCATCCTGACTTGGAACTATATCACCGTTCCTTCACTGTCGCTGGGTCAAAATCCTTGAACTCCCTTCCTAACAGCACTGTGGGTGTACCTACCTCACATGGACTGCAGCGGTTCAAGAAGGCAGCTCACCACCACCTTCTCAAGGGCAATTAGGGATGGGCAATAAATGCTGGCATAGCCAGTGACACCCACATCCCATGAATGAATAAAAAAAAACTTGCTCCATATTCCCTGCTATCTATTCCCCACAGCAGCCCTTCCCACAGCCGGATACTTACCATGCCTGTATTATTTTAGCTGGGTGAGTAGAGGCGGGAACCTGCTCAGATACAGGGTATTTACTAAACCACATGAAAGCAGCAGGTACGGCCAATCCCAGGGCGCATGTACTGCATTCTACCAATCAGCGCTAACCCCGCCCAGGGCAGCCCCTGTCAGTCACAGGGAGTGACCAATCACATACAGGGATCTCCCTGCCCGTCATACACAGGCCCCACCTACCCCCTCCATTGATGTACAGGGGAGCCGTCAATCAGAACCAAGCCATGGGCAGATTGCCGGAATGGAAGGAAAAGGTCGGTGGGCTGGGTTCTGGCCCGCAGGCCATATATTGGACAGCCCTATTCGACAGGATGCACTGCAGCAATTTCCAAGGCTCCTTCCAAATTCATGACCACCTAGAGAGACAAAGGCAGCAGATGCATGGGAACACCACCACCCACAAGTTTTCTTCCAAGTCACACACCATCCTGACTTGGAACTATATCGCTGATCCTTCACGCCGTTGGGTCAAAGTCCTGGAACTCCCTACCTCAAAGCACTATGGGTATACCTACACCAGATAGACTACAGCGGTTCAAGAAGTTGGCTCACCACCATCTTCTCAAGGGCAATTAGGGATGGGCAATAAATGTTGGCCTAGCCAGCCATGTCCACATCTCGTTAAAGAATAAAAATAAATTGGCAGTGATGCCTTAAGCTATCAAGGCCCTAAAATCTGGAATTCCCTCCTTAACCTCTCTGCCTCTCCTGCCTCTCTTTCATAGGAATGTAACAGCAGGAATAGGCTATTGAGCCCCTCAAGCTGTTCTGCCACTCAATGGCTAATCACGACCGAACTCCATATATCTGCCTTTGTTCATATGCCTTAATACCTTTGGATAACAAAAATCTATGAATCTCAGTTTTGAAATTAACAATTGATCTAGCATCAACTGCTATTTGTGGAAAAGAGTTCCAAATTTCCACCCTTTGAGTGAAGAAATGTTTCCAAATTTCACTCCTGAAAGTTGTCAGGCAAACTCCCCTCCTGCCAAGACTGAGGCACACATTATTTCGCCACATGAACAAAAACTTAAAATTGCAAGCCCTGACTGGAAGGACATTTGCATAGTACCAGACAATGTTGAAACAATGGGGACCCAGCAGTTGCTTCCCCAATACACAGAAGTAGTCAGACCAGTTTTAATCACATGACTAACTGGCTGTTGCAGACAATTTGAACTTCCAACAAAGGACTTGAAGAGACAAAGCCCTGTGCTCATGGAGTAAAGAAGGCTGTGCTCCTGGAACTGAAGCAGAACCCTCTCTGCCTGCCTCTGTCTCTTTCCCACGGAACTGAATCTTGTAAAGACACATAAACTCAAAGAGAGAACAGTCTCCTATGTAAACAAGGTTTAAGACAAGTACTGGGCCCCAACGAAATGCAAGACCATATCATCAATCAAGTACTACAGCGAGTTCGAGAAACAGTAACATGATATTGTCTCAAACGGTTCTACTTATGTTTTCTTCTGCTCTTTTCTGTCCCTATTTGCATGTATCACGTGTGCGTGGGTGCATCGGATATCCATAGGCGTTAACCACATTAGAGTTTAAGTTTAAGGTTTAATAAATTTCATCTTTCTTCTTTAAACCACAGAAAGCCTGTTTATGCTCATTTTTTTGCCTTATAATTGGAAAGTTGTGAACAAGGATTCACAAAGGGGGAGCTCAAAATGCAGTGTGTTTAAATTTAAACCCTGTTACAATAAGACCAGGTGAAGATAGTAACAGACCCCTAGACACCTTTCGCTTCAGTTCCAGGTCGTAACAAAGGTCTGGCTGTAATTTTTTAACTCTGTCCAACGTCCTAGACTCCCCAACTAGCGGATGTAGTTTCTCTCTATGTACCCCATCTGTTCCCCTTGATATCTTGAAAACTTTGAAAAATCAACCCCTCACCTTCTAAATTCCAGGGAATACAACCCTAGTTGTTTAATCTCTTCTCACAGCCTCACCCTTGGAGTCCAGGTATCATTCTGGTAAACTTACTCTGCACTTACCCCAAGGCAAATACATCCAGAATTGGTCACACTGTCTGGTAGTCAGTTTCTTAGTAAATTAAATATATTTTAATATATTATGCCTATTATTTCCCTTGTGCCTAAAAAAAACTTAATTTTAAGACCCTCCTCAAAGACCCACAAATGGGTGTAATTTGCCAAAACTCACTATGGTGATTAATTTGATTTGGAAATGTCGCCAGTTTTATGGGCAGGGCTGGCTTCCACCTTGATGTCTTATGAGCACAAAAAATTTGATTCATACTGGGCATAATTTCCATTTGAAATTGCTCAACTTTGCACCGATTTTGGGTGAAATGTACAGGAAAAAGCAACACATCCTAAACATTGCTGCATTGTTGTAAAGCTGCTAAATTCCCTTTTAAAGATCCTCCATTCAGAAGACAAAGGGTAGAAACTCCCAGCAGTTAATTTCCACACAGCTTCTACACACATGCCTTCCCAGTATTAGTTCCACAAAATGGTACAGAAAGTTTTGGAGCTTCTGACATTTAAATTATCCCAAGAGCTTCCTGCTGCTGCCTATTTGGGTCCTTTAAAACCACATAATGCCAGGATTCTGTCCCCATTTCTTTTCCATAGCACCCTTTAAACTGGCACAAACAGGGCATTCTGGACAGGAGAATCAGCCCTGGAAAGCTCGAGCACAAACACTGATGGGAGTAGAATTCATAATAGCTTTTAAAAGTAAAGTGGATAAAGATTTGAAAAAGAAAATAAATAAATGCTGCGGGGAAATGGCATGGGAATGAGACTAAGTGAATAGTTCTTTCAGAAATAAAAGCAAAATACTGCAGATGCTGGAAATCTGAAATTTAAAAAAGTGCTGGAAAATAGTCTGTGGCTCTGGCAGCATCTGTGAAGAGAAAAGCAACGTTAACGTTTCAGGTCAGTGACCTTTACGAATTAGGAGCAGGAGTAGGCCACTCGGCCCTTCGAGCCTGCTCCGCCATTCAATAAGTTCATGACTGAACTGATTACTCCACATTCCCTCCTATCCGGATAACCTTCCAACCACTTGCTTAGCAAGAATCTATCTACCTTGGCCTTAAAAATATTCAAAGACTCTGCTTCCACTGCCTTTTGAGGAAGAGAATTCCAAAGACTCATGGCTCTCTGAGATTAAAAAAAATTCTTATCTGTCTGAAATGGGCAACCCCTTATTTTTAAACAGTGACCCCTAGTTCTAGATTCTCCCACATGGGAAAACATCCTTTCCACATTCATCAAAACTGGCAAAGGCTAGAAATGTAATAGGTTTTCGGCAAATAAAGTGGTTGGCATGGGCTGGTTAGTCTTCTGTAAAGGAAAATTCTATTATTCTGGGATTTACAAATCGATTTTTGTTTAACTGCAAAGGGGCTGTTTCTATTGCTGCAAAGGCTTTTTAAAGACAGTAGAAAAGAGACAGTAACAGAAGTCTGCACTTGCCTTCTCCTGATCCTTAGCAGCAGGAGCAAGCCGAGCGACACCCCGGCCAAGACACTCACAATCCAGACAGTCAGATCTGCCATTGTTGGATAATTTGTCAGGATCAACGGGTGGTTACAGCAGCAGAGGTTTTTGCAGTCTTTACTCTTCCTTTCGATCTTCCCGATCCGCCAAAGTTGGTTGATTCACTTCACTAAATTTAAGCTACAAAACATACGAAGCAGCTGTGGCGATCGAACAAGGGTGAAGTCCTTTCGGGGAATGAAAGCTATCAAAACCCACATCGAGGCTTTAACTCACCGATGTTTCGAACTTTACACAATAAGTTACGCAGGAGAAACAGATATCCAGATCCAGCGCCACAGCATCTTTATAGCTGAATAATGAGAAGGAACTGGACGTGAAAAGGAGGGCTTGGCTTCTGGAACAGTTTTGTCAATACGTCAGCACCTTTTGGGTGATTCGTCTCACATAAGATGTTAAAAAGGAATGCTGGATTCAATATACATATCCAAAATTCTTCTTTTGAATTTTATATAAAAATGATGCAATCTGAATAATATTAAAACACTTGTTTTAAACACTCCATATAGATAGGCTTTTAATATTGGAAAAAGACAAGTTATGTTGATTTACTTGAGTTTGGGATCAACTGTACATTTTACATTCACCAGATAATTAATGACGGGGAAGGCCATTGCGCCTATCTTCTTTCATCCATCAGAATGATCCTAAAGTCCCTCTGTATTAAATTATTCCAATTGTTTGCTTAATTATTCCAGGGGTTTTGTCTCCATTACTCTACGTGAGAATCTATTCATCTACTAGTTTCGCTTTGTGCTGAAATGAAGTTCCTGGTATCAGTCCTAAATTTACTCTTCACTCATGCTGTGAAACTGTGTTCCCTTGCAATACAACTTGACGGAATTCCACTTCTTTAACAATCTTATTGTCCAGATAGCCCTCAAGTTTATTCCTTATATTTTTTTATACAAGATCAAAAGCAAACTAATGGATCTGTATACCAACCACTCCTTCTGAATATGGGCACCATGTTAGCATTCAAGGTTATAAGCACGTTGGATACTTTTATCATGAGAGCTCATCATTTTTCACTGCATAAATTTGTAATTTCTTCAGTGTGAATATAATGGGCTTAATTTTCCACAAGCTGGCAGTGCACAAGTTCACGATATGTGCTTCTGTACTTTCACTCGGAATGCAGCATTGTTTGAACACTTTCAGAATTCAATTAATTTTTGATGACATTCTCATTTCTTCCAGAATCTGATGCCGACTCAATTAAAACGCCCGTGCTGCGCAGTTTTCTTCATCGGCTCGGTGTCGATTGTTTTTGTCTGCTTACACTCTTGTGAAGGTTCATTGTACTTTTGTGGGTTAGTTCTGAAATCTGAAATTAATTTGCTTATATTTGTCTAAGCCATGTCTTTCAGCACTTAAAAGACATGGTTTATGTCTCATCTTACTTTTCTTCCATGATAGTGACTAGCAAATAGAATTTAAAAGCTGGAATCATTTTTGAATCTACTTTAACACACCTAAGCATTTGAATTATCAGGCCAACCAAATTTCATACAGTATTTTGAGTTGCCGATGAGTTGTGCAGGATGAAAATAGTCTCTTTATTTATGAGATCATTCTGTGATCCCAAGGCCTGAGTAGGAGAGCAGTAGATGCAGGGAGTGCAGGTTATAGATGAGCTACAACATGTCACCCCAATTCTCCAATCTGCACTTCATGCAATACTTGCTCCCCTACAGCATGGGATGGCAGAATCGCCCCGTAATAAAGTTCCTTTGAGATGCATCCCAGCAGTAGCTTTGTTGACAGATGTCTTGTTAATTCTCTATTAATGTTCTGTCTAATCGAGTTTTCATGGACTTTGAGTCATAAAGCAATGTGCTGAACAGACATCTCATGAATCAATTAGAACCTCAACTTAACAACATCTCTTAGCCTATCTGTCTGTTGCTTGATGAGATATGGGATCCACTGTAGGTACTGCGACATAGAACAGGATTAACATACAAACATATAAAGAATTAGGAGCAAGAGTAGGCCATTGAGTCTCTCGAGGCTGCTCCGCCATTTGATAAGATCATGGCTGATCTGAAAGTGGCCTCAAATCCACTTTCCTGTCTTCCCCCCATAACGCTTGACTCTCTTGTTATCAAGGATAACAGCTTTGAATATATTCAATGGCCTGCTATCTGAGGAAGTGAATTCCACAGACTAGCGACCCTCTGAGAGAAAATATTTCTCCTCATCTCCGTCTTAAATGGGAGACCCCTTATTTTTAAACTGTGTCTCCTAGTTCTAGTCTCGCCCATAATTTGAAACACACTTCCAGCATCCACCCTGTCAAATCCCTTCAGGATCTTCTATGTTTCAATAAGATCACCTCTCATCCTTCAAAACTCTGATGGGTATAAGCCCAATCTGTTCAACCTTATCTTACAAGACAAACCCTTCATCCCAGGAATCAGTCGTGTGAACTTTCTCTGAACTGCTTCTAATGCAATGTTATCATGTCTTAAGTAAGGAGAGCAAAACTGCACACAGCACTCCAGATGTGGGCTCACTAAGGCTCTGTACAGCTGTAGCAAAACCTCCCTACTTTTAGATTTTATTCCACTTGCAATAAACAGCAATATTCAATTTGCCTTCCTAATACTTGCTGTACCTGGATACTAACTTTTTATGATTCATATACCAGGACACCCAGATCCTTCAGTACCACAGAATTCTGCTGTCTCTCTCCATTTAAATAATATTCTGTTTCTCCATTCAGTCAATGTGGGAACTTGATCAGACCATGCAGAGCTGGCTCCACAAATATCCCCATCCTCAATGATGGGGGAGCCCAGCACATCAGTGCGAAAGATCAGGCTGAAGCATTTGCAACAATCTTCAGCCAGAAGTGCCGAGTTGATGATCCATCGCAGCCCCCTGCTGAAGTCGCCAGCATCACAGATGCCAGACTTCAGCCAATTCGATTCACTCTGCGTGATATCAAGAAATGACTGAAGGCACCGGATACTGCAAAAGCTATGGGCCCTGACAATATTCCGGCAATAGTACTAAAGACCTGTGCTCCAGAACCTTCCGCGCCCCTAGCCAAGCTGTTCCAGTACAGCTACAACACTGGCATCTACCCTGCAATGTGGAAAATTGCCCAGGTATGTCCTGTACACAAAAAGCATGACAAGTCCAACCCGGCTAATTACCGCTCCATCAGTCTGCTCTCAATCATCAGTAAAGTGATGGAAGGTGTCATCAACAGTGCCATCAAGCGGCACTTGCTTAGCAACAACCTGCTCAGTGATGCTCAGTTTGGGTTCCGCCAGGGCCACTCAGCTACTGACCTCATTACAGCCTTGGTTCAAACATGGACAAAAGAGCTGAACTCTTTGGCAGCATTTGACCGAGTATGGCATCAAGGAGCCCTAGCAAAACTGAGGTAAAGGGAATCAGGGGGAAAACCCTCCGCTAGCTGGAGTCATACCTAGCACAAAGGAAGATGGTTGTGGTTGTTGGAGGTCAATCGTCTGAGCTCCAGGACATCACTGAGGAGTTCCTCAGGGTAGTGTCCTGGGCCCAACCATATTCAGCTGCTTCATCAATGACCTTCCTTCAATCATAAGGTTAGAAGTGGGGATGTTCGCTGATGATTGCACAATGTTTATCACCATTCGTGACTCCTCAGATACTGAAGCAGTCCGTGTAGAAATGCAGCAAGACCTGGACAATATCCAGGCTTGGGCTGATAAGTGGCAAGTTACATTCGCGCCACACAAGTGCCAGGCAATGACCATCTCCAACAAGAGAGAATCTAACCATCTCCCCTTGACATTCAACAGCATTACCATCGCTGAATCCCCCACTATCGATATCCTAGGGGCTACCATTGACCAGAAACTGAACTGGAGTAGCCATATAAATACCGTGGCTACAAGAGCAGGACAGAGGCTAGGAATCCGGAGGCGAGTAACTCAGCTCCTGACTCCCCAAAGCCTGTCCACCATCTACAAGGCACAAGTCAGGAATGTGATGCAATACTCTCCACTTGTCTGGATGGGTGCAGCTCCAACAACACTCAAGAAGCTCGACACCATCCAGGACAAAGCAGCCTGCTTGATTGGCACCCCATCTACAAACACTCACTCCCTCCACCATCGACGCACAGTGGCAGCAGTATGTACCAGCTACAAGATGCACTGCAGCAATGCACCAAGGCTCCTTAGACAGCACCTTACAAACCCACGACCTCTACCAACTAGAAGGACAAGGGCAGCAAATACATGGGAACACCACCACCTGCAAGTTCCCCTCCAAGTCACACACCATCCTGACTTGGAACTATATCGCCGTTCCTTCACTATTGCTAGGTCAAAATCCTGGAACTCTCTTCCTAACAGCACTGTGGGTATACCTACCCCAAATGGACTGCAGCGGTTCAAGAAGGCAGCTCACCATCACCTTCTCAAGGGCAATTAGGGATAGGCAATAAATGCTGGCCTGGCCAGTGTCGCCCACATCCCATGAATGAATAAAAAAAATAGTTGAAGGGATTGCATAAGGAAATATATTTTAAAAACTGGAGATTCAATTGGGGAACAACAGAACTCAGTTGCATTCATAAAAGAGCTAGCATAAAGTATGGAGAAGGTACAAGATACAGTTACTGAAATAATCAATTGGGCAAATCAAGCATACCACAATCAAAAGGTGTCCAAAGCCATTACATGTAGTATCTATGGATGGTTTCACTTAAACCAGTTTCAAAAGAATTTAGAAGACACTGAAGTTAATTGGATTCCAAATTTCTTAATCAAAAATCAAATAAAGGGTTGGAATGATGATGGAGCAGAGAATTTGTATAAAGCGAGGAGGTATGTAGAAAGTGAGTCTGGGGAATTAATAATGGTTAATAAGGAGATGGCAGATGAATTGAACAGATATTTTGCATCGGTCTTCACTATTGAGGATACAGGTAACATTCCAGTGTCAGCTGTAAGTCAGAAAATGGAAGGGAGGGAGGAAATCAAGAAAGTTACAATCACCAGGGAAGTGGTACTGAACAAATTGTTGGAGCTGTGGGCTGACAAGTCCCCGGGTCCTGATCGACGTCATCCTAGGGTCTGAAAAGAAGTGGGTAGTGAGATAGTTGATGCGTTGGTTTTAATTTTCCAAAATTCCCTAGAATCGGGAAAGGTTCCTTTAAATTGGAAAATAGCCTGGGTCTCTGGGTTACTAGTCCAGTGACAATACCACTACACCACCTCCTCCTCAGGGAAAGTTCCATTAGATTGGAAAATAGTGAATGTAACTCCTTTTATTCAAAAAGGGAGGGAGACAGAAAACAGGAAACTACAGGCCAGTTAGCTTAACATCTGTCTTAGGGAAAATGTTAGAAGCTATTACTAAAGGTGTTATAGCAGGGCACTTAGAAAAAGTCAAGGTAATCAGGTAGAGTCAACATGGTTTTGTGAAAGGGAAATCATATTTAACCAATTTATTAGAGTTCTTTGAGGGAGTTACATGTGCTGTGGATAAAGAGGAACTAGTGGATGTACTCATCAGGGAACTCCTCTTTGCTGACGATGCTGCTTTAACATCTCACACTGAAGAGTGCCTGCAGAGTCTCATCGACAGGTTTGCTGCTGCCTGCAATGAATTTGGCCTAACCATCAGCCTCAAGAAAACAAACATCATGGGGCAGGATGTCAGAAATGCTCCATCCATCAATATTGGCGATCACGCTCTGGAAGTAGTTCAAGAGTTCACCTACCTAGGCTCAACTATCACCAGTAACCTGTCTCTAGATGCAGAAATCAACAAGCGCATGGGAAAGGCTTCCACTGCTATGTCCAGACTGGCCAAGAGAGTGTGGGAAAATGGCGCACTGACACGGAACACAAAAGTCCGAGTGTATCAGGCCTGTGTCCTCAGTACCTTGCTCTATGGCAGCGAGGCCTGGACAACGTATGTCAGCCAAGAGCGACGTCTCAATTCATTCCATCTTCGCTGCCTCCGGAGAATACTTGGCATCAGGTGGCAGGACCGTATCTCCAACACAGAAGTCCTCGAGGCGGCCAACATCCCCAGCTTGTTCACACTACTGAGTCAGCGGCGCTTGAGATGGCTTGGCCATGTGAGCCGCATGGAAGATGGCAGGATCCCCAAAGTCACATTGTACAGCGAGCTCGCCACTGGTATCAGACCCACCGGCCGTCCATGTCTCCGCTATAAAGACGTCTGCAAACGCGACATGAAATCCTGTGACATTGATCACAAGTCGTGGGAGTCAGTTGCCAGCGTTCGCCAGAGCTGGCGGGCAGCCATAAAGATGGGGCTAAAATGTGGCGAGTCGAAGAGGCTTAGTAGTTGGCAGGAAAAAAGACAGAGGCGCAAGGGGAGAGCCAACTGTGCAACCGCCCTGACAAACAAATTTCTCTGCAGCACCTGTGGAAAAGCCTGTCACTCTAGAATTGGCCTTTATAGCCACTCCAGGCGCTGCTTCACAAACCACTGACCACCTCCAGGCGCGTATCCATTGTCTCTCGAGATAAGGAGGCCCAAAAGAAAGAAGTGGATGTACTGTACTTAGATTTCTTGAAGGCATTTGAAAAGGTGTCACATCAAAGGTCATTACAGAAAATAAAAGCTCATGGTGTAGGGGGTAACATATTGGCATGGAACGAAGATTGGCGAGCTGACAGGAAACAGAGAGTAGGCATAAATGGGTAATTTTCTGTTTGGCAAGATGTAATGAGTAGTGTGCCACAGGGATCTATGCTGGGGCCTCAAGTTTTTACAATTTATATAAATGACTTAGAAGAAGGGACCGAAGGTATGATTGCTAAATTTGCTGATGACACAAAGATAGGTAGGAAAGTAACTTGTGAAGAGGACATAAGGAGGCTACAAAGGGATATAAATAGGTTAAGTGAGGGGCAAAGATCTGGCAAATGGAGTATAATGTGGGAAAGTGTGAAATTGTCCATTTTGGCAGGAAGAATAAAAAGAAGCATATTATCTAAATGGTGAGAGATTGCAGAGCTCTGAGGTGCAGAGGGATCTGGGTGTCCTAGTGCATGAATCGCAAAAGATTAGTGTGCAGGTACAGCACGTAATTAGGAAAGCTAATAGAATGTTATTGTTTATTGCGAGGGGAATTGAATACAAAAGTAGGGAGGTTATGCTTCAGCTATACAGGCCATTGGTGAGACGACATCGGGAGTACTGTGTACAGTTCTTGTCTCCTTATTTAAGGAAGGATGTAAATATTTTGGAGGCAGTACAGAGAAGGTTTACTAGACTAATACCTGGAATGGGCGTGTTGTCTTATGAGGAAAAATTGGACAGGCTAGGCTTGTATGCACTGGAGTTTAGAAGAGTAAGAGGTGACTTGATTGAAACATATAAGATCCTGAGGGGTCTTGACAGGGTGGATGTGGAAAGGATGTTTCCCCTTGCGGGAGAATCTCGAACTAGGAATCACCGTTTAAAAATAAGGGGTCACCCATTTAAGACAGAGATGAGGAGAAACTTTATCTCAGAGGGTCATGAGTCTTTGGAATTCTCTTCCTCAAAAGGCGGTGGAAGCAGAGTCTTTGAATATTATTAAGGGAGAGGTAGATAGATTCTTAATAAGCAAGTGGGTGGATGGTTATCGGGGGTAGGTAGAAACATGGAGTAATCAATTCAACCATGAACTTATTGAATGGCGGAGCAGGCTTGAAGGGCTGAGTGGCCTACTCCTGCTCCTAATTCATATGTTCGTATATTTGTATATCATGCCAGAATGCCACATAACCAGAATCAATATACTTCTAAGTTAATCCCTCGAGTGGTGGCAATACATGTATTAAACGATAACACAAGACCAATGGAGGTGTTCAAGGTTGAATCAATCAGTCTACTGGGAGACAATATATCCAAAGAGGTTGTTAATCATCCCAAGATGTTGGTTCGTGGGAAAGTTGGAGTCTGGAAATCCCCAGATACCTCTTGCTGTTCCAAGAAAGGTAGTGCCTGGATATGCTGGTGTAACATGCTGCAGAACCAGTTGCCAGTTCGTGGCTTCATCCTGGATGAAGAATTCCCTGATTGCATTATACAAGTAAAAGATGAAGTTTGAAGAGAACTAATGTAGCATTTTTAGAGAGGGGAAAGCATTGTGTCATGACTGCAAAGAATATTAAACTCGTGACAGTGTTAAGAGCCCTGTCCAATGATCAACGTTTAGTTTTACACCAACTGCAATGTCTAAATTTGGGGATAAGATATTGATGCTAGTAAAATCCCATAAAATAACTGATGTACAGACTGATATAACCTTCCTGGCAGAAAGCTATAGTTAAAGTTGGCCTGCTATTCCACCATTATCTTTGAGTTTGATGACTATTTTGCATAGATTGAGTACTTCTCAAAAACAATTAACCTATTGTTATGGGCAGGTGGGAGTGATATGGGTGACTTCCACTTTTCACCTCACAACTGACCGTAGATATTGTTTAAAAATAGTAATCTGAAAGTGCATCCATTTTTTCTTTTTTTTTGAGAGCTTGTGTTTAAAACTGAAAAGATTCCATGCATGTGTTTTTTTACAAGGTTTTGTTTCAAAACAACCTTTACTGGAAATCACACGCCTTAAGCTCAACAAACAACAGAAACCTTGGTGAATTGAGTAAGATGTTTACAGAGAAGTGACATGTAAAGATTTATGTTGTTCAGGCAGTTTCGCTTTTGGGATATTGTTTTGACTTCCTGGTTGGGGTGTGGACTGTTTTGAGGCAGTTGGAGGTCAGCTTGCCAGGAGAGAAACACCCAGCTCATCTCTTTCTTGACTTCTCTGAAAAGCCCTGAAAGTTCAGTGTGTGTGAGAGCTAAAACCCCTGATGCCACATTTCTCCTGAGAAGCTGGAAAAACTTGCCAGATTAATTCTTGACGTCGTCGGAAAAGAACTGCTCCAGAAAAGAACCCGGTGACCCATCTACATATTCTCAGATGCCATACCGAATGCCATTTTGAAACACAACATATCTCATCTGTTTTCTTCAAGAAGTATTTGGCCAAAGTATTCTTTTTTTGGTTTTTTTTCTTGTAAATGAGCTCTGCAGAGAAAATTTCTTTATTTTTCTTTAACTAGTGTGAGTGTGTTTGTGTGTGTGTTTTTTGGGCTGAGGTAAAAAGGGAACTTTCATATTTCAACCTGTGTGTTAATGATTTGCTATAGGATAAATATTGTTTCATAATAAACTGATAATTTTGTTGTTTATTAAAGAAACCTGGTTGGTGTATTTTATTCTGGGATAGAGTAGAGTATATGATTGACTGTATAGGTAACTGAGTAAACATTTAAAATATATGTTGTGACCTGTGGAGAAGTGAAACTAGAAAAGACAGTGCACTCCCCCTACTCAGTCGTAACAATAGTGTTTTAGTCCCTGAGTGTTTTAAGGGTCAAGTAAATAGAGAAACGGCAGGTTTTCTCATAGGTTAAAAAAGAAAGATAAGTGTTTATTTTACACAATAACCGAAAAATGTTTGCATTCTCACTCACTCACGCATACACACACATACACACCTGCACACACACAGGATAAGATAAAGTAGAATGGTAGCATGCATTCAGAGTTCAATTATGGTAAAAGAGTTTGTTGTTTTAAGAAAACTTTTAGAAGCTTTTCAGGAGGAAATCTTTCAATAGTGCAGGCCTAGAAGATCTTTGGCTTGAAAAGGATGAAGTGTTGCAAGCTCCTTGTGGTTAAGCCTTAATCCAAAGTCAATGGGGAAAATCCTGGTTCACTTTCGCAGATAGGGGAGTTCAAAAGTCACCTAGAAATTTCTTTGCTGCAGTAGTTAAAAGATGTTGTCATCAGGACTCCTGCTTAACTGGAATTTTCTCAAAGCTGTTCTGGCTGGAAAGCACCTTCTCCGGCATTCTGCTGTTCTGCTCCTCTCTCTCCAGAGAGATACCTTTTAAGGTAGAAACTTGTCAGGTTGGGGTGTCAATCAGGTGTCCGAGGGCTCTCTCCCCTGGGGTGATTCATGCAATGTTCCAGGATATGGGAACCATTGTTCCATGATGGCATCTGAATGTGGTCCATTCTGATGAATAGGTGCTACTTCACACCTATTATTTTAGTCTTGACTGCGGAGTCACTTTGTCTACAACAGACTTTGTTAGCTCCGTTCCTGAAGATCAGAGTTATTTGCACAGAAAGGAATGTTTTACACTGCAATGTGTTTTCCTGAAAGCTAATTCAGACGTGGATAATGGGTTTCGTCTTCAACACAGATATTTTACTGACTGTACAGGAGGGGTCACCTGACCGCCACTCCATTTTGTCTGTGGCACAAACGTGTTCATTTTCTTGTGGTTCAGTTCAGCAGTTGACTTTTATTTCATAATTCCTCTTGTTCATTTCATATTTCATCACTGTGCCCTCCAGGCATGACAGTATATACACCAACATAGGCCAAGATAGAAAAGGGAATATCTACTTTGCATGATAATGCAAGGTGGGATATTGCTTATAATGTAGGACAACATCCTTAATTAAGAGCTGCATATATGTTGATTCTTGTTCAGATTGTACTTTCAGTTGTTAGTATTTCTTTATGTTGTATGTTGTGAATGATGTATTAGTTGTTTGAAAATGTGTACTACCTGCATGCTAGATAACAATGGGACTACCTGGTTCCTAGCATTTTTTTACACTAGTGTCTCAGTATTTACAGTTGAAAAGGAGGATAGCTTGCCAGAAGTCCCGAAAAAATTAATAGCCGATAGGGGACAGGGACGTAATACAATTAATGTAAGTAAATCATCAGTAACAAGGAAATTAATGGAACTAAAGAGTGAGAAATCCCCAGGACCTGACAGTTTCCATCTGAGGGTGTTAAAGGAAGTAGGGGAGCACATTGTAGATGCCCTAACTATAGTCTTTCAGAGTTCCCTAAATTCAGGAGTGGTCCCTCTGGATTGGAAAGTTGCATATGTCACTCCACTTTTTAAGAAGGGTGAAAAGGGGAACCAAGGAAATTACAGACCAGTTAGCCTGACATCTGTGGTGGGCAAGTTGCTGGAGTCTATAATTAAGGATAGGGCGACTGAACACCTAGAAAATTTTCAGTTAATCAGGGACAGCCAGCATGGATTCATGACGGGAAGGTCATGCCTGACAAATCTCATTGAATTTTTTGAAGAGGTGATTAAGGTAGTGGACAGGGGAATGTCTATGGATGTTATTTATATGGACTTCCAGAAGGCATTTGATAAAGTCCCACATAAGAGACTGTTAAACTAAGGTAGAAGCCTATGGAGTTGAGGGCAAATTATTGACATGGTTAGGAAGTTGGTTGAGTGGAAGGCGACAGAGAGTGGGGATAATGGGTAAGTACTCCGATTGGAAGGATGTAACTAGTGGTGTCCTGCAGGGATCTGTGTTGGGGCTTCAATTATTCACATTATTCATTAAGGACTTGGATGATGGCATGGTATGTCATATATCCAAGTATGCTGATGTTACAAAGTTAGGCGGCATTGGAGACAGTCTAGATGATAGCATAAAATTGCAAAGAGATATTGACAGACTAGGTGAGTGGGCAAAACTGTGGCAGATGGGTTTCAATGCGGGCAAGTGTGAGGTTATCTAATTTGGACCAAAAAGGGATAGAGCAGGGTACTTTCTAAATGGGAAGAGGTTAAGTACAGTGGATGTCCAAAGAGACTTGGGGGTTCAGGTGCATAGATCTTTAAAATGCCACGAGCAAGTGCAGAAAATAATCAAAAAGGCTAATGGAATGCTAGCCTTTATATCGAGAGGATTGGAATATAAAAACACAGAGGCTATGCTGCAGCTGTACAAAACCCTGGTTAGACCCCACTTGGAGTACTGTGAGCAGTTCTGGGCACCACATCTTAGGAAGGATATATTGGCCTTGGAGGGAGTGCAAAGTAGGTTTACAAGAATGATACCTGGACTACAGGGGTTAAGTTACGAGGAGAGATTACACAAATTAGGCCTGTTTTCACTCGAATTCAGAAGGTTAAGGGATGATCTGATTGAAGTCTTCAAGATATTAACAGGAAAAGACAGGCGAGATAAAGATAAACTGTTTCCACTGGTTGGCGATTCAAAAACTAGGGGGCATAGTCTAGAAATTAGGACCAAACTGTTCAGGAGAGATGTTAGGAAGCACTTCTTCACATAAAGGGTGGTAGAGGTTTGGAACTCTCTCCCACAAACAGCAGTTGAAGCTAGAACAGTTGTTAATTTTAAATCTGAGATAGATTTTTGTTAAGCAAAGATATTAAGGGATATAGGCCAAAGGCAGGTATATGGAGTTAGGCCGCGGATCAGCCATGATCTCATTGAATGGCGGGACAGGCTCGAGGGGCTGAATGGCTTACTCCTGTTCCTATCTTCCTATGTTCCTATGTCATGCAGGCCCCCACCTCCCAAGAATGAGGCACATCAGTTTTGGCATATGGACATTAAATTTCAAATTGTTTCTGGGAAGAAGAGAAGGCCTGTTACAAGGGGTTGCCAGGCACCTGGCTGGAAAGACATTTTTGCGTATTACCAGACAGTGTTTGGGAACAAAGGAGCTATGCTCTGCTCCAATACAATCCACAAACAGACGTGGTCAAACCAGTTAGTCACATGACTAACTTCCTTGGCGACTGTTTTTTTTTTCTGAATTGTCCAGTTTAGGCAGAAAGTAGAATGCTCCCGGATTGAAAAGACCTCTGCTGGCTGGCTTGCCACAGCCTCTCCTGTCTGCTCCCATCTCTTTCTCACAGAACTGAAACCCACTGAAGACACATGAACCCCAAGAGTGAAAAGGCTCCTACAGTGAACAAGGTTCAAGAAGAATGCAAGATTCCCAACGAAATGCAAGATTTATCTACAATCAAGAACTCTAAAGTGAGCTCGAAGACGCCTAACAAAAACTCTTCAGATATTGCCTCAAGCTTTTCCACTTTATTCTTCTGCTCTTTTCTGTCTCCATTTGCAAATGTGTATCGCGTATGCATGCTAGTGTGAGCACATAGTTTATCCATAGGTATCAACCGAAATAGAGATTAAGTTTGAATAAATTTCAATCTTTCTTCCTTAAACCTAAGAAAACCTGTGTGTGTGTTGGTTTCTTTGCCTTATAGTTGGAAAGTGGTGAACAAGGATTCACCAACAGGAAGCTAAAAACACAATGTGTTTAAAAATAAAACCCTTTACAGCAAGACCAGGTGAAAGTTGAAAGGGAACCACTAGACCTCTTTCTCACCTGGTCGTAACACTAGTCTTTTCGCTTTTTACTTTTGCAGGTGAACTAAGTATGCACTCAGTTCCCTCTACCAATGTGCATTACTTTATACATATTCACATTAATTTCCATTCAACACCTGTTGGAGAATATGGCCATGATTTTGGGCTAGTCTTAGCGCTACGAAATTCCTGAAGCCATAAAATGGTGCAGGCCATGCTGCCAGCCACTTCCACTTCCAACTTGTCCTGTGCAGCACAGTGTGCTAGTGCGGATGTGCTTTGTGAGTATTGATAGCATGAGGAGAGATCTGACTGTGATGTCAATCAGCCATTTGGCTAAGTTGATGAACCTTTCACAAACCTAGTCTGCATATGTTCACTGAATGTCTGTACTACTCTCAACTGAACATGCAACAGCAGCACAAGGGACCTCTCACTGGCATTATTTAAAGGGCTAGGCATCCAACTTGCAGGCGAGCTGCTTTTGACTTACTTCTGCTGTGGCAATGTTAGTGGAAATGCTGTGTCTTGATTTTGGAGGCTTTGTGGTGAGCTGCTGCATATAATCAGGAAGGCCAGAGGATCTGGTGACCCAACTCTGCACAAGGTATGGAGGCTGTGGTTACAGTGCCTCTGGGTCTGCAACATGACCAACAAATGGAGCAGAGGGGGGAAGCTCTGTGAAGGGGGAGGAGGAGAAGGAGGAGGGCTCTGCTCACCAAGGGTTTTAGGGAGCACTTTTCCCACCGCAATCTAATCCAGGAGGCACCTTAGGTTCAACAAGGAGGTGATGACAGAACTGTGCCACCTCTTTCAACTGGACCTGAAACCTCACACCAAGGTGATGACACCACTGCCAGTGACCACAAAGGCCACAGTGGCATTGTACTTCTATGCTTCTGGACCTTTCCTAGTGGGAGTTGGTGACATATCCAATATCACCCACTACAGTATCCATCGATGCATCTGGGAGAAAATGGAGGCCATCTATGTCAGGAGAGCCGAATACATTTTTTCCTCCCTTAGCAGGGAGAAACAGGATGAGAGACACTTGGCTTTGCCAGGATAGCAGGATTCCCAATAGTGCAGGGCTCCATTGACTGAATGCATGTGGCTGTTTGGGGCAGTGACAATGGGGAGAAGTATCATTGCATCAATGTGCAGTTGGTGTGTGACTATGCAGAGTATATCATGTCAGTGAATGCTCGCTATCCTGGCAGCAGCCACAATGTCTTCATTCTTTTCTATTTCTTTTTTTTAATTCATTCATGGGATGTGGGCGTCGCTGGCCAGGCCAGCATTTATTGCCCATCCCTAATTGCCCTTGAGAAGGTGGTGGTGAGCTGCCTTCTTGAACTGCTGCAGTCCAAATGGGGTAGGTACCCCCACAGTGCTGTTAGGAAGGGAGTTCCAGGATTTTGACCCAGCGACAGTGAAGGAACGGCGATATAGTTCCAAGTCAGGATGGTGTGTGACTTGGAGGGGAACTTGCAGGTGGTGGTGTTCCCATGTATGTGCTGCCCTTGTCCTTCTAGTTGGTGGAGGTCGTGGGTTTGTAAGGTGCTGTCTAAGGAGCCTTGGTGCATTGCTGCAGTGCATCTTGTAGATGGTACACACTGCTGCCACTGTGCGTCGGTGGTGGAGGGAGTGAATGTTTGTAGATGGGGTGCCAATCAAGCGGGCTGCTTTGTCCTGGATGGTGTCGAGCTTCTTGAGTGTTGTTGGAGCTGCACCCATCCAGGCAAGTGGAGAGTATTCCATCACATTCCAGACTTGTGCCTTGTAGATGGTGGACAGGCTTTGGGGAGTCAGGAGGTGAGTTACTCGCCTCAGGATTCCTAGCCTCTGACCTGCTCTTGTAGCCACGGTATTTATATGGCGACTCCAGTTCAGTTTCTGGTCAATGGTCGCCCCTAGGATGTTGATAGTGGGGGATTCAGCGGTGGTAATGCTGTTGAATGTCAAGGGGAGATGGTTAGATTCTCTCTTGTTGGAGATGGTCATTGCCTGGCACTTGTGTGGCGCGAATGTTACCTACTACTTATCAGCCCAAGCCTGGATATTGTCCAGGTCTTGCTGCATTTCTACACGGACTGCTTCAGTATCTGAGGAGTCATGAATGGTGCTGAACATTGTGCAATCATCAGCGAACATCCCCACTTCTGACCTTATGATTGAAGGAAGGTCATTGATGAAGCAGATGAAGATGGTTGGGCCTAGGACACTACCCTGAGGAACTCCTGCAGTGATGTCCTGGAGCTCAGATGATTGACCTCCAACAACCACAACCATCTTCCTTTGTGCTAGGTATGATTCCAGCCAGTGGAGGGTTTTCCCCCTGATTCCCATTGATCTCAGTTTTGCTAGGCCTCCTTGATGCCATACTCGGTCAAATGCTGTCTTGATGTCAAGGGCAGTCACTCTCACCTCACCTCTTGAGTTCAGCTCTTTTGTCCATGTTTGAACCAAGGTTGTAATGAGGTCAGGAGCTGAGTGGCCCTGGCGGAATCCAAGCTGAGCGTCACTGAGCAGGTTGTTGCTAAGCAAGTGACGCTTGATGGCACTGTTGATGACGCCTTCCATCACTTTACTGATGATTGAGAGTAGGCTAATGGGGCGATAGTTGGCCGGGTTGGATTTGTCCTGCTTTTTGTGTACAGGACATACCTGGGCAATTTTCCACATTGCTGGGTAGATGCCAGTGTTGTAGCTCTACTGGAACAGCTTGGCTAGGGGCGCGGCAAGTTCTGGAGCACAGGTCTTCAGTACTATTGCCGGAATATTGTCAGGGCCCATAGCTTTTGCAGTATCCAGTGCCTTCAGTCATTTCTTGATGTCACGAGTAGTGAATCGAATTGGCTGAAGTCTGGCATCTGTGATGCTGGGAACTTCAGGAGGAGGCCGAGATGGGTCATCAACTCGGCACTTCTGGCTGAAGATTGTTGCAATTGCTTCAGCCTTATCTTTCGCACTGATGTGCTGGGCTCCCCCATCATTGAGGATGGGGATATTTGTGGAGCCACCTTCTCCAGTTAGTTGTTTAATTGTCCACCACCATTCTCGGCTGGATGTGGCAGGACTGCAGAGCTTAGATCTGATCCGTTGGTTATGGGATCGCTTAGCTCTGTCTACTGTATGCTGCTTACACAGTTTGGCATGCAAGTAGTCCTGTGTTGCAGCTTCACCAGGTTGACACCTCATTTTGAGGTATGCCTGGTGCTGCTCCTGGCATGTCCTCCTGCACTCTTCATTGAACCAGGGTTTGTCTCCTGGCTTGATGGTAATGGTAGAGTGGGGGTTATGCTGGGCCATGAGGTTACAGATTGTGGTTGAGTACAATTCTGCTGCTGCTGATGGCCCACAATGCCTCATGGATGCCCAGTTTTGCATTGCTAGATCTGTTCGAAATCTATCCCATTCAGCACGGTGATAGTGCCACACAACACGATGGACGGTATCCTCAGTGTAAAGGCGGGACTTAGTCTCCACAAGGATTGTGCGGTGGTCACTCCTACCAATACTGTCATGGACAGATGCATCTGCGGCAGGCAGATTGGTGAGGACGAGGTCAAGTATGTTCTTCCCTTGTGTTGGTTCCCCCACCACCTGCTGCAGACCCAGTCTAGCAGCCATGTCCTTTAGGACTCGGCCAGCTTGTTCAGTAGTGGTGCCAGCGAGCCACTCTTGGTGATGGACATTGAAGTCCCCCACCCAGAGTACAATTTGTGCCCTTGCCACCCTCAGTGCTTCCTCAAAGTGATGTTCAACATGGAACAGTACTGAGTCATCAGCTGAGGGAGGGCGGTAGGTGGTAATCAGTAGGAGGTTACCTTGCCCATATTTGCCCTGATGCCATGAGACTTCATGGGGTCCGGAGTCAATGTTGAGGACTCCCAGGGCAACTCCCTCCCTACTGTATACCACTGTGCCACCACCTCTGGTGGGTCTGTCCTACCGGTGGGACAGGACGTACCCGGGGATGGTGATGGCAGTGTCTGGGACATTGTCTGTAAGGTATGATTCCGTGAGTATGACTATGTCAGGCTGTTGCTTGACTAGTCTGTGGGACAGCTCTCCCAACTTGAAGTGTTTTTTACGTGTCTGACTATTCGAAATTTGGAGAAATAATCGGTGACTAAGATAAAGTCGTCTCCATTCACGGAGAATAGATCAGTGGCTATTTTGGACCAAGGGACTGACGGAATCTCATATGGGTGTAGAGGTTCTTTACATTGTGTGGTTGGTGGCTCTGGTATGCCTCACACATCCTCACTAACCTTTCTATGTCACCGTTGATCCCTGGCCAATAAACAGTGTCTCATGCCAGTCGTCTCGTTTGCTCTATGCCTATATGGCCTTGGTGAAGTTGTGACAAGATGTCCTGTTGGAGACCTTTGGGCACAATCACTTCTTTTCCCTTGAAGGATATGCCTCTCGCGAAACTGAGTTCATCTCTATAAGACCAAAAGCATCTGAGGGGTTCTGGCACCTCTTTTATAATATCAGACCAACCTTCTCTGATGACTCTCCATAGTGCCTTCAGTTGTAGGCCATTGGCTGTTTCTGATTGCAGTTGGTCACATTTGTGCTGACCCAAATGCATTAAATCGATTGTGAGCACATCTTCCACCTCGGTGTCCATGCTGTCCACTTGTAGATCCAGTGGAACTTCTTCATTCTTGCTCGGGTTTGGCAATCTGCTCAGCATATCCGAGGTGACCATTTTTGTATCCGGTTTGTAGCAGACGTTTAAGTCGTGCCCCTGTACATTCACTAAGAGCCGCAGCAGTTGAGGTGGTGCACATGTCAATGGTTTTCACCAGATAATCTTCAGTGGTTTGTGATTGATTTCCACACTGAATTGCTGACTGAACAGGTGGGTGTTGAACCTTGTGATCCCAAAACCCAGAGCAAGTGTTTCACGCTCGATGTTTGAGTAATTGGACTGTGCTGAGGATAAACATTTGGAGCTGAATGCAATCGTTTTGCGATCCTGTAGGATGCACACTCCTTGCCTTTTCTGTGAACTGTCAACTTCCAGGATTGTCTTCTTCCTTGGGTCATGGTACTGCAGGCTACAGGTTTTTGCTGACAATGCTTGTTTGAGAGACTCAAACATATGCTGCTGGTCCTCCTGCCATACAAATGGTACGTCTTTCTTTAAGAGCTCGCTCAATGATGATACTTTGTCAGAAAAATTTGGAATGTATGGTGCCAAGAAGTTGAAAAATCCAAGACATCTCTGGAGGTCTTCCTTGTCTTGTGGGGGAGGCATATGTCTTACATCTTCGCTTTTGCCTGGGTCAAGATGGATTCTGCAACATTAATAGATGGAGCCAAAGAAATTGATCTGACTTACATTCACCTGGCACTTCTTGCTGTTAAAATCGAGCCCTTCGCGATGAGCTACCTCCATCAGTGAATGAAGATTTCGATCATGCTCATCTTTGGTTTTGCCCATTACCGCAATATCATCTCCAATGTATAGACATCCAGGCACATTTTCTATAATTTTGTCCATATGCTGTTGAAACAGATCTTGACTGACAGATAAGCCAAAGGGTAGTCTCTGGAAGCAATATCTTCCAAATTGTGTTCTGAAGGTGGTGACTTCCTGAAATTCCTTAGCTAGGTGTACCGACCAATATCCATGTTTAGCATTCCAACTTGGAGAAGAATTTGGTTCCTGTGAACTAGGAATTCAATTCTTCTTGTGTTGGAATCTTATGAGGGCATCTCTTTAGGGAGCGGCTTAGATGCCGCAGATCTAGACATACCCTGATTGCTGCATCTTTCTTGAGCATGCACATAATTGAGCTGCACCAGTCTGTATGATGATGCACACGATGGACGATGCCATTGCATTCCATGTCATCCAACTCATGCTTAAACTTTTCTTGCATGTGCATGCTGCACTTTCTGGGAGGGTTGATTGACGGAATTGCATCCTTTCTGAGGTGCAGTATGGCATCGCCTTTGAAATCTCCTATGGCATTTAACCTCTCCGGGTACATTTGTTGTTAGTCCTGGACTGACTCAATGTGAGTACCCTTGGTCTCTTCTGCTGTAATGGGTACCTTGGTGACCTCGTGGATAGTCATGATGTTGCATGCTGGTAGTCCTGCCACTGCTGGTCCACTCATGTCTACCAATATTTGTGGTTTCTATGCCAACTTTCCATAGCTGCATTGCATTGTTGGTATGCCACTGCAAGGAATGGGTGAATTATTATATGCAGTTAACATTGCAGTTGTCAGTTGTATCATTGATTTCCAATAGCCCTGTACATATCCTTCAGGATTTCGACTGGTGGGATATTTGCACTAGCTCCCATGTCAATCTTAGTCTTGAGTGTGTGTTTGCCAGCTTTCTTTGGGCACATGATATTAATAGTAGCAAAAGTTTCCAGTTGTTTGACCTCATCAACACAATGTGCTAGGTTCACTATATGAAACGCCTGCCCGTCTTCTGGCTGAGTATTGCTCCACTCTGGGTCTTGTCTCAGGTCTATTTCGCTGTGGACTTCATGTATCGGCTTGCGTTTATGCAGGTTTCTGGCACTGTCCTTGCTGCTGTTGCCATGTTGCTGCGCCTGTCTTCTGTTTGTTTGTATTCTATTGTGACTTCTGGCTGCATCTTTGGAGCCAGATTTCTTGCATAGGCGGGCCCAGTGTCCTTTTGCACCACACGCCTTCCACAGATCTTGAAATAGAGGATAACCTTGCGGTGAGTGGGACAAACCACACTGCCCACACAGCTTGCATGCCTTTTGTGATGTGGTTACCACGCGGCTGCACCTAGTGCTTGCAGATGCTATTGTCCAGCTACAATGGCTTCATATTTCCTGCCATCTTCTAGCAGAGCATCAATGCTGTGACCTTTCCTTTTTACCAAGAGGTCTTTTTGAAATGCTTCAACGGGTGTTGAGACAATCACCGACTCCATTTTTGAAAATTGCATTTGTTGCCCTTACTACAGCATCTATTGATGAATTGATCTATTGATTCCTGTGGATGTTGCTTGCAGGACATAAATTCCAGGCGATGAATTCTAAAATTCACTCTTGCCCGAAGCTGATTTTCTAGCACTTTCCATATCTTTGCAGGATCTTTCTGGTCCTCTTCAGATAAGCCAGAGGTATTGATTCTGTGTAACCCATGGTTATCCAACCTTTTCGGGCGGAGGGCCACATTACCATTTTTGCTCAGCCCGGGAGGGCCAGTGATCAAATTTCGAAAGATAAAGGCATTAAATATTTATCTTGCTAATAAAAACAACAACAAATGTGCATTTTGTAAAGGAATTTTAATTGAAAAGACGAATTAACTTAATTTCACGTCATGATGTTGAACACTGATTTAGTGAGATGCCTGGCATTGTTTTTGCTTGCACAGGTTGCCATTGTCTGCCTGCACACTTGATGTAGCAATGCTGACTGGGTTTTAAAAAATTACCAGATTTTCTTCAACAATTCCTCCCTTCACCCACCATGCACCAGGAGAAGAAACTCACCTCCACCCACAGTCCCTGCAAGCTCCCCTCCCCCCACACCCCCGAATCCGAGCTCCCCTCCCCCCACACCCCTGAATCCGAGCTCACCTTCCACACACCCCCGACTCCTCGAGCACACCTCGTCTACACCTCCGACTCCTCCAGTTCACCTCCCCCACACCCCCAACTCCTCGAGTTCACCTCCCCCACACCTGACTCCTCCAGTTCACCTCCCCCACACACCCGACTCCTCCAGTTCACCTCCCCCACACACCCCTGACTCTTCGAGCTCCCCTCCCCGCCACACCTCCAATTCCTCGAGCTCACCTCTCCGCCGCCACTGACTCCAACTACCCTTCTCCGCTACCGACTCCGGTTTCCCTTCTCCGCCGCCAATTCCTGCTGCTGCCAATTCCCCTTCTTCCCCGCCATCGACTTCCCTTCTCCACTGCCTCCAACCTCCCTTCTCCGTTGCAGACTCCTAGAGCTCACCTCTTCACCACTGCCTCACCGAGCTCACCCACCTCCCGTACCGCTTTTTATTGGCCAGCGCCCATGACTGACAGCATCAGGATTGACAGGCCTGATCGAAACGTGTGCTTAGATTGGTAGGGCGGAATGAAACAGACCAGGATTGGCGGGTTGGCACAACACGCACCATGATTGGCAAGCCAGATTGAAACCCGTGGCAGGCCAGAGTATGTTCTGCGGGCCACATGTTGGACAACACTGGTATAACCCCTCATTTCTATCTGCTATCAGTATTTTCACAGCCTGCTTCTCTGTTTCTGCAACCACTTGGTCTTTGAAGCATAACTGCATTCTTTGAATAAAAGGTTTGAACTCAGATAGGATATCAATGGCCTTTCAGTTCATACTGGGAAATTTGATATCCATCCTTTTGCTGTTCTTTTGCTTTCTGCTCTATATTTAACTTTGTTCAGCTCTGCGTGTGCCTTCAGCACTGTACTTGTTATGACTTTTCTATTTGTGGCTTGAAACTTGTTTTAAAGCTTGTTCCATTAACTCTGCACTGTTCCCACTTTAAGAAATTCTTTTTTTTTAGGCTAGCTGCTTTGACAGAGTATAACAGAGAGTGCAACTTGAGAGGTTGGTGGTTTCTGGGCAAGAGATGTTATGTGAAAATGCATTCAGTGACTGTGACCATCCACATGAGGTCATCAAATGTCTTTCAGAATTGCTGCCAGGTCCATGGTGCCAGATTTATGCATTGCCCTCCCCGCCCCACCCAGTCACCTACCCCCACACTCTTTGGAGGGCATTCCTTGAGGGCCTTTTGGCTCTGCTTAGGAACATGGCGTCTCTCCTCCTGTCAACCTCCATGACTAAGGCTTCCAGCACTACATCCGTGAACAGTGGAGCCCTTTCTCTGCCCTAGTGTTCCATTTGCCGAGTTTCCAATTGCAATTCTGGGAGTCAGCAGCAGCCACCTTTGATTCAGTGCAGCTTCCCTTTAGGAGGGATAGATTGCCTTTAAGAGCTGGAGGCTGGCTGCAATGCATACTATCCTCACATCTGTTGGGCACCCTGTTGTGTGCGCAATGAGCTAGTAGTGCAGGTTGCGCTGGGATGCATACAGAATTCATGGAAATCAGGAGGCAGCACAAAGTTTATGCGCTGCCTGCCTCAACGGGAGCAGGTGCAGACAGTGCACAAATCATGATCCTTGTGCCCAAAAATGGGTGCAGATCAATTTTTTGCTGTATTTCTTTGCTTTTGAAACCAGGACAGAATGGCTAATGCAAGCATAATAGGTAGGATAAACTGTAACAACATGCATAAAGGTAGCTAGCCTATAAAAGCAGTGTGCACTTCACCAGTAAGAACCCCTAGCTACAACATAATACAGCTGAAGCAAACCAGAAAGATATTTTAGCAGAAACGTGTAATGGAAAATGGTTGACTACTGTCTAAAAAGATGATAATTTTAGACAATAACACAGGATCTGATAAGGATGAGGTTCCTATGGCTGTGCATGTTCAGCAATTTGTTCAATGATCTTAGGGCCATAAGATGTCTAACAAAGTTAAATTCATTGATCAAAAACTTGCAAGCTAAAACTTTACATCTTAAGGGAATTGCTAAATTCACAAATGGGGCCATATGTGGGCAATGAACTGACTATAAAAAGGGGGAAAATGTCTTGTTATATGTCACTTTGGGAGAAATGAAGAAGGCTTCTGAACCTAGCCAAGTGTTCCAAGAGTACGTATGCAGCCAGCTACTTAATTCTGGTTTTTATTAGAGTAGGTCTGATAAACTAGGGTTGTCCAACATACAGCCCGTGTGTCAGGATCCGGCTCGCCAAAGTTTTCCATCCGGCCCACGGATCTATTTCAGAGATAAGAAATGTTCCATTGTCTTCTTCTTCCAGACCATCTTTTTAAAACAACTCGCGCTGTCAGATTCACAGTTGACAGGTGCTCGGAGTGGGAACAGCAGTTTCCCAACTTTGGACAGATTCAGGGTTCTCTGGCGGGCTTTTAAAAAGAAAAGTCAGAACCTGCCGGAAAATCCTGAATCTGTCTGAAGTTCAGAATCCGCTGCTCCTGCTCCCAGCACCTGTCAGTTGTGAAACTGACATTGCGATTTAAAAACAAACTGGCCAATCACAAAGCTGCTCTGCTGAGCATTCCTGCTCCCTAGAACTGTCAGAAAGAGAGAGAAGGGTGGGGGGTGGGCGGGGGTGGAGAAAGAGTGGTGGCGGGGGGAGAGAGATAGAGAAAGAGGTGTGGGCAGAGAGCGAGGGGGGACAGAAGGGTGGGCAGAGAGTGAGAGAGACAGAGAGAGGGGGGGACAGAGGGGGGGGGGGGCAGAGAGAGAAAGATGGATCAGAGAGAGAGTAGGGCAGAGAGGGGGGGAACAGAGAGAGAGGAGGACAGAGAGAGAAAGAGGGTGTAAGGGTGGGGGGGAACACAGAGAGCAAAGATGACACAGAGAGGGGTGGAACAACACGGGGGGGGGCACAGAGAGTGGGGACACAGGGAGAGAGATAGAGAGAGACAAAGAGAGAGTGATCAAGATCACTCCTGACAGATGGACATCTACAAATGACATAAGGGGATATGAGGATAGTGTGGGGAAAAGGCATTGAAGTGGATGATCAGCCATTATCGTATTGAATGGCAGAGCCGGTCCGATGGGCTGAATGGCCTACTCCTGCTCCTACGTTCCTATGTTCCTATATTCCTATCTGGAATACTCAGCATCGCGGCAATAAGTGTGCAGGCCAACGTTGACTACTTGTGCAAGCGGAAAAGGGCCAGGTATCTCAATAAATCAGTGTCCAACATGGTGATGAGAAAATAAGTCAATAAATTAATCTTCTCTTTTAAAGCTTCTTCACAAAAATGCACATTTGTTGTTGTTTTGATTAATAGGAAGATAAATTTTAAATGCATTTATCTTTCTAGAATTTTCTCGCTAGCCCCTGTGTAAGACAAAAATTGTAATTTGGCCCCCCATGCGAAAAGGTTGGACAACCCTGTCATAGAGTCTTGCAAATTGCCTATTATCATAGAATCATAGAATGTTACAGCACAGAGGGAGGCCATCCATCCTGTCTTGCCTGTGCCGCCTCTCTGCAAGAACAAGTAAACTAGTCCCACACCCCACCCTTTCCCAGTCACTTGCAATTTTATTCTCTTCAGGTGCTTATCCAATTCCCTTTTGAAAGCCATGATTGAATCTGCCTCCACCACACTCTCATGCAGTACATTCCAGATCCTCACCACTCCCTGTGTAAAAAGATCTTTCCTCACATTGCGATTGGTTCTTTTGCATTTTATCTTAAATCAGTGTCCTCTGCTTCTTGATCCTTCCACCAATGGGAACAATTTCTCTCTATCTACTCTGTCTAGACCCCTCATGATTTTGAACACCTCTATCAAATCTCCTCTCAAATTTCTCTTCTGTAAGGAGAACAACGCCAGCTTCTCCAATTTATCCCTGGAACTATTCTCGTAAATCTTCTCCGTACCCTCTCTAAAGCCTTCAAAATCTTCCAAAAGTGTGGTGCACAAATTTGGACACAATACACCAGCTGAGGCAAGCCAGTGTTTTATAAAAGTTCATCATAACTTCCTTGCTTTTGTACTCTGTACCTCTATTTATAAAGCCCATGATCCCTATTCCTTTTTAACTACTTTCTCAACTTGCGCTGTCATCTTCAATGATTTGTGCACATATATCCTCCCCCAACTCCTCCACCACCATCGCTGTGTTCCTGCATCCCCTTTAGAACTGTAGCCTTTATTTTATATTGCCTCTCCTCATTCTTCCTACCAAAATGTATCACTTCACACTTCTCTGCATTAAATTTTATGTCACATGTCCACCCATTTCACCAGCCTGTCAATATCTTCTTGAACATACGAATTAGGAGCAGGAGTAGGCCACTCGACCCCTCGAGCCTGCTCCACCATTCAATAAGTTCATGGCTGAACTGATTACTCCACATTTCCACCTACCCCTGATAACCTTCCACCCCCATGAACTCTATCACTATCCTCCTCACAGTTCATAATACTTCCAAGTTTTGTGACATCTGCAAATTTTGAAATTGTGCCCTGAATTCCCAAGTCTAGGTCATTAATATTATCTCTAACAGAGTTTGCATGGACTTTGACTAGTAAAACAATGCATTGAACTGATGTCTCATGAGATAACTAGAACCTAAACATAACACCGCTTAGTCTATCTGCCCATTAGTTAAATATATTCTTTCGTATACTCCCTTGCACTAGCCAAGTGTCATTAGTAAACCTGAGGTACAAGACAGTGTCTCAATAAAATGGTCATTATTCATGCATGATCTTCACAATATTACTGCAGTACCTTCCTAATATCGTTTATTAATAATGAACAAATGTTTCCTGATCCCCTGTTGAACCAGTATAATATTCAATTTCCCGTCGAAGCCAATCTAATGTCTCACCAAAATAGCCATTATTCAAATGCAGGCCTGAACAGTGAGAAGCAGCATGTTATCCAACTCTAGTAAGCATCACAGCCAAGTGCACAAACACACTTGCAGCACAGGTTGCTAGGTAACGAGTGGTCGCCTTGGGTGATTTTCCATTTCGTAATCTAGGAACACCCAAGGCCTATTATACTGCCCTACTATTACCCCAGCTAAGATCAGTGAGCACACCACAAACCAGGAATCAAACTTAGAACTCTTTTGCTCTGCATAGCAAAGGTACTCACAAAATAAGCCACCGAGGAACTGTCAAATAACTAAATTTCTAATAGTAATAGTTAAATAGTAATCTTTTCCTAAAAGCTATAAAGTCCATATCTTTTATTTCACTTTTTAAAAAAACTTTCCCCCTTTAAAGATCCATTCATGCAGTGTATTATGAACTCAACTGAGAAGATAAGTAAATTTACACACATGTTGCAATGAATCTGAAGTGAAAGCAGCAGAGTGAGTTGTTTTCCGACTTTACTTTTTCCTTGTGGAGGTGTGTGATTTTTATCGCTTGTCCCAGGTAGCACAATCAGTATAGAAACCTACATGGGAAATCACGGATATGACCTTGCTTTTTCCATTTCCTGGCTGGTAGAACACATTTGTGGATTGTCTGTCCTGCCCTCATTAAAAATGCGGCCTTCTTTTTTTTATTCATTTGTGGCATGCGGGAATTGCTGGCAAGGCCAGCATTTATTGCCCATCCCCAGTTGCCCTTGAACTGAATGGCTTGCTAGGCCATTTCAGAGGCTTTTTTTTAAAAAAAGAGTCACCAACATTGCTGTGGGTCTGGAGTCACATGTAGGCCAGACCAGGTAAGGACAGCAGATTTCCTTCCCTAAAGGGCATTAGTGAACCAGATGGGTTTTTTACAACTGACAATGGTTTCATGGAGTTATTGAGTTATACAGCACAGTAACAGGCCCTTCATCCCATCGTGTCTGTGCCAGCCATCAAGCAACTAACTATTCTAGTCCCATTTTCCAGCACTTGGCCCGTAGCCTTGTATGCGATGGCATTTCAAGTGCTTATCCAAATACTTCTTAAATGCTATGAAATTTCCTGCCTCTACCACCCCTTCAGGCAGTGTATTCCAGTTTCCAAACACCCTCTGGGTGAAATTTTTTTTCCTCAAATCCCCTGTAAACCTCTTGCCCCCTGCCTTAAATCTATGCCCCCTAGTTATTGACCCCTCCACTAAGGGAAAAGGTCTCTTCCTATCTAATCTATCAATGCCCCTTATAATTTTGTATACCTCAATCATGTCCCCTCTCATCTTTCTCTGTTCTAAGGAAAACAACCCTAGTCTTTTCAGTCTCTCTTCATAGCTGAAATGCTGCAGCCCAGGCAACATCCTGGTGAATCTCCTCTGCACCCTCTCCAGTACAATCACATCCTTCCTATAGTGTGGTGCCCAGAACTGTACACAGTACTCCAGCTGTGGCCTAACAAATGTTTTATACAGCTCCTTCATAACCTCCCTGATCTTATATTCTATGCCTCGGCGAATAAAGGCAAGTATCCCATATGCCTTCCTGACCACCTTATCTACCTGTGCTGCTGCTTTCAGTGATTTATGGACAAGTACACCAATGTCCCTCTGACCTTCTGTATTTCCTAGGGTCCTACCATCCATTGTATATTCTCTTGCCTTGTTAGTCCTCCCAAAATGCATCACCTCACACTTCTCAGGATTAAATTTCATTTGCCATAGCTCCGCCCATCTCATCAGCCCATCTATATCGTCCTGTAATCTAAGGCTTTCCTCCTCACTATTTACAACACCATCAATTTTCATGTCATCTGCGAACTTACTTATCATACCTCCCATATTCACGTCTAAATCATTAATGCACACTACAAACAGCAAGGGTCCCAGCGCCGATCCCTGTGGTACACCACTGGTCACAGGCTTCCACTCGCAAAAACAACCCACGACCATTAGCCTCTGTTTCCTGCCACTAAGCCAATTTTGGATCCAATTTGCCAAATTGCCCTGGATTCCATGGGCAATTTCTTAACCTTCTTAACCAATCTCCCATGTGGGACCTTATCAAAAGCCTCACTGAAGTCCATGTAGACTACATCAGCTGCTTTACCCTCATCTACACATCCAGTCACCTCCTCGAAAAATTCAATCAAGTTAGTTAGACACGATCTCCCCCGACAAGAACTGGCTGGGCAACAGGAGACAGAGAGTAGCAGTAGAAGGGAGTTTCTCAAAATGGAGACGTGTGACCAGTGGTGTTCCACAGGGATCCGTGCTGGGACCACTGTTGTTTGTGATATACATTAATGATTTGGAGGAAAGTATAGGTGGACTGATTAGCAAGTTTGCAGACGACACTAAGATTGGTGGAGTAGCAGATAGTGAAGGGGACTGTCAGAGAATACAGCAGAATATAGATAGATTGGAGAGTTGGGCAGAGAAATGGCAGATGGAGTTCAATCAGGGCAAATGCGAGGTGATGCATTTTAGAAGATCCAATTCAAGAGTGAACTATACAATAAATGGAAAAGTCCTGGGGAAAATTGATGTCCAGAGAGATTTGGGTGTTCAGGTCCACTGTTCCCTGAAGGTGGCAACGCAGGTAAATAGAGTGGTCAAGAAGGCATACGGCATGCTTTCCTTCATCGGACGGGGCATTGAGTACAAGAGTTGGCAGGTCATGTTACAGTTGTATAGGACTTTGGTTCGGCCACATTTGGAATACTGCGTACAGTTCTGGTCGCCACATTATCAAAAGGATGTGGATGCTTTGGAGAGGGTGCAGAGGAGGTTCACCAGGATGTTGCCTGGTATGGAGGGCGCTAGCTATGAAGAGAGGTTGAGCAGATTAGGATTATTTTCATTAGAAAGACGGAGGTTGAGGGGGGACCTGATTGAGGTGTACAAAATCATGAGAGGTATAGACAGGGTGGATCGCAAGAGGCTTTTTCCCAGAGTGGGGGTTTCAATTACGAGAGGACACGAGTTCAAAGTGAAAGGGGAAAAGTTTAGGGGGGATATGCGTGGAAAGTTCTTTACGCAGAGGGTGGTGGGCACCTGGAACGCATTGCCAGCGGAGGTGGTAGATGCGGGCACGATGGAGTCTTTTAAGATGTATCTAGACAGATACATGAATGGGCAGGAAGAAAAGAGATACAGAACCTTAGAAAATAGGCGACATGTTTAGAGAGAGGATCTGGATCGGCGCAGGCTTGGAGGGCCGAAGGGCCTGTTCCTGTGCTGTAATTATCTTTGTTCTTTGACAAAGCCATGCTGTCTATCCCTGATTAATCCCTGCCTCTCCAAGTGGAATTTAATCCTGTCCCTCAGAATTTTTTATTAGACTAGCTTTTTAAATTCCCAGATTAACTGAATCTGCCATGGTGGAATTTTAACCCATGTCCCCAGAGCAATAACCTGGGTCACTGGGTTACTTGTTGAGGGACATTACCACTACACCACCACCTCCTAGGCTTCTGTATCTGCTTTCCTTTATTAAATTAAATTGAACTTAAATGTTCTTAAACTTTCCAATGAGGCAAAGCTCTATAGGCAGTTAATTATAGAAAAGCTTGACTATCTTCAGCTGGTAGATTGGCCAAGATGTGACAGATGAATTTTAATGTGGAAAAATGAAGGGTAGACATAGAAGAACAGGTAACAGCAAAAATATGCATTATTTTAACATGGGTTCATGGGAACTGTAAAACTTAGTTAAGCACAACACGACCAGGATTTAACAAATGCCTCTCCTGTAAGGTCTGATGCCATGAAAATTTCAGAAAGGGTGGCCCGCCCAAATTGCTTTTAATGATAAGAAAAACTAAAATATCAAAGATTCGATAAAATCATTAAAAAAAATTTCACCTGACTATTGTCACGAAAGAGATCCAGTGACCTGTAAATTTTCAGACTCAAGGGTCATTCAAATGTGACCTACTTCTGTTAGGAAGTCATATGGATCCCAGTTAATGACCCCACATATCATGGTCCTGTGGACGGCACAATTGTCAGGAACAGGAGCAGAGCTAGGAGATCCACCAATTAAGTCATCCAGAACACTTTCACCAAAAATAAAAGGGGTAATGGCTGAAAAAGATAAGGATTTGGAAGCGATCATTGATCATACTCTGAAAGTTGGAGTTATTTGCCATAAAGTGAATCAGGTAATGTGAGGCAGGATCTTCCATTTGCGGTCGAGACCCCAACATCAGTACCATTTCTGTGTCCGACCCTGCTCTGAGGGCGAAGCAGTCAAAGGTGGGTATTTTCCTGGAGTTTGGCCCTAATTGGCTGGAGGGCGGGTTTGGCAGCCAATTAGCAGCAGCAAGTGCGGGAAGGAGGCAGGAGGCTGAAAGTGCAGACCTGATTTAAAGGGATGACAGCAGCCATCTTGCATCACAATGACAGGAAGAAACGAAGAGCAGGAAAGGCAGAGGCCAGGCACCATGGCAGGGCTGTCTCAGGGTTCAATGATGCTACCCGTGCGGTAATGCTGGAGGTGATGAGAGACAATGGAGGTATCTTGTTCCTGGAGAGTGGCAGGAGAAGACCACCCCCAGTGAAACCAAACAGGCCTGGCTCGAGGTGGCAGAGCACATGAGCAGCCGCAGTGTTGGGAGGAGGAGCTGGGTGCAGTGCCGTAAGAGGTTCAATGACCTTCTTTATTCTAGCAAAGTGAGTGCAACATGACACCCAGATGACAGGCCTCCAGCAGACACACCAGCCTGAGGGTACATGGTGTGCATGAACATGGAGGAAATGTGTGTCCAAGATAATTACTGACCTGTGAGCAAGGCTCGAATTGCTAGCACTACAGAGGAGTTGGCAGCACTGATAAGTAAAGCATTTCATTTAAATGAGCTGCTGGAATTGGTGAGAGAGGCCAACATTGCCTTATCACTCTCTTTCTTTTGTCCTTGCAGGAGAAAAGGGAACCCAATGCCAGGGAGAAGGCTCACACAGGTGGAGGAGTGCCCCAGCTTGCCATCTTTACTAGAATGAAGGAGGGGACCTTTGACATCGCAAGGGTGGCATTGCATGAGGAAGTGGGCAATGGAGAAATGGGAATACATGTAGGAGAGGGTGGAAATATAATTGAATTCTGTTGATGAAGGGGATGGAGTGCACACCTCCCTGTCTGGCAGCACATCAAAACTTCAGCTGCATTGGGAAGCCTCCGCTCTGCAGAGGCATCTGCTGTCAGCTGAGTTCTCATGATCTCCTTCTTATGTCTCTCACAGGGCCACTTGTAGAGGTGGAGCCTGCCAGTGCTGCAGTGACACCACCGGGGTCCTCAGAGGAGATGGATGCCACAGACCCAGCGCAGTCACATCATTCAAACGTACCCTCCACCAACACAGTTACACTCATATCAATGGATCTTCGTGCACAATTAGAAAGTGTGGCAGTGGATGAAGAGCACATCACGTGTGAGCAGGAAGAGGTGAAAGAGGCAGAGGAAGTTGTGAGCAGAGGATGGAGGACAGACACAGCCCGGCTCAGCTCGGCCCAGATGCACAGCCCCGGGGTCACAAGCAAGGTGGCTCAATTTGACCAGCAGCGCAAGATGTGTGCCCACATGTTGGAGTTTCCTGAGGCAGTGCGGAATCATGGGGTGAGAATGGAGGAGTCCATTCAGGTTATGTGCACCACCATGGCTCAGGGCTTTGAATGAATTAACTCCTCCATTGAGTGAGTGACCAACCTCATGGAGCCATGTGTGGAAGCACTCTGAGTGGATGCAAGCAATAGTGCACTGACATGCACAGAAGGCATGCAGTGCTCTGTAGCATTGACCAGTCAGTGGCACAGATGGTGCAAAGTGGATGGAGCATGGAGGTGATACCAGTTGTGCCCCAGCTGGTGGTCCCCTCCAGCGATCCAGAGCACCAAAGGACTGAGGCAGTCACCAAAGAGGATAAGGATGCCATCTCTCATGGACTGCTGTCATCATCATCAGTCTCCATGGCCCCTCTGACTGAGGGACCATCAATGCAGTAGGGCCCTGTGATGAAGGAAGCCCTTGCATTGATGCCAGTGCAGCAGCCTCTGGAGGTGCCCCCGCTGGCACCTCCATGATGAGGAATAACCACTACTGGCATTTCAACCACAAGCAGATACACGTGAGCAGGCTGCCTCCACCTCATCCAAGGCCATAAAGGGAGCACTGCGTAGAAGTGGCCGAGAGTGAAGGGCACCACGTTGTTTATTGCACTGAGTGAGTCACTTGGGTTAATTTCAGTTGCAATTGTGTACATTGTCATTTATTAATCACATTGGAGATATTAAGCCATGACACCAGACGTGTGAGCTTCCATTCTTTAATGGTAAAATTGGAAAAGAGGGACGAAGTAGTGAAGGGAAGCAATAGTCTTTGAACAGAGACACTGAGACTGCTGGAGAGATGTGTACTATGTATTGTTGGTAAGAATGGAACTATTCAAAGCTGTGTGCTTAATAGATGTGTTCTCACAGGCAGAGCAAGGTAAGTGCCAGAGCTACTGAATGAGCAACGCTCAGATGCAACATACCTGGCTCAGATGTGCCCTGGCATTCACGCCATCCTGATGAGTGCTTTGACTCCTGAGATGGCCCCAGTCACCTCTCTGCACAGCATGGGCACTGTTCTGTTCTGCATCTTCCTCCTCCTCCTCCTCCGATGAACTGTGTCAGTTGAGCGCTTCACCCTCTTCTGGGTCCACACCTCTCTGGAAGGCCATGTTATAGAGAGCGCAGCAGACCACTACACTGCACGAGACCCTTGCAGGTGTGTGCTGCAGGGTATCACTCAACCAGTCCAGGTAGGCAGGCACGAGACCTTGGCAGCATTGCCTACTGTGACATGGGACAGGCAGCCTGCAATCAGCAACAGTGCTGCATTGGAATGCCTTCACACAAGGATCGATGTGCACTAATTGTATAGGTATCGCCTTTATTGGCCTGGACTTTTAGGAAGCTTGCTCATATAAAAAGCTCTATGCCCTCTCCAGCTGCTGCCTCCGTCTCATAGGGAAAGTTATGTAGGTGTTCCTCATGCCAAACATGGCATCTTTCAGCACCTATGGGCAAGAAATTTTCTGATTTGGCAGATGTCTCATGCAGTGGCCTGGAAAAATCTGCAGCATAAGTGAGCACAGTAGTGACCTGCACAGCTATAGGAAAAGCCATCTGATGAAGTTATCTTCAGGCCAGCCTGAAAAACATGGTATAGCAACATCACATCATTTTTAATAAGGAAGAGGCAGTGAAGAAGAGACTTCTCATATCTGCCCACATTTGACTATTGGGATCAATACATTTGTATCTGGGAGGAGTAATGGGTGTTCACATGCCTCCTCACATTTTGTCAAACCTAGATGTGACACCTCCTCATGAAATTGTCCTCATCTAATCTTGCAGTTCAATGCATTGGGGACATCAAAAGACATTTCCGCACCCTAGCACTTTGTTAGCTGAAAGTTACAAACTATACAAAATAGAAAGGAAAGGTACTGTAAGAAAGTCTTGGATGCAAAACCAAAATGGCAAAGACAGAGGCAAAAACTAAATATTAAGTACAAATATTTTTTTTTTTATTCATTCATGGGATGTAGGCATCGCTGGCCAGGCCAGCATTTATTACCCATCCCTATTTGCCCTTGAGAAGGTGGTGGTGAGCTGCCTTCTTGAACCGCTGCAGTCCATGTGGGGTAGGTACACCCACAGTGCTGTTAGGAAGGGAGTTCCAGGATTTTGACCCAGCGACAGTGAAGGAACAACGATATAGTTCCAAGTCAGGATGGTGTGGGACTTGGAGGGGAACTTGCAGGTGGTGGTGTATTTGCTGTATTTGCTGCCCTTGTCCTTCTAGTTGGTAGAGGTCGCGGGTTTGGAAGGTGCTGTCTAAGGAGCCTTGGTGCATTGCTGCAGTGCATCTTGTAGAGGGTACACACTGTTGCCACTGTGCGTCGGTGGTGGAGGGAGTGAATGTTTGTAGATGGGGTGCCAATCAAGCGGGCTGCTTTGTCCTGGATGGTGTCGAGCTTCTTGAGTGTTGTTGGAGCTGCACCCATCCAGGCAAGTGCAGAGTATTCCATCACACTCCTGACTTGTGCCTTGTAGATGGTGGACAGGCTTTGGGGAGTCAGGCGGTGAGTTACTCGCCTCAGGATTCCTAGCCTCTGACCTGCTCTTGTAGCCGCGGTATTTATATGGCTACTCCTGATCAGTTTCTGGTCAATGGTAGCCCCTAGGATGTTGATAGTGGGGGATTCAGCGATGGTAATGCCATTGAATGACAAGGGGAGATGGTTAGATTCCCTCTTGTTGGAGATGGTCATTGCCTGACACTTGTGTGGCGCGAATGTTACTTGCCACGTATCAGCCCAAGACTGGATATTGTTCAGGTCTTGCAGCATTTTTACACGGACTGCTTCAGTATCTGAGTAGTCACGTATGGTGCTGAACATTGTGCAATCATCAACGAACATCCCCACTTCTGACCTTATGATTGAAGGAAGGTAATTGATGAAGAAGCTGAAGATGGTTGGGCCCAGGACAGTACCCTGAGGAACTCCTGCAGTGATGTCCTGGAGCTCAGATGATTGACCTCCAACAACCACAACCATCTTCCTTTGTGCTAGGTATGACTCCAGCCAGCGGAGGGTTTCCCCCCTGATTCCCATTGATCTCAGTTTTGCTAGGCCTCCTTGATGCCATACTCGGTCAAATGCTGCCTTGATGTCAAGGACAGTCATCCTCACCTCACCTCTTGAGTTCAGCTCTTTTGTCCATGTTTGAACCAAGGCTGTAATGAGGTCAGGAGCTGAGTGGCCCTGGCAGAACCCAAACTGAGCATCGCTGAGCAGGTTGTTGCTAAGCAAGTGCCGCTTGATGGCACTGTTGCTGACACCTTCCATCACTTTACTGATGATTGAGAGCAGACTGATGGAGCGGTAATTGCCCGGGTTGGACCTGTCCTGCTTTTTGTGTACAGGACATACCTGGGCAATTTTCCACAGTGCAGGGTAGATGCCAGTGTTGTAGCTGTACTGGAATAGCTTGGCTAGGGGCGCGGCAAGTTCTGGAGCACAGGTCTTTAGTACTATTGCCGGAATATTGTCAGGGCCCATAGCCTTTGCAGTATCCAGTGCCTTCAGTCGTTTCTTGATATCACGCGGAGTGAATCGAATTGGCTGAAGTCTGGCATCTGTGATTCTGGGGACTTCAGGAGAAGGCCGAGATGGATCATCAACTCGGCACTTCCGGCTGAACATTGTTGCAAATGCTTCAGCCTTATGTTTCGCACTGATGTGCTGGGCTTCCCCATCATTGAGGATGGGGATATTTGTGGAGCTACCTCTGCATGGTCTCATCAAGTTCCCACATTGACTGAATGGAGAAACAGAATATTATTTAAATGGAGAGAGACAGCAGAATTCTGTTGTACTGAAGGATCTGGGTGTCCTGGTACATGAATACTTCAGCCTTATCTTTCGCACTGATGTGCTGGGCTGCCCCATCATTGAGGATGGGGATATTTGTGGATCCACCTCCTCCAGTTAGTTGTTTAATTGTCCACCACCATTCACGGCTGGATGTGGCAGGACTGCAGAGCTTAGATCTGATCCGTTGGTTATGTGATTGCTTAGCTCTGTCTATTGCATGCTGCTTATGCAGTTTGGCATGCAAGTAGTCCTGGGTTGTAGCTGCACCAGGTTGACACCTCATCTTGAGGTATGCCTGGTGCTGCTCCTGGCATGCCCTCCTGCACTCTTCATTGAACCAGGGTTGGTCTCCTGGCTTGATGGTAATGGTAGAGTGGGGGATATGCCTGGCCATGAGGTTACAGATTGTGGTTGAGTACAATTCTGCTGCTGATGGCCCACAGCGCCTCATGGATGCCCAGTTTTGCATTGCTAGATCTGTTTGAAATCTATCCCATTTAGCACGGTGATAGTGCCACACAACACGATGGACGGTATCCTCAATGTGAAGGCGGGATTTCGTCTCCACAAGGATTGTCCGGTGGTCAATCCTACCAATACTGTCATGGACAGAAGCACCTGCGGCAGGCAGATTGGTGAGGACGAGGTCAAGTATGTTCTTCCCTCGTGTTGGTTCCCCCACCACCTGCCGCAGACCCAGTCTAGCAGCTATTTCCTTTAGGACTCGGCCAGCTCGGTCGGTAGTGGTGCCACTGAGCCACTCTTGGTGATGGACATTTAAGTCCCCCACCCAGAGTACATTTTGTGCCCTTGCCACCCTCAGTGCTTTCTCCAAGTGGTGTTCAACATGGAGGAGTACTGAGTCATCAGCTGAGGGAGGGCGGTAGGTGGTAATCAGTAGGAGGTTACCTTGCCCATGTTTGACCTGATGCCAGGAGACTTCATGGGGTCCGGAGTCGATGTTGAGGACTCCCAGGGCAACTCCCTCCCTACTGTATACCACTGTGCCACCAACTTTGGTGGGTCTGTCCTGCCGGTGGGACAGGACATACCCGGGGATGGTGATGGCAGTGTCTGGGACATTGTCTGGAAAGTATGATTCTGTGAGTATGACTATGTCAGGCTGTTGCTTGACTAGTCTGTGGGACAGCTCTCCCAACTTTGGCACATGCCCCCAGATGTTAGTAAGGAGGACTTTGCAGAGTCGATAGGGGTGGGTTTGCCGTTGTCGTTTCCAGTACCTAGGTCGATGCCAGATGATCCGTCTGGTTTCATTCCTTTTTATTGACTTCGTAGCGGTTAGGTACAACTGAATGGCTTGCTAGGCCATTTCAGAGGCTTTTTTTAAAAAAAAGAGTCACCAACATTGCTGTGGGTCTGGAGTCACATGTAAGGACAGCAGATTTCCTTCTCTAAAGGACATTAGTGAACCAGATGGGTTTTTGCAACAACCGACAATGGTGTCATGGCCATCATTAGATTAGCTTTTAATTCCAGATTTATTAATTAAATTCAAATTCTACCGTCTGCTGTGGTGGGATTCGAACCCATGTCCCCAGAGAAATACCCTTGGTCTCTGGATTATTAATCCAGTGATAATACCACAATGCCACCACCTACCTCGATACTAACTACTGAAATGTAACATCATGAAAAAGCAACTTTCAAACCCAATTATCTCTTTAAGAAATCAACTAAAATACACCAGAGCTGCGGATTGGTTAGGTCTGAAATTCCTTTGGATGAGATAATTGCTGGGAGTGTAGCTCAGATGAGCTTAATCGAATTTGTTCTGTGACCTAGTTTGAATAATTGTTCCACCAGTAATACAGCTGCTTCTCACCCACTAAATGTCATCGAGAGATACAGCACTGAAACAGGCCCTTTGGCCCACTGAGACTGTGCTGGCCAACAACCACCCAATTATACTAATCCTATATTGCCTACCACATTCCCACCAGTCTCCTACCACCTACCTACACTAGGGACAATTTACAATGACCGATTTACTTATCAACCTGCAAGTCTTTGGCTGTGGGAGGAAACCAGAGCACCGAGTTGGGACCCACGCGGTCACAGGTAGAATTCGCAAATTCCACACAGGCAGCACCCAGAACCGGGTCACTGGAGCTGTGGTGCTAACCACTGTGCCACTGTGCCACCCCATATGTGTCAGTTGTAAATCCATTCTGCTGTGAATCAGCTCTGCAAGTTTGTTTCACTAATGTTATGAACTTTGCATTCTGCTGCAAGATTCCATAAACAGCAGACCTTGGAAAATCAGCACTCATCAACTAACCTTATTAAGATTTGGATTCTAAATGATGAAATGCTCATGTTAAAAGCATATGCTTGTGAAACATACCAGCATTTACACTTTCTAATATATCTAAATGTTCCTAATTAAACTCCTTACACCAGCTTAAATTGGGGCCTGCCATAAATGAAGAAAAACAAATTAACATGTCATGGTATGTGAGCACATAACCAACAACACTCAAGAAGCTTGACACCATCCAGGACAAAGCAGTCTGCTTGATTGGCACGCCATCTACAAACATTCACTCCCTCCACCACCAACGCACAGTAGCAGCAGTGTGTACCATCTACAAGATGCACTGCAGCATGCACCAAGGCTCCTTAGACAGCACCTTTCAAACCCGCGACCTCTACCAACTAGAAGGACAAGGGCAGCAAATACATGGGAACACCACATGGGTGGCACAGTGGTTAGCACCGCAGCCTCACAGCTCCAGGGACCTGGGTTCAATTCTGGGTACTGCCTGTGTGGAGTTTGCAAGTTCTCCCTGGGTTTGCGTGGGTTTCCTCAGGGTGCTCCGGTTTCCTCCCACAAGCCAAAGACTTGCAGGTTGATGGGTAAATTGGCCATTAGCAATTGCCCCTAGTGTAGGTAGGTGGTAGGGAAACATAGGGACAGGTGGGGATGTGGTAGGAATATGGGATTAGTGTGGCATTAGTATAAATGGGTGGTTGATGGTCGGCACAGACTCGGTGGGCCGAAGGGCCTGTTTCAGTGCTGTGTCTCTAAACTAAACTAAACCACCACCTGCAAGTTCCCCTCCAAGTCACACACCATCCTGACTTGGAACTATATGGTTGTTCCTTCACTGTTGCTGGGTCAAAATCCTGGAACTCCCTTCCTAACAGCACTGTGGGTCTACCTACCCCAAATGGACTGCAGCGGTTCAAGATGGCAGCTCACCACCACCTTCTCAAGGGCAATTAGGGATGGGCAATAAATGCTGGCATAGCCAGTGACGCCCACATCCCATGAATGAATTAAAAAAAACACTTTCATAATAATAAAGCATTTAAGACCTTGGCAGAGAATTGTTATCAGAAAATCTATCTTCTTCTTAGCACGATTTAGGCAAGAGGAAGGGCTAAAAGAATAATTTGGATTCCGTTATTATCAAGCTAATTACAAATCAGCAATTCTAATCTCTGGCACATCTGCTCAGTTGATTGTCATCTTTCAAAGTGATCCACATGAACAAAGAACAGTACAGCACAGGAACAAGCCATTCAGCCCTCCAAGCCTGCGCCGATCTTGATGCCTGCCTAAACTAAAACCTTCTGCACTTCCGGGGACCGTATCCCTCTCTTCCCATCCTATTCATGTATTTGTCAAGATGCCTCTTAAACGTCGCTATCGTACCTGCTTCCACCACCTCCCCCGGCAGCAAGTTCCAGGCACTCACCACCCTCTGTGTAAAGAACTTGCCTCGCACATCCCCTCTAAACTTTGCCCCTCGCACCTTAAACCTATGTCCCCTAGTAACTGACTCTTCCACCCTGGGAAAAAGCTTCTGACTATCCACTCTGTCCATGCCTCACATAACTTTGTAAACCTCTATCATGTCGCCCCTCCACCTACGTCGTTCCAGTGAAAACAATCCGAGTTTATCCAACCTCTCCTCATAGCTAATGCCCTCCAGACCAGGCAACATCCTGGTAAACCTCTTCTGTACCCTCTCCAAAGCCTCCACGTCTTTCTGGTAGTGTGACGACCAGAATTGCACGCAATATTCTAAGTGTAATGGTTGTGTCATGGTTGCATTGATCATTTTGATTGGGCACGCCTTGTCATTTTCCTTGAATAGGAATGCTCTTTGTGATATTTTAAGGTTTTTTAAGAGTCAGACACTGTTTCCCGAAATCAGCTTTTAAGGAAGGTGTGAAAAGCTGCCAAGGGAGGTCAATTTCCTTACAACAGCTGATCACTTTACAACAGTAAATCAGCCTTTAAAAATCTGGTGGGCCTCACATTCACCTTATTAAAAGTACTATGCACCTACTTCATGCCAGAAATCAGAGGCAAGACAGGCAAGAGTACTGTTTGGTGACTTCCATCTATCGGTCCTGTCTCCTTCTGTGATGTCAGACTGAAAAAAGGTTGATGCAGGAACAGTCATTTCCCCCTTCCACACAAAGGAAACCCCAGAATCACACAAATGGGGCAGAGACCTAAGGAAATTGGATCTTGTTCCAAAATCTACCATAGCCACCCAGATTACATCACAAAAATCACAGATTTTAAGAATCTGAATGTTTAGCTTCAAGGGAAATATAATTTTAAAAATGACACCAAGCCACATAAGGAGATATTAAGGCAGATGATCAAAAACTTGGTCAAACATGTAGGTTTTAAGTTAGATCTTAAAGGAGAATAGAAAGGTGGAGAGTTGCAGCGTGGAAATCACACGGGATCAGAGGTGAGCTGGCAAGATGGATACAGAACTGGCTCGGTCATGGAAGACAGAGGGTATCAGTGGATGGGTGTTTTTCTGAATGGAGGGATGTGACTAGTGGTGTTCTGCAGGGATCAGTGCTGGGACCTTTGCTGTTTGTAGTATGTATAAATGATTTGGAGGAAAATGTAGCTGGTCTGATTAGTAAGTTTGCGGACGACACAAAGGTTGGTGGAGTTGTGGATATTGCTGAGGATTGTCAGAGGATACAGCAGGATCTCGATCGGTTGGAGACTTGGGCGGAGAAATGGCAGATGGAGTTTAATCCGGACAAATGTGAGGTAATGCATTTTGGAAGGTCTAATGCAGGTGGGAGGTATACAGTAAATGGCAGAACCCTTAGGAGTATTGACAGGCAGAGAGATCTGGGCGTACAGGTCCACAGGTCACTGAAAGTGGCAACGCAGGTGGATAAGGTAGTCAAAAAGGCATACGGCATGCTTGCCTTCATCGGTCGGGGCATAGAGTATAAAAATTGGCAAGTCATGTTGCAGCTGTACAGAACCTTAGTTAGGCCACACTTAGAATATTGCGTGCAATTCTGGTCGCCACACTACCAGAAGGATGTGGAGGCTTTGGAGAGGGTACAGAGGAGGTTTACCAGGATGTTGCCTGGTCTGGAGGGCATTAGCTATGAGGAGAGGTTGGAAAAACTTGGATTGTTTTCACTGGAACGACGGAGGTGGAGGGGCGACATGATAGAGGTTTACAAAGTTATGAGCGGCATGGACAGAGTGGATAGTCAGAAGCTTTTTCCCAGGGTGGAAGAGTCAGTTACTAGGGGACATAGGTTTAAGGTGCGAGGGGCAAACTTTAGAGGGGATGTGCGAGGCAAGTTTTTTACACAGAGGGTGGTGAGTGCCTGGAACTTGCTGCCAGGGGAGGTGGTGGAAGCAGATACGATAGCGACGTTTAAGAGACATCTTGACAAATATATGAATAGGAAGGGAATAGAGGGATATGGGCCCCGGAAATGCAGAAGGTGTTAGTTTAGGCAGGCATCAAGATCGGCACAGGCTTGGAGGGCCGAATGGCCTGTTCCTGTGCTGTACTGTTCTTTGTTCTTTGAAATTCCAGAGCTTTGGGCCTAGGCAGCTGAAAGCACAGCCACCAATGGTGGAACGATTAAAATCAGGGATGCACAAGCGGCCAGAATTAGAGGAGCGCAGATATCTCAGAGGGTTGTGAGGCTGGAAGAGATTACAAAGATAGGGAAGGGCGAGCCATGGAGGGATTTGAAAACAAGGATGAGAATTTTTAAATCAAGGTGTTGCTTAACTGGGAGCCAATGTAGGTCAGTGAGCACAGGGATGATGGATTAATGGGACGTCTTGCTAATTAGGATTCAGGCAGAAGAGTTTTGGATGACCTCAAGTTTACGAAGGACGGAAAGATGGGAGGTCAGCCAGGAGTGCATTAAAATATTCAGGTGGCACTGTGGTTAGCACCGCAGCCTCACAGCTCCAGCAACCTGGGTTCGGTTCTGGGTACTGCCTGTCTGGAGTTTGCAAGTTTTCCCTGTGACTGTGTAGGTTTCCACCGGGTGCTCCGGTTACCTCCTACAGCCAAAGACATGCAGGTTGATAGGTAAATTGGCCATTATAAATTGCCCCTATTGTAGGTAGGAGAATTGAGGGAAGGTGGGAATATGAGATTAATGTAGGATTAGTATAAATGGGTCAGCACAGACTCGGTGGGCTGAAGGGCCTGTTTCAGTGCTGTATCTGTCTATGTCTATAAAATAGTCAAGTCTAGAAGTAACAAAGGTACGGTTGTGGATGTCAGCAGCAGATGAGCTGAGTCCATGGGAGGGGTGAGTTGTGCAGTGTGACAAAGGTGAAATAGATGGTCTTAGTGATGACATAGCTACATGGTCAAAAGCTCACCTTGGGGTCAAATATGACACTAAGGTTGCATACAGTCTGGTTCACCTCATAAATCTACTGCCAAAGTGCAGTCTTCCCAATGTTTAATAGGAGGAAATTTCTACTCATCCAGTACCAGATGTCAAACAAGGAGTTTAACGATTTAGAAATAGTGGAGGGGTCGAAAGAAGTGGTGGGTGAGGTAAAGAGCTGGGTGTCATCAGTGTACATGTGAAAACTAGCACTGTGCTTTCAGATGATGCCACTGAGGGGCAGCATGTAGATGAGAAATAAGAGGGGGCCAAGGATAGATCCTGGGGGAACATCAGAGGTAACGGTGCTTGAGTGGGAAGAGAAGCCTTTGCAGGCGATTCTCTGGCTATGATTCGATAGATGAGAATGGAACCAGGTGAGTACAGTCCCACCCAGCTAGATGGCAGTGGACAGGCGTTAGAGGAGGATGGTGTGTTTAACCATGTCAAAGGCTGCAGACGGGTCAAGAAGGATGAGGAGGGATAGTTTACTTGTCGCAGTCACATAGGATGTCATTTGTAACTTTGATAAGAGCTGTTTTGATACAGTGGCAGGGGTGGAAAACTGATTGGAGAGGTTCAAACATGGAGTTCCTGGAAAGATGGGCACGGATTTGGCAGGTGACAACACACCCAAGGACTTCGGAGAAGAACGGGAAGATGGAGATGGGTCGGTAATTCGTAAAGATAAATGGGTGGATGACTGGAGACTTTAAGGACAGGGGGATAGCAGGTGAGGAGAGAGAATTGTTAATAACATCAGCTAACATGGGAGCCAGGAAGGGATATTAAGTGGTCAGTAGTTTAGTGAAATCTCTCTTAGGCAGTCCCTCGGGAACGAGGATGACTTTCTTCTATTCCAGGGTTGTGGGTCCTTAGGTGACTGAATCGTCCAATCATGATACTCCAGCTCCCAAAGTTCATTTTGAGGAGGTGGGAGATGCCTGCACTTGGGTTCTTTTAACATGGGGTTGCTGTTGCACACTGACTACCACACAGTCCGAGCGAAGCAAGGTCTTTGTCCCATGGCAAGGATGGCCGAGACAATTGGAGACCAGACTCCGTTACACATACGGGGACTAATATATACACATGGCCAGCATGTCCAGCTGGCAAGCTCAGATGCAGGCCCTGTGGATCTGTGTCAGGGTGCTCTTGGAGGGTTAGCTGAAAGCCTGCTCCAAGAGCTCCTGTGATAGGGGCTCCCCAGGACCCCTCATGGAGCTGGCAGAATAAAGCTGCACGACGTCTTCAGCAAATGGCTTTGCCCATTCCAGAATTGACTTCCTGTTTATGTCCCATGCTTTCACAGTCAGATCCACCAACGTCAAGCCGATGTTCTTCCCCGACCACTGCCTCTTACTGGCTGACTGTCACTCACCAGCGGGTTGGTAGGAGGACATAGAAGCCAAATGTTACATTGCTAACCCCAGAGAACATTGAACCGTGAAACCCCTCTTTGAGTCTCCAGTTCACTGGTGGGAGGTGATCAAGGAGAACATCAAGAGGTTCTTTATCATCAAAGGTGTTCCGAGTGCGAGACAGAGACAGAGAAAAATGTCCTGACTCCAGAAAAGAATGCAAAATCTGCTCCGGCTGCAGTTGATGGGGGTCGAAGTCAAGGAGGACCTCCAAGAGGTGAAGAGCCTGCAGGCCTCGCTCTTTGGCACAGAGGCCTCCAAGGTCATCTTCCGGTCCAGAGTCCGCTCCGTTGAGCAGGATGAGACGTGCTCGCGTTTCTTCTTCCAAAGGGTACACAGTGAGAGCTCTGGGAGCAGCAGCCTGAAGGAAGAGGATGGCTCAGTAATGTCTTTGCAGTCTGACATACTAAGGGTTAGCAAATCCTTTTATGCTGGGCTGTACGACATGAAGCCCACAGACAGCACGGCTTCCCAGTCCTTCCTGTCATCTATCACAGAGGTCTTAGAAGACAGCATGCAGGAGAGTCTGGACAAACCGCTAACTCTGGACGAGTTGGCAAAGGCCATCAGGTCCTTCAAAACGAGTAAAACTCCCGGAAGTGACAGCTTACCAGTTGAGTTGTATTCGGCTCTGTTGGACTGGATTGGCCCAGACCTGCTGGAAGTATACAAGAGTATGCTCCTGGCCGGCAGCATGTCAGAATCCATAAGGAAAGGCATCATCACCTTCAGCTACAATTGGAAGGGGAGAGGGCAGAAATCAGAAATTGGCGGTCCATCTCACTGCTTAATGTAGACTACAAGATTCTGTCCAAAGTCATTGCCAATCGGGTCAAGTCTACTCTGGAGTTGATCATTCACCCTGACCAGACCTGCACTGTACCCGGCAGGAAGATCTCTGATAGTCTCACGCTACTCAGGGATACGATCGCCTTTGTACGGGACAGGAGGATGGACGCCTGCCTCATCAGCTTGGACCAGGAGAAGGCTTTTGACAGGATATTGCACACATACATGATGGACGTGCTCTCCAAAATCGGGTTTGGGGAGGGAATCTGCAATTGGATCAAACTGCTCGACACAAACATCAGTAACGCAGTCTCAATTTAGAATCAGAAAGTTTTCCTACCCAATCTGGAGTCAGACAGGGCTGTCCTCTCTCCCCTGTCTTGTTTGTTTGCTGTATCGAACATTTTGCTGAGTCCATTAGGAAGGATGTGGGCATAAGAGGAGTGACAATCCCAGGCAGTGGAGGCACTCAGGTCAAAGCCTCCCTGTATATGGATGACATCGCCGTCTACTGCTCAGACCCGCTGTCCATTTGCAGACTGATGAGCATCTGCGAACAATTCGGACTGGCCTCGGCAGCCAAAGTAAATTGTGGAAAGAGTGAGGCCATGCTCTTTGGGAACTGGGCCGACCGATCCTTTGTCCCCTTCACCGTCAGGTCAGACTACCTGAAGGTTCTGGGGATATGGTTTGGAAGGGCTGGGGCGTGCACCAAAACCTGGAAGGAGCGAGCAGCCATGGTACACCATAAACTGAGCATGTGGAAGCAGCGACCTCTCTCCATTGTGGGTAAGAATCTGGTCATCAGGTGCGAGGCGATAACGTTGTTGCTGTATGTGACACAGATCTGGCCCATACCCCACTCCTAGGTCGTGGTGGTCACCCGAGTCATTTTCCACTTTATGTGGAGATCCAAAATGGACCGGGCCCAGAGGGACACGATTTTCAAACCTCTGGATAAGGGCAGAAAAAACATACCCAACATCACCCTCATCCTGATGACCACCTTCGTGTGCAGCTGCATCAAGCTGTTCGCAGAGCCCCAGTACGCAAACACCAAGTATCACTACGTGCTGAAGTTCTATCCGTCCCTGGTGTTGCGAAGGATGGGTCAGGCCACATTGCCGCGGAATGCTCCTTTTGGTTGGATCATGCTGTACCACCTATCCTTCCTGAAAAAGTTTGTGCAGAAAAACACCTTTGACCACCAATCCATCAGGCAGTGGTCTGCATGGAATGACCTCAAGGCCCTACGGGAAAAGGAGATGGTGGGTCCTGTCGGATGGTTCCCCGAGCAGACTGCCAAAGTCATTTAGCAGAATGCCTCATCACCAGAATTTTTAAACAAGCACCAAAACATAGCTTGGCTGGTGGTGAGAAGAACCCTCCCCGTCAGATCCTTCCTACACGGCCGGAATCTCACCGCCTCCGATCACTGCCCTCGAGGTGGCTGTGCTGGGGCAGAGACTGTTGCCCACCTCCTTCCGGAATGTGCCTTTGGAAAGAGATGCAGTGGTTTTTATTGAGGTTCATCCCAAGCAGCTCTGTAACACATGTGCTCTATGGGTTGTTCCCAGGGACGCACACCGAGATAAACATCAACTGCTGTTGGAAGACCATCAATTCGGTGAAAAACGCTCTTTCGTCTGCCCGAAACTTGCTGGTCTTCCAAAGTAAAGAGTTGTGTACATCCGAGTGTTGCAGTCTGGCATATTCCAAGGTCCAGGACTATGTACTGAGGGACGCACTAAAGGTTGGGGCAGCCGCCGCAAAGGCTCAATGGGGAAAGACCATTGTGTAAGGTCCTCCCACCATAATATCCCAAGGGGCTGGAACCCATGGAAAACCCCTTGGGTTGTAAGCAGCAAAATATGGTTTTGCTGTGAAATGTACATTGCATGTAAAATGGAATGGAAGAGTTGTGAGGCAACTCACTTCTGTATTGAAGAAAACTGATTTCCTTTGCTCTTCTGGAATGTCAACTTGGAGCTGTTTTGAACTGTTTTGTAATTTTTTTTTACAGATTTTTATGAATAAAGTATATTTTTGGAAAAAAAGCAGAAAAACCAGTATAACCAGTGGCCAGTCACAGGCTCAGCAGGAGGCTGAAGTCTCTCAAACAGAGCAATGGTGGGGGAAGGGCAGTAAACTGATGAGTTATTTTAAATATCACAACAGAACAGCAATTCAGAGTCAAAGTTGGGTCTTGCATTATAACCAGTGTAGTCCAGAGCAAAAGCATCTTCTTGATGTTGAGATAGAGAAAAAAAGCTGGGGGTTACCTTTGCATTCCAGGAGGATCCTGAATTTGTGAGCAGTTTTTGAAGACGAGAGCAGGATCCAACAGTGCTTTATGTGGTCCAGCCAGATCTGGCAATGAATGGCTAAATCAGTTGTCCATCATATCCGTTTAAGTCTGCATCCCTTGGACTTAAGGGAGTGGAGATGAGGACTGAACCGGGGGAATGGCCAGGGTCAGAGAGTGTAGTAGTTTTAATAGGGACAAGGGAATTGAGGCTTGTGGTTGAGCAGACCAGTAACTGCAGAAATGTTGTGCTGAACAGAGAGCCATAGGTTAGACAGGGATTTTAAAAGTACAGTTGTAAGTAAATTGGGAGAGTTTTTTTCAGAGGTGGACACAGAAGGAAGCAGGTGTGGGGGAAGAGGTTTGTGGGTGGAGAGCGATACAAGGAAGAGGTCAGAGATGGCCTTATTTGTGATTGATACTCTGGGCACAGCAAAACCATGACAGATGGCAAGATCAAGGGGTGGCTGTGAATATAAATTGGGAAGTTTACATGGAGGGAGAGATTGAGGGAGGATAAGAGGGCAGTGAACTCAGAGGAAAGAGAACATGATGAGGTGACAAGGATTAGAAGTTGCTCAGTGCAGAGGCTGAGGGAGGAAAGCAGTGAAGATATCTCAGGTACTTGGGTGGATGGTAGAGAATGAGAATTTTAAATGAGAGGTGAGAGGGGTGAAGTAAGGTGAGATGCTCAAAGGAGGAGCAAATGCCAGAGGAGTAGGGGGACTGACCAAGGTGTGATTTGGTGAACACTGACACCATGACAGTGAAAGGTAAAGCAAGGGGAGGCCTCAGGGGAAAGGTGCCATCATCCCTCAGCCAGATTTCCATCAAGGCCACGATGTCGATGCAATCATCCACAATAAGCCCAGGGATGGCAAGGGCCTTATTCACAAGTGAACAAACATTCTGGAGGGAGATGTGGAAAGGGATAGTGATAGTTAATCTGCTGGCAGAGGGTCAGCACTGGGAAAGTTGAGCTGGACAGGGAGAGATTGGCAAGATTAGCCCCAGCCAGCATCCTGGGTGGGAAGGTCAGTGAGAGAGTAGGATAGGGTGGTTGGGGTTGCTGCTCATAAAGAGCCAGGGACAAATGCCTCAATGGGCGCTTAGGAGGATGCCAAGAGAAGCACAGATGGAAGCTGTAGGCTTATCTTGGAAGGAGTCAAGCCTGGGACAACTTTAGAAGAGTAGGAAGGTTAAGGTGTACTGAGGGTTGGAGTAGGGGTTTGGGAGGGCAGAGTCGGGTCTGGAGCAGCAGCCAAAATGCACATATGAATGGACTCGGGGATAACTCAAATTACAAAGGCCTGATTACATAGCAGCTTTTAGGATGCATATATCCTAGCATTAAATGGGGAATAGAGAGGAGACACTAGCAGGGAGTCCAGAGTTAAAGTCTGGCGTCTCATGGTGAGATAAAGTTGGTGTACATAGATGGAGTTAGCATGGAGGATCGACGAATCATTGTCCAAGTTCGGAGACAGGTATGGCAGACAAGTGAAGGTCAGAAGTTGTTTGATGGGTAGAGTATCGGAGGATGGTCCGATACGAATGTACAAACATACGAATTCAGAGCAGGAGTAGGCCACTCGGCCCATTGAGCCTGCTCCGCCATTCAATAGGTTCATGGCTGAACTGAGTACTCCACATTCCCACCTACCCCTGATAACCCTTCACCCCCTTACTTATCAAGAATCTATCTACCTCAGTCTTAAAATATTCAAAGACTCGGCTTCCACTGCCTTTTGAGGACGAGAGTTCCAAAAACTCATGACTCTCTGAGAGAAATAATTTCTCCTCAACTCTGTTTTAAATGGGCGACCCCTTATTTTTAAACAGTGACCCCTAGTTCGAGATTCTCCCACAAGGGGAAACATTCTTCCCACATCCACCCTGTCAAGACCCCTCAGAATGTTATATGTTTCAATCAAGTCGCCTCTTACTCTTCTAAATTCCCACGGATACAAGCCTAGCCTGTCCAATCTTTTCTCATAAGACATCCTGCCCATTCCAGGTATTAGTCTAGTAAACCTTCTTTGAGCTGTCTCCAAAGCATTTACATCCTTCCTTTAATAAGGAGACCAATACTGTACATAGTACTACAGATGTGGTCTCACCAATGCCCTGTATAGCTGAAGCATAACCTCCCTACTTCTGTATTCAATTCCCCTCGCGATAAACAATAACATTCTATTAGCTTTCCTAATTACATGCTGTACCTGCATACTAATCTTTTGCAATCTGTGCACTAGGACACCCAGATCCCTCTGCATCTCAGAGCTCTGCAATCTCTCACCATTTAGATAATATGCTTCTTTTTAATTCTTCCTGCGAAAATGGACAATTTCACATTTTTCCACATTATACTCCATTTGCCAGGTCTTTGCCCTCTCACTTAACCTATCTATATCCCTTTGTAGACTCCTTCTGCCCTGTTCACAACTTACTTTCCTACCTCTCTGTGTCATCAGCAAATTTAGCAACCATACCTTCAGTCCCTTCATTTAAGTCATTTATATAAATTGTAAAAAGTTGAGGCCCCAGCACAGATCCCTGTGGTACACCACTCGTTAGATCTTGCCAACTGGAAAATGACCCATTTATGCCTACTTTCTGTTTCCTGTTAGCTAGCTAATCTTCTATCCATGCCAATATGTTACCCCCTACACCATGAGCTTTTATTTTTTGCAATGACCTTTGATGTGGCATCTTATCAAATGCCTTTGGAAATCCAAATACACTACATCCACCGGTTCCCCTTCATCCACAGCACATGTAACTCCCCCAAAGAACTCCAATAAATTGGTTAAACAATATTTTCCTTTCACAAAACCATGTTGACTATGCCTGATTACCTTGATTTTTCTAAGTGCCCTGCTATAACATCTTTAGGAATAGCTTCTAACATTTTCCCTAAGACAGATGTTAAGCTAACTGGCCTGTAGTTTCCTACTTTCTGTCTCCTTCCCTGTTTGAATAAAGGAGTTACATTTGTTATTTTCCAATCTAACGGAACCTTCCCCGAATCTAGGGAATTTTGGAAAATTAAAACTAACACATTAACTATCTCACTAGCCACTTCTTTTGACACCCTAGGATGAAGTCCATCAGGACCCAGGGACTTGTCAGCCCACAGCTCCAACAATTTATTCAGTACCACTTTCCTGGTGATTGTAATTTTCTTGAGTTCCTCCCTTTCTTCCATTTCCTGACTTACAGCTAATTCTGGGATGTTATTTGTATCCTCTATAATGAAGACCGATGCAAAATATCTGTTCAATTCATCTGCCATCTCCTTATTATCCATTATTAATACCCCAGACTCACTTTCTATAGGACCAATGCTCACTTTGTTAACTTTTCTTTTGTAAATATCTATAGAAACTCTTACTATCTGTCTTTAAGTTTCTATCTGGCTTTCTCTTGTAATCTAATTTTACCTTCCTCATCAATTTTTTAGTCATTCTTTGCTGTTTTTTATATTCTGTCCAATCTTCTGACTTGCCACCCATCTTTGCACAATTATAGGCTTTTTCTTTAAGTTTAAGTTTAAGTTTGATGCTCTCTTTAACTGTTTTAGTTAACCATGGATGGCGGGTCCCCCCTTGGAATTTTTCTTTCTCGGTGAAATGTATCTATTCTGTGTATTCTGAAATATCCCCTTAAATGTCTGCCACTGCATCTCTATTGACCTATCCCTTAACCTAATTTGCCAGTTTACTTTAGCTAGCTCTGCCTCATAATTGCCCTTATTTAAGTTTAAAATGCTAGTCTTGGGCCCAGTCTTCTCTTCTTCACACTAAATATAAAATTCAATCATGTTATGATCGCTGCTGCCTCGGGGCGCCTTAACTATGAGGCCATTAATTAATCCTATCTCATTGCACAATACCAGGTCTAGTAAAGCCTGCTCTCTGGTTGGCTCCAGAACACATATTGTTCCAAGAAATTATCCTGAAAACATTCTATGTACTCCTCATCTAGGCTACCTCTGCCCATCTGATTTTTCCAGTCTATATGTAGGTTAAAATCCCCCATAAATATGACAATACCTTTCTGACAAGCTGCCATTATTTCATCCTTTATACCCCATCCTACAGTGTGGTTAACGTTAGGTGGCTGCACACCACTCCCACAAGTGACTTCTTGCCTTTACACAAAGGGTAGAGATGGAGGTATTTCATAAGGAATAAAGATCCAGGGGTTGTGCAGAATCAGTTGCCAGGCAGAAAGATGAAGGTGAAGTTGGAGGTCACCTAAGAGCCAGAAGTGGCAGGGAAATGCACTTAGGCCCAGGAGGTGGAACTCTGTCCAAGAAACAGAGTTTAGCTGAAACTTTTTAAAAAAGATTTAACTAGGGATGAGGAAAATTCCCAAACAGGAAAGCGAAGAGTGAGGGAAATGCCTCACCTTGTGCCACAGGGGAGTGCAGTGGAAGCTGGACTGCTCTTGTGAGCAGTAGTGTCCAAGAGGACATGGGGCAGATTAGAGAAACACCTATCTTGGCAGTAAAGGGAAAAGGGAAGGTAACATACCCTAAAGTGAACCACATTTTTGAAAATCATAAGGAAACTAAAAGTGAGGTCAGCATGGATCTACCCACTGAAGAATCACGCGATCAGGTTCCAAATCCAAAACTAATCAAACCTAACAATTTAGAGTCAGAATTAAACAAGAAAAAGAGGCAGGAAGAAATCCCAGATGCCTTGCAAGGGTTAAAAAATAATGCATCACCCACTACCACCCTAGAAATCAGAACTATTTGTGTGCCAGAACCTGAATGGATAATGCCATGTATAGTGAAAGCAGTAGTTAAGGGTTAAAGTTTGTACAAACAGAAAACCTCACAACCAGCAGTAACAGAAATTTGCATACTATAAGCTTCACCAACAATCACATGGTCCTGGAGATTAACATTCCTAAAATAATACATAATGGTGTGAGAGAAACTACAACCCCATTTGGCAACATGTAACCAAAGGAAATGCAATTATTTGGTGGTACCTCATCCAAAGGAAGGATGATGAAAAAAATAGGCTGGAAGCCTAAAGAGTAAATGAAATGAATGTGTAAAGTGGTGTGATCTTAAACTGTCTTACAGTTTTCCTTTTCCAGCTTTCTAACCCACCTCCCACAAAAAAAACATAAAAATGAATCCAAGGAATTTCATTTTTTCCCTTTTGGGGGAGGTGTCACGCAAACTGGAAGTGCAATGATATGACAATCATGGACTAACTCTGAAGAGTTATGAAAAACTGACTTTGTCTTTAAAAAATGAACCTGTATTTTAAAAAATGAACCATGGCCCAGAATGGCTACTGAGGAAAAAGTGGATTGGCCTTTTGTGTATTCAAACAGTCTGATAAAGGCAAAGGACAAATCTTCACAGTAAAGGCCTGCTCAGGTCGGGAAAAAAAACCTGACCCGATCCTAACCGATCCATGGCGGACCTGAGCCCAACCCAGCCTGAACCCTCCCGATTTTGCCTCGAGTCCGACCCGACTCGAGCCCGCCCCGACTCGACCCGATCCGAGCCCGCCCCGACTCGACCCGACCCGAGCCTGACCTGACTGTCCCTTTACTTACCTTCTGAACGGAACCTCCAGGAAGCTGCAGCGCATGCGTGATGACATCACAGTGACGTCACTCACTCACTCACTACGCAGATTCAGTTTCGTTTCGGACTCCCAGCTCAGGTAAGTTTTAAAAATTTCAATACTTACCAGCAAAACACTTACTGTGTGCGTACAGCCCGACCCAACCCGAGCCCGAAAGCGGGATCCGGAAGATGGGCCCGACCTGACCCGACCTGACACATGTCGTCGGGTCCCGTCGGGTTCGGGTTGGGTAACAGGCCTTTACTTCACATTCCAAAAGGTGTGAATGAAACCCATCTTACACCTATCCTAGAACATTCCACAATTGAATGTCTTCTTCTGAAACAAAGGAGGTGTGAAGTAGACATGTCCTGGGCTATTGTGCAATCACCATGGGGAAAAGAGGAGAATGTCTCCTACCAGAAGGTGAGAGGTGGCACAGTCTTACCTTAAAACAAGACAGCCAGAGAGAGAGATAGAGAGACTGACCCAGAAGATGAAACTACTTGAGTTCCAGCCAAGCCAGGAAGCATGAAAAAAATCTGATATCTACAGCACACAGATTGAGAGCTAGAAGTAATCCACTATCTTCAACAGAACCTTCAATCAAGAGAGAAATATACAATCATCTCAGGCCTACATCCAAGTAGAATTTCATTCTCAAGAGAATTCAACAGGTTTATCATAACCTTTCCCCGCACTGAAAATCACCTTCCCTTTTCCCTTCTCATGCGTGCGACCGAATGAGTGAGTGGATGCGGTTGCGACAATTTTGGGATAAGGCGTATTGATCAATAAATAATTGATTTTCTGTTCTTTAAAACCTACAAGAAAACCTGTCACTGTCTGCTTATTTGAAAAATAAAACACCAAGGGGCTAAACTCTCTTTTAAGTACACTTGCTGCAGTTAGGTGGGGAGTTGAACAGTGGGAACCGTGCACACCACACCACGAGGCTGTAACATACCCCTTAACCTAATTTCCCAGTTCACTTTAGCCAGCTCAGTCTCCATACCCTTGTAATTGCCTTTATTTACATTTAAATTTAAAACACTTGGCTTATACCCACTCTTCTCTCCCTCAAACTGAATACGATATTCAATCATGTTATAATCACTGCTACCTAAAGGCTTCCTCACTATGAGGTTATTAATTAATCCTGCCTCATTGCACACGACCAGGTCTAGAAAAGCCTTCTCTCTGGTTGGCTCTAGAATGTGCTGTTCCAAGAAATTGTCCTGAAAACATTCTTATGAACTTATTTTACAGGCTACCTTTGCCGATCTGATTTGTCCAATCTATGTTTAGATCAAAATCACCCATGATTATTGCCGTAACATTTTTACAAGCCCCCATTATTTCCTCCTGTATAACCTGTATTACAGTGTGTTATTGTTAGGAGGCATATAAACTACTCCCACAAATGACTTCTTACCTTTGCTATTTCTTATCTCTACCCAAACTCATACTATATCTTGATATTTAGAACTAAGTTCCTCTCTCACTATTGTCCTAATGTCATCCTTCTCAAATTAGCAGCTCAGATCAGGTCATTGACCCACTTACTGCACTGGACACGTGTTCTGGGGGTGACCCCATGGCTTCTGACCTCCTTTGCTATCTCACCCAGGTATGCTTTTTCGAGCTGTTAGGTCTCCTCCTTACATCGCTGGGAAAGAGGACCACCTACCTTTCCCTTGCAGCCTGGACCCAAACCTGCAGAAAGGCTTCGCTAAAACATGGGGCCACCTGGTGTCTTCTTTCAGCCATGGTTGCTGCAGGCTCGCATATAGTTCCTTGTCTATCAGTGAGCAGAGGTAGCAGAGGGGTTCTTAAGGGCACAAGGAAGGAACTTCTTTAAACCAGGCAGTAGTGAATGCAGGGCTGGCAGCCCTTTAAATATGGCATCAGCACCTTTTTTTTAATCCTTTCATAGGATGTGGGTGTCGCAAGCAAGGCCAGCAATTTTTTTTAAATTCATTCCTGGGATGTGGGCGTTGCTGGCCAGGCCAGCATTTATTGCCCATCCCTAATTGCCCTTGAGAAGGTGGTGGTGAGCTGCCTTCTTGAACCGCTGCAGTCCCTGGGGTGTAGGTACACTCACAGTGCTGTTAGGAAGGGAGATCCAGGATTTTGATCCAGTGACAGTGAAGGAACGGCGATATAGTTCCAAGTCAGGATGGTGTGCGGTTTGGAGGAAAACTTGCAGGTGGTGGTGTTCCCATGCATCTGCTGTTCTTGTCCTTCTAGGTGGTGGAGGTCGCAGGTTTGGAAGGTGCTGTCAAAGAAACCTTAGTGCATTGCTGCTGTGCATCTTGTAGATGGTACACACTGCTGCCACTGTGCATCGGTGGTGGAGGGAGTGAATGTTAGTGGATGGGGTGCCAATCAAGCGGGCTGCTTTGTCCTGGATGGTGTCAAGCATCTTGGGTGTTGTTGGAGCTGCACCCATCTAGGAAAGTGGAGAGTATTCCATCACACTCCTGACTTGTGCCTTGTGGATGGTGGACAGGCTTTGGGGAGTCAGGAGGAGAGTTACTTACTGCAGGACTCCTAGCTTCTGACCTGCTCTTGTAGCCACGTTATTTATATGGCTTCCCCAGTTCAGTTTCTGGTCAATGGTAACCCCCCAGGATGTTGATAGTGGAAATTAAGTGATCGTAATGCCATTGAATGTCAAGGAGAGATGGTTAGATTCGCTGTTGTTAGAGATGGTCATTGCCTGGCACTTGTATGGTGCAGATGTTACTTGCCACTTAACAGCCCAAGCTTGGATATTGTCCAGGTCTTGCTGCATTTCTACACGGACTGCTTCAGTATCTGAGGAGTCACGAATGGTGCTGAACATTGTGAAATCATCAGTGAACATCGCCACTTCTGACCATATGATTGAAGCTAAAGGCCTGCTAACCCGGGTTGGGTCAGGCCAGGTCCGAGTCGGGCCGGGTTCGAGTCAGGCTGGGTCTGGGCCAGACACACACAGCAAGGTAGGTGATAAAAGTTAAAAACTTACATGAACTGGGAGTCTGGGCCATCAAGCAGGGAAACTCTGAGTCTGCGCAGTGAGCGTCTCTATGACGTCATCATGCTCAAGCTGCAGTTTCCGGGAGATTGGGAGTCAGAAGGTAAGTAAAGGGAACATTGCGGAGGTCAGGTCGGACTCGGGTCAGGTCGGGCTTGGGTCAGGTTGGGTCGGGCTCGGGGGAAAATGGAGGGACCCGGACCGGGTCGGGTTTGGGTTGGGTTTTTCTTTTGTCACTTGAGCAGACCTTTAGCTGAAGATGGTTGGGCCTCGGACACTACCCTGAGGAACCCCTGCAGTGATGTCCTGGAGCTCAGATGATTGACCTCCGACAATTACAACCCCATCTTCCTTTGCCCTTGGTACAACTCCAACCAGCGCAGAGTTTTTCCCTGATTCCCATTGACTCCAGTTTTGCTGGGGATCCTTGATGCCATACTTGGTCAAATGTTGCCTTGATGTCAAGGGCAGTCACTCTCACCTCACCTCTTGAGTTCAGCTCTTTTGTCCATGTTTGAACCAAGGTTGTAATGAGGTCAGGAGCTGAGTGGCCCTGGCGGAACCCAAACTGAGCGTCACTGAGCAGGTTGTTGCTAAGCAAGTGCCGCTTGATGGCATTGTTTATGACACCTTCCATCACTTTACTGATGATTGAGAGTAGACTGATGTGGCGGTAATTAGCCAGGTTGAACTTGTCCTGCTTTTTGTGTAGGGGACATACCTGGGCAATTTTCCATATTGCTGGGTAGATGCCAGTGTTGTAGCTGTACTGGAACAGCTTGGCTAGGGGCATGGCAAGTTCTGGAGCACAGGTCTTCAGAACTATTGCCAGAATGTTGTCAGGGCCCATAACCTTTGCAGTATCCAGCGCCTTCAGTCGTTTCTTGATATCACGAGGAGTGAATCGCATTGGCTGAAGTCTGACATCTGTGATGCTGGGGACTTCAGGAGGAGGCCGAGATGGATCATCAACTTGGCACTTCTGGCTGAAGATTGTTGCAAATGCTTCAGCGTTATGTTTTGCGCTGATGTACTGGGCTCCCCCATCATTGAGGATGGGGTTGTTTGTGCAGCCTCCACCTACAGTTAGTTGTTTAATGTCCACCCCTATTCACGACTGGATGTGGCAGGACTGCAGAGCTTAGATCTGATCCGTTGGTTACGGGATTGCTTAGCTCTGTCTATCGCATGCCATTTACGCTGTTTGGTACGGAAGTAGTCCTGGGTTGCAGCTTCACCATCTTGACACCTCAATTGGATGTATGCTTGGTGCTGCTCCTGGCATGCCCTCCTGAACTCTTCATTGAACCAGGGTTGGTCTCCCAGCTTAATGGTAATGGTAGAGTGGGGGAATATGCCGGGCCATGAGGTTATAGATTGTAGTTGAGTGCAATTCTGCTGTTGCTAATGGCCCACAGTGCCTCATGGATGCCCAGTTTTGCATTGCTAGACCTGTTCAAAATCTATCCCATTTCGCATGGTGGTAGTGCCACGCGACAATATGGAGGGTATCCTCATGTGAAGGTGGGACGTCGTCTCCACAAGGACTGTCCGGTGTTCACTCCTACCAATACTATCATGGACAGATGCATCTGCGGCAGGCAGATTGGTGAGGACGAGGTCAAGTATGTTTTCCCCTCTTGTTGGTTTCCTCACCACCTACAGCAGACCCAGTCTAGCAGCTATGTCCTTTAGGACTTGGCCAACTCGGACACATTGCTGTGTGTCTGAAGTCACATATAGGCTAGACCTGGTAAGGACAACAGATTTCCTTCTTCATAGGACATTAGTGAGTCAGATTACGGCACTTCATTTCCTGCTTCTGGTGATTCATTGCATGGGCCGTTCCTTAATTTGCTGGCCGCCACATGATCATGGTCAGCCAGCCGCATTTTGCGCATGCGGCAATGGCACCCGCTTTTGGTGCCACTGCCAAGACCTGCACAGTTCAATCTAAGTTCCGGCCGGTGTAACAGAAATAATGAAATGGTGATTGTTCAATTAAGTTGAGGAATTGTTTCATTATCACACGAGGGTGGGTGGAGGGTGTTACCTGATTTACAGGTGGTAACTGATATCATCTGTTAAAATTGCTACTTCATTCCGCAAACATTCCTAATTATTTAAATTGAGGATCAATAGGATGATCTTAGCTCCAGTGCAAATTGGTCGCATGATGTGCAATGTGCATGTGGCTCCCGCCCAAAGGAATTGGTGTGGGCCTGGCTGCAATGCAGGAAAAAAATTTGAAGATCTGATCATGACCAGGAAGGTTGCCTTCATCCCTTTCATATTCTTTGCAAAGCCCCGCACCACTTCTTCAGTTGCAGCAGTATCATTCCTTCATTTTCCTATTCCCCACAGTTCTCCAAGTCAGCAGGATTCCTTGGTCACAACTATGGATCATGATTCCCCAGATAAAATTGAGTGAACAGCATCTAGCTATATCATCATATGCGAAGGTAGGCCATGTGGTTAGAGAACAGCCATTCTATCTCAGCATATGGTTATAAACTGAAGGCAATCCAATTGTATACCATGTGTATACTCGTAAAATATCAGGTTTCTTAAAGAGCTGTAGGACCAGAGATCAGGAGCAGGGCCAAGCAAACACTGGCCATAAACAAATAGATTCCAGCCAGTTGAGTGGTAGAAGTGCATAGTTAGTTGTAGGGGCAGGAAAATCCCACAAAGGCCTCAGACTATATGCCAGGCAATATCACAAATATTCTATTTCAATGGATGCGTAGAATATCAAATAATATATATTGTTATGCTAGGCCCCCACCTGCCAAGAATGAAGCACATCAATTTTGTCATGAACATTGATTTATAACTGTTGCTGGAGCAAGGAAATAACTTGTTAAACAGATCAGCTGTGGCTGTAAAAAAACATTTACATACTAACAAACATCAAAGGTGAGGAAGCACATTCCAGGACCTGCTAAGGAGGATACAATCGACAAGGGCCAGGACTGGTTAAACCAGCTGATCACATGACCAACTGGCTGTTCCAGAGTTTTCTTTTGAACTGGTCGCAGAGAGTTTGAACTCAAAAAGATTATTTTCTCCTGGACTGAGAAGATCTCTCCTGTCTGCTCCCTTCTGTCTCTCACACAAGCCTCTGAATCCACTGAAGACACATGAACCCCGAAAGATCTCCTACAGCAAACAAGGTTTAAGAAGAATACTGGGCCCCAACGAAAAGCAAGAACTACCTACAATCAAGGACTCCACAGTGAGCTCGAAGAACCATAACAAAAAGTCTTCAGATATTGCCTCAAGTGTTTCACTTTATTTTTTCTTCTGCTCTTTTCTGTCTCTATTTGCATGTGTGTATTGCGTTTGCATGCTAGCATGGGTACGTCTTATTTCTTTGCCTTATAGTTGGAAAGCGGTGAACAAGGATTCACCAAGGGGGAGTTAAAAACACAGTGTGTTTAAAATTAAACTCTGTTCGAGTAAGACCAGGTGACGGCTGAAAGGGAACCCTAGACCTCTTTCTCACCTGCTCGTATGCATTAAAATATTAAACACTTGCATGTAGGGATAAAGTATATTTAGTCGCAAGTGAATAAATATGTTAAACAACATAGGCTTAGAATTTGGAACAATTATTGCACCTAAACAGGTAAGCCCAAGTCAGGAATGGTAGCATAGTGGTTGTGTGACTGGACTAGTAATCCAGAAGTCTGGATGAATGATCTGCAGACATGAGTTTAAATCCCACCATTGCAGCTGGAGAATTTAACTTTCCGGCATGGACACGATGGGCCGAATGGCCTGCTTCTGAGCTATTACTACTGTATGACATCAGACCAGCCAATTGCAAGTACTTACTGTTATTTCAGGAAAGTGGTTGCTAACTCCAATTTTTTAAAAACCCAGTTCCATTTATTGCATTCAATTAAATTCGAGATATGAGTGCATCATCTACATGGGGCACATTTAGTTTTTGGCACTATTTCTGACCAGAACGGAGGTGAGTAGTGGAAATGAGATTTTTTTTATTAGCAGCATGAGATGCATGACAAATTAGTAAAAATGCTATTTCGGCGAAATGGTTGCTAGCTGCAATATTCTTTTACACTCAGTTGCATTTATGGTGTTACATTTAACTTTGTGATATGTGAGCATCGTAAACCTGCCTTTTCAACTCAGGAGAAAACAGAATATGAAAGTCTAATTGGGAACTGACTATAAACAAGTCACAAGGCCAGACTTTTAACAAAATTTGTATTTATATTCCTGGGGTTGTTTTTACACATGGGCAGCTTTATGTAGCTTTTTCCAGAGTGAGAAGTTTTGATTCTGTAAAGGTCTTCGGTGAAAGAATAACCAGAAATCCTGTATTTCAAGAAGTATTTATTGTTGCAATAAAGATACTAAGTTCTCCACAAATGTTTTGCAGGTCTCTGCTAGCATACAAAAAAAGTATCTTAATGCTAAATAAAACATGGGTAGATTAAATCGAGAGAACAAAGTCAAATATAAAAGATCCTGTTCACTCTCATTAAGATTCTCTATACCGTCCCCACACAAACAATTACAGAAGGGATAAGGATTGGCCGAACAGGAAATTTCCCAAGAATGGTTCCATAGTACCATATTACCATTGCTGCCCAACCCTCCCATGTCAATATCAAAGAATTTAGACTTTTTGGGGAGCCAGTTCACTCCTAGAGGGGGATGTGGACATAGGAAACATAGACAAAGCAACTGTGTTAGTGGGGAAAGGTGGATTTTAAATTTGGACATGACTTCATTTGAGTTGGGAACAGGCCTTCTCTTACCCAAGTCCAGGTTTCATATTTTCAGTTCAGGCAAGGGGAAAGAGATGAGTTTTTAAACGACATTGTTTTGGATTCAAGCATTGTATTGCATCATCTTTTATAGGTCTAAAACATATACCTTTAAATTTCTTGCTATTAGTTATGGTTTAATCCTCACAATGTAATTTTTCTCGAATGAGAACAGAAAGTGCCGGAAATACTCAGCAGGTCTGGAGGCATCTGTGTAGATAGAAAGAGTTAATGTTTCAGGTCTGTGACCCTTCATCAGAATTTCACTTCAGAGTTCCAGTATCCGCAGTAATTTGCTCTTAGAATTTTTCCCAATACCTTTTTAGGTTAAAAACTGGCAGCCAAACAGAATTTTAAGAATGTGAGTTTTAAATGAAGATAAGCATACATTTATTCTTCTCATTTCAATGGGCAATGCACCAACTGAAGTTAATGGGGTTGGCACCGTGGATTCAACAGATGCTGTTTGGAAGTAGCAATTTGGATATATTCCAGAGCTTTTCCATAGGTTTTCTTCTGCATAGGAGCTTGTGTTTCATTCAGTGATTTACTGTAGGATTGAGGCTGAAACTGAGAACACAAAGCTACAAGGGAATTATGGGCGCAAAACCACATCCTACCACTCAGTGGCAATGCAACATCGTGCTACTGATTGGTGGCGTAGTGAAATTGCATCTATTAAGAAATAAACAGGTTTTTCGTTGCAGGCAAAATAGGATTGCATTTGATACATTGTTCAATTTCTACTTGAAAAGGTCTATGACTTAAAACATACAAATTTAGATCAATTCACCAGAAATTTAGCATTTAAAAATACAATAGTGTGCTGATGCAAGCCATGAAGGTGCAAGGAATTGGATTCCTTGCGAACAGACAACACAAAAATAAATCACTGTTCAATGTGCCTGTTTACAGAGAAAAAAATTGTTGTGCAATAAGAACATTCCTTGAGTTTACTAAAATGACTATCCAATTGAATCTGCAGTTATATTCAGAGCTGTAAAATTGTCTTCAAACCACCTTAGTGAAAATTACTGTAAATTGGCAGTTGTTAACATTGTTGATACATTCCGATATTCATGACTCAGTCTCTCCTAAACACAAAAAAAATGCAAATTCTTTTCAACAAAAATGGGATAATGCCAATAGTATCAATGAAGGTTGGAGTTCCAAGCTGTAGAAGACCACTTTTGTACTTCCTTCCGAGAACTTAAGGTTTAGGATGAAAATACAAAATGTTTAATAACTCATAAATAGGGCCCGAGCCATTTGCTCACCATGCAAGCTTGATTCGCTCTATCTCAGCATCAAAGACATCCTGAGTTACAATGGCTACCCTGATCAGATAATTTCTGGCTGCATATCACACAAACTTATGAATGGGCCGAAGGCCATCATTTTCAGCCCTGGAAAGTGCCCAGTCTACCTCAAATTACCCTGGAAGGGTAACGTATCCAAAAATTTGAGCAACAAGTAAAGCTGGCTGTTTCGTGCTGCTACTATGCAGTAGCAACACATGTGGTGTTTGCCAGTAACAGGATGCTGCCATCAAGCCAAAAGGACATTCTGCCTATCTTCTTTCTTCTTCTTTGGCCTCCTTGTCTCGAGAGACAATGGGTAAGCGCCTAGAGGTGGTCAGTGGTTTGTGGAGCAGCGCCTGGAATGGCTATAAAGGCCAGTTCTAGAGTGAGACTCTTCCACAGGTGCTGCAGATAATACTGGTTGTCGGGGCTGTTACACAGTTGGCTCTCTCCTTGCACTTGTCTTTTTTCCTGCCAACTGCTAAGTCTCTTCGACTCGCCACTCTTTAGCGCCGCCTTTATGGCTGTCCGCCAGCTCTGGCGATCACTGGCAACTGACTCCCAAGACTTATGGTCAATGTTACAGGACTTCATGTCGCTTTTGCAGACCTCTTTAAAGCGGAGACATGGACGGCCGGTGGCCAGTGACGAGCTCGCTGTACAATGCGTCCTTGGGGATCCTGCCATTTTCCATGCGGCTCACATGGCCAAGCCATCTCAAGCGCCACTGGCTCAGTAGGGTGTATATGCTGGGGATGTTGGTCACCTCGAGGACTTCTGTGTTGGAGATACGGTCCTGCCACCTGATGCCGAGGATTCTTCGGAGGCAGCGAAGATGGAATGAGTTGAGACGTCACTCTTGGCTGACGTACGTTGTCCAGGCCTCGCTGCCATACAGCAAGGTACTGAGGACACAGGCTTGAAACACTCGGACTTCTGTGTTCCGTGTCAGTGCGCCATTTTCCTACACCCTCTTGGCCAGTCTGGACATAGCAGCAGACGCCTTTCCCATGCGCTTGTTGATTTCTGCATCGAGAGACAGGTTACTGGTGATGATTGAGCCTAGGTAGGTGAACTCTTGAACCACTTCCAGAGCATGGTCGCCGATATTGATGGATGGAGCATTTCTGACGTCCTGTCCCATGATGTTCGTTTTCTTAAGGCTGATGGTTAGGCCAAATTCATTGCAGGCAGCTGCAATCCTGTCGATGAGTCTCTGCAGACAGTCTTCTGTGTGGGATGTTAATGCAGCATCGTCAGCAAAGAGGAGTTCCCTGATGAGGACTTTCCGTACTTTGGTCTTCACTCTAAGACAGGCAAGGTTGAACAACGTGCCACCTGATCTTGTGTGGAGGAAAATTCCTCCTACTGAAGACTTGAATGCATGTGAGAGCAGCAGTGAGAAGATGATCCCAAACAGTGTAGGTACAAGATCACAGCCCTGTTTCACACCATTCAGGATAGGAAAGGGGTCTGATGAGGCACCGCTATGCTGAATGTGCCTTTCATATCGTCATGGAATGAGGTGATGATACATAGTAGCTGTGGTGGACATCCGATCTTTGTTAGTCTGAAGAGACCACGTCTGCTGACAAGGTCAAAGGCTTTGGTGAGATCTATGAAAGCAACGTAGAGGGGCATCTGTTGTTTGCAGCATTTCTCCTGTAGCTGGCGAAGGGAGAACAGCATGTCAATGGTGGATCTCTCTGCTTGAAATCCGCACTGTGCCTCAGGGTAGACACGCCTATCACACAAATGAGTAATGTGAGATATGAAATTCAATGCCAGTGTGATGCTAGGTATGTAGGCCATACGTCCCAAAGACTGGCAGATCACATCAAACAACATGTCCCTTCTGTTGTTTGCAGTGAGCAAGGTACGAGCCGTACCCAACCAGCCCGTGCTTCCAAAATTCAAAACGCAGTGTCTAACATTAGATGTGATTCCGCGATTGGACAACATTTTGTTATGCTAGGCCCCCACCTGCCAAGAATGAGGCACATTAATTTTGTCACGAACATTGATTTTTAAACTGTTACTGGAGTGAGGGAAGGACTTGTTGAACAGATCAGCTGTGGCTGGAAAAGACATTTGCATATCAACAGATGGTGTTTGGAAGGGCAATGCAGCCAGTCCGACATTCAACCCACAATGGACTTTTGATCACCAGACGCTGAAGGTGGGGAAGCTCGCATTCCAGGTTGACTGCTAAGATGGCCGATTACACAAACGGATATGGTCAAACCAGCTAGTCACATGTCTAACCTGCTGGGCAACTTGAGTTTTTTGAATTTGTACAAATAGTTTGGGCAGAAAGCGGTTAGCTCCTGGACTGAGATCTCTCCCGTGTCCGCTCCCATCTCTTTCTCACAAGCCTCTGAATCCACTGAAGACACACGAACCCCAAGAGAGAAAAGTCTCCCATAGCGAACAAGGATTAACAAGAATACTGGGTCTCAACAAAAAGCAAGATCTACCTACAATGAAGGAATTCACAGTGAACTCAAAAAGCCATAACAACTCTTCAGATATTGCCTCAAACCTTTCCACTTTTGTATTCTGCTCCTTTCTGCCTCTATTTGCATGTGTGTATCCCGTATGCATGTTCGTGTGGGGTACGGCATGTATCCATAGGCGTTAGCTGGATTAGAGATTAAGTTTAATAAATTTCAACTTTTCTTCTTTAAACCTAAGAAAGCCTATTTGTGCTGGTTTCTTTGCCTTATAATAATACCAGGTGAAGGCTGAAAGGGAACCCTAGGCCCCTTTCTCACCTGGTCATAACAATTTGCTAAATAATCCTCAGTGTGCTAAGAATTATGCTGACAACCAATTTAAGATTGACAGTAGGGCTCGCAGTGTGGTGCATTTGCATGTACTGGAAGCTAGGCCCTGTTCTTTGCAGACCGAAAGATTATGTACAAACATTGCACCTGTTTCAGCTGAACAAAATAAGCGACAGCCATTCGCTGCTTCATTTCTCAGGGCAATGCCTTGACCAGAGTCAAGCTGCCTGGTTTTAATTTTAAACAAAGCTTGGCAGTTAACTGTCAGTCACCGTAAACTGGCGCATTCGCCATGTCAACACCTCTACCGGAGTTCACTTGCCAACCAATCAACACTCTCTTCTCATGCAGTATAAGTTGTTGTTTTCCCTTACATTATTTATTCTTGCGATTATCCTGATGAGTGCAAGACGAAAAGCTTCGACAACATGTCTCTATTTTCAGCAATACTCAAGTTCTGTACTACTAAATGAATATTTAATAATAGTCATAGTCTCTTATATACGGGCTTAAGTTTACATAAAATAACCAAACATTGTAAAGTTTTTCCATACGTTTCATTTTAGTGAGAACTCACCCATTTCAAACAGTATCAATCAAGGAGAAGACACACCTCATTACCAATTACAAGGATCTTGAATGTAGCTGTGAAACTTCTGTCATCCACATACCCAACCAGCAGTTCCATGAGATTAAGACCAGGATATTAAATCAATTGAGTAATATTCTTTCTTATTTTAAAATTGCATTCAAAATTATGAAAAAGATTGCCATTGTTATAAATAAATTTCTATACATAAAACATTTGAGGAAGAAAGGCAGAATAACTGATTTTTTTTAAACCACAGATTTTCCAACAGTGTGCAGGAGCAAACAGAAGATGTGTACAAAAAGAAAGCAGCATGCTGTCCTGTGCAGAGCAGCAGCCAAGACGAAAATGATGACTCTTCCCTTCTAAAGCTTTGGAGCCTGCAGAAGCAGATATGAGCACACTCATCTCACTTGCCCTGAACTGATTGCCAAAGTTCATATTATGTAGCCATTTCATGAAGAGGGTTCTGGCCTTGGGTGCTGTTTTGAACACACAAAAATATTCTTGGTAGCCAGTAATTTTATGATCATCAGTCAATGGATCTTTCTTCCCTTATATGCTGTGTCTAAATCATGTATTTAGCAGAGTCCAGAACTGTAGCTTTTTTTCTAAAACATTTATCACAATTCATTGCATAACCAGCTCTCAATATAAAAACAAAAATAGAGGATACTCAGTAACAAACGAGCATCTATATCCTATGTCACAACAGCCTCATAACTCAAAGGTATTCATGGAATAGTCTGTTCGTATCATTTATTTTCTTTTAAAAAAGGGCACTCCAATTTTTGAGCCATCACTGAATTTCAAAGTTTAAACTTTTTAAACTAGTTCCACAAGCAGCTATAAAACATGCAGCCATTGCTGCAGCAGCCACTTTCAAAGAACCGAACCATCAATATAAGACATATCTGACAAGGCTGGTAATACTCATCTCAAGGAAACAGCTGGAAGTGGCAACTGAAGAACATTAATCATGGCATAATTTTATGGAATACATTTCAAGAACATTTATTTCACAATTATGAGGTTACCAACAGCATATAAATTTTAATGACATTTTATGAAATCTGTAAAAGTAAACAGTACGATATTCAATACTGGCATATAACCACTATCATGCATAAATACAATGTCTGCCCTATTACCTAATGTACTTTTCGTCTCCTTATGCAGAGTTTAAAATAATTTTTTTTTTTAAATTCAAGTGAACCTAGCCCAAATACAGTAGTGATTGTTTAAACCAAGTTTCAAGCTTATAACAGTTGCCTGAAGTCTCCAGTTACTTTTGCAGAATGTTTTCAGTTATTATTACTATATAGGATTTCCTATTTGAGAATTAGTAGACTTGTACATATTAACAGTATATTTATCATTTAGAAAACTGTTCCTGTAAGCTTTCCTAGGAGAGTGAGAATAGCCTCCTGATGTAGGTGAACAACTGCTTCATTCTTCCTTTCAGTGCTAAGATGACTTAGGTTGAGCATCATGACAATTTTACCACTTTTTGACATGCAGCTCAGATTCAGTATACTGGAAGATTTGTAAGACTTGTTCTATCCTGTACGGTCCCACACAGGCAAAGTTACTTCAGACGCTGAACAATCACCGCATTGAGCAATTTGGCCTCTTGCAGTGTCTGCTCTTCATCTGCCAGCTCTTTATTTGGGAAAGTGGTCATCAATACAAAGGAGGAATTAGCAAAGATAGGACAGTGTTGGATAATAAATTGACGAATATCACTGATCCTGTAATTAAAACAAAGCACTTTGATTAACTCACATGAGACTCCTCATTGAGATTCAAAAACTGTCAAAAGGATTGATGGAAAACAAATGCAACTTTGATCTCTAAAATGTTCTAAAATATCCATTATACCCAAGTATTTGACATTCAAGGCAAAGCAGTTGGAGTAGGGATTGTGAACACTCTCTGTTCACCTCCAAAACATTGATCAGAATTGTCAGAGCCGGCAGGGAGAACAACCTTAGGGTCCTGAACAAAATATGTATTGGTAATCCAAATGCACTACAAAATGCATGAGTGCATAGCATAAAATTACCATTTTCTCAAGGGCGTTGCACCCTTCATATTGTGCAGGAGCAGGCAGGTCAAATAGGTGACATCACATATTAAAAAACTGCACTACTATCAGTCTCATGAAAAGGGACTAAAGGGACGACTGTAGTGGGGACACAAAATATCACAATAGCGTAAAGGGAAAAGGAGAAATTTATTTTGAGTCTGGGGCAGTGACATATTGTTGTGTCATAGTAAACAGAGTTTACTTGCACCTAAACAGCTGGTTTGGGAGTGGGTGAAGAGGATACTGGATGCAGAGTGGAAAGATATTCCATTCTCCAGTACTGAAATCCCTCAATTAGAGCAACTTTTCCACATTTGGGGCACATATTTTGGCATACAATGTGTACACAGGGCGAAATAAAGGCATGCCTGATATTTGAGGCAGTCAGTTCATTGCTTAAAAACTACTAGAAGGAAATGTCCATTAATTATTTGATAAAGTAATGTGATAAAATAGTTATTCAAGTAACTTGTTCAGATCATTAAACAGCATAATCAGAGGTATAACTTGGATACAAACAACCTCTGAACAAGATTTAATAAACTTCTTTCATTTGAGAATATAAAACAGATTAATAGACAAGTTCCTAGACATCATCTGTTATTATAAAAACAACAAATTACAGATGCTGCAAATGGCAGAACTTACAGACGCACGTTGTACGGCAAATATGAACACAATTAACGCACGTGTTTTAAGGGTGCACGGTGTTTTTGAATAGTTTTCAAATGTAAAATAACTTCCATCCCCTCTCCTCGAGGAAACAAATCTTCTTCACCATGCTATGAACTGTAAGTGGGTAGAGGATATGACCTGGGAATTGGGAGAAATGCTACCATCTATGAAACAGAGACTGATTATCAACTGTTAGCCAATGCTCTGTGATCGACTGTTTCTGACGAGCAACGGCTCATCATAATCATCATTGCTTGAATCTTGTGGAAGTTTCTGGGAATAGGGAGGAGACATACAGGAAACAAAGGCCCAGATTTAGTGTTAATAACAGCGATGCTGTCAGTGCTCACTGTTATTTTGGAGTAAATTGGACAACCACCTCTAGACTGCTGATGCAGTTAAACGCAGAAATCTGGAAGTTGCTGTCCGAGTTGCCCTACTCCTTCACAGGCTATGCGATAACAGAACCTGGCCAATAGACTCGGCATTGAAATACATGCAACTGCATGAGACTGGGGTACTTCGGGCTGGTGTAGTCAGAAATAAGCGAATTTTTAAAGGCATGATAAGTGATAATTACTTAGAAACAACCAATGGCCCTGAAAATTTTATTTAGAAGCGTGGAGCCTCATTCCTTTGGAAGTTAATTTTTGTTGGAGATTTTAGTTTTTTTTCCCCTTTTCTGTTCGTCTCATCTTTCTATCCTATTTGTCTTTCCACTCGATTTAAATCTAATTTATACTTCCTGGTTTATACTCTGTGGGCAGAATTTTACTGTCTTTGAAAGCTTTATGCCATTGGGAACAAACACAGGTCCTGACCCCAATGGTGTCAGCTGACCACATGACTGCGATCTTATGAGAGGTAGTCAATTAAGAGGCTTTCTCCTCCCTCACCATCCAATTAAGGACAGTGGGTGGGTTCCCAAGATGGGAAACCCAGCGGGCTCGAAACTCTGGATGACTGTAGCCACACCAGGAGAAGTGGGCGCTGCTGAGGCAGGCAGACCACGAGCGCACCTCTACTCGGAGATGCTCGCTGCAACATTCCAAAAATTTAAAACTGAGTCAGGGCCACTGCTTTCAGGCCATCAGCATGGAGGGGGAAGCCCTCCATAGGATGGTCTATGGCCACTGTCCATGGGCATGGCCCTCTCATCCTAATGGCTCCATGCTGGGGTGATTAAGAGGAGGTGCCATTGGCTCTCTGGCCTGCTGCCGGGAGGCAGCTGCCATTTACCTGCCAGGCTCCTGCCTCATCAGGGGGTCTGTCCACAAATCGGGAAGATCCGGGCGGCACCACAACCATTTCTCCAATTGGCCCTTTAATAAGCCTAATTAACTGCCTGCCACTGCTGGGTGGCCAGCCACTGTCGCGTTGACCACGCCTCCAACAAGATCGCACAGAGGGGGGAATGTGCTGGTTATCCGACCAGACAAACCTACTTTTAAAATTTTTTTCCTGGGATGTGAGCATCGCTGGCAAGGCCAGCATTTATTGCCTGTCCCTAACTGCCCTCGAGAAGGTGGTATTGAGCCGCCTTCTTGAACTGCTGCAAGTCATCTGGTGTAGGTACACCAACATTTCTGCTAGGAAGGGAGATCCAGAATTTTGACCCAATGACATTGGGGGAATGGTGGTATATTTCCAAGTAAGGATGATGTGTGACTTCGGGGTTTGGTGGGGGGGCGTGGGGGGCGGGGTGGAATCTTGCAGGTGGTGGCATGCCAAGGCTCCTGTTGCACTTGTCCTTCTAGGTGGTAGAGGTCGTGAATTTGGAAGGTGCTGTCAAAGACGGTTTGTTAGTTGCTGCAGTACATCTTGTAGAAGGTACATACTGCTGCCACTGTGTGACAGTGGTGGAGGGAGTGAATGTTTAAGTTAGTGGATAAGGTGCTGATCAAGTGGCTGCTTCGCCCTGGATAGTGTTGAAATTCCTGAGTGTTGTTGGAGCTGCACTCATCCAGGCAAGTGGAGAGTATTCCATCACACTCCTGACCTGTGCCTTGTAAATGGTGGACAGGCTTCTGGGAGTCAGGAGGTGAGATAGTCGCTGCAGAATTCCCAGCCTCTGACCTGCTCTTGCAGCCACAATATTTATGTGGCTGGTCCAGTTAAGTTTCTGGTCAATGGTAACCCCCAGGATGTTGATAGTGGGAGGTGGTTCAGTGATGATAACGCCGCTGAATGTCAAGGGCAGACGGTTAGATTCTCTTTTGTTGGAGATGGTCAATGCCTGGCACGTGTGTGGCGCGAATGTCACTTGCCACTTATCAGCCCAAGCCTGAATGTTGTCCAGGTCTTGCTGCACGGGAACACGGACTGCTTCTGTATCTGAGGAGTTCCGAATGGTGAATACTACAATCATCAATTAACATCCCCACATCTGATCTTAGGAACTCCTACTGGGGCTTAGATGTTTGGCCTCCAACAACCATCTTCCTTTGTGCTAGACATGACTCCAACCAGTGGAGAGTTTTCCCCTTCATTCCCACTGACTCCATTTTTGTTCGGGCTCCTTGATGTCATACTTGTCAAATGCTGCCTTGATGTCAAGGGCAATCACTCTCACCTCACCTCTTGAATTCAGCTCTTTTGTCCATGTTTGGACCAAGGCTGTAATGAGGTCTGGAGCCAAGTAGCCCTGGCAAAACCAAAACTGAGCGTTGGTTCTCAGACTAAACCACTCTGCTCTTCACACATTCTTAAAATCTCCCATCAGAGGATGTATGCAGGTGTTCATGTGAACAGACAAATGGCAGATGGCCACTTGAGCAAAGGAATCATGACTGGATGCCAGATACTTACTATACTGCATACCTCATTTTAAAGGCATACTTAGCTTGGACCCAAAGTGTGATAATCTAACAAAGGTATAGTGTACATTTAATACCCTACTAGATTCATAGCCTACTGCATTTTGTTATTTTTAAACAAAGCCAATGTTTTGTAGGCAAACATAGCAACCAATTTTCCCCAGCCAGGTCCCACAAACAGCAAATATAGATAAGTGACCAGTTAATCTGCTTTGGTAGTGCTAGTTAAAGGATAAACTTTAGCAAGGTCATCAGAACTCCTTGCTTTTCTTCAAATAGTGCTACAGGATCTTTTACTTACAGATAGTGAGGATGTTTAATGGCCAATTCCAAAGACATCAATGCAGAACTGCCTCAGTGCTGTACTGGAGTATCATCCCTGATTATGTACTAATGTCCTGTAGTGTTGCTTGCATCCATAATCTTGGTTGCAAAAGTGCTACGACGAAGCTAAATTGCAGGTTAGGTATCACAGCTATTAGTATGCTTGTGGATGTGTGTGAACACATGAAAAGGGACACTGCGGTATCATAAAGTGAGACCCATATCATTTCTTACCTATGAGCTTGATTGAATTTCTGCACCAAACGACTTCCATCTGCTAGACGAATCTGAATGTTGGTTGTTGGCTCAGAATCATTTATATTCACAATATTAACAAAATATTTGAACTCCTCTTCAGGAGAAGATGGTGTACTAACTATTGTTGGAGTAGGGCTATGCAAAAGGGAGAAAAGCGTACAATTCATCATTGCCAAAAGTAAAGACATTGCCTAGTTTAGCTATAACATGGGAAACAATACACTAGAAAAACTATATTTATCATCTATTTCAAGCACTTCAAATACTGAATTTATTCTTTCAAATACTGTTAATTCCCAAGTCTAGGTCAATCTTACTTCAAATTAATACCCCATCTACAACCTTAAACATTCATGCTGTCCACTATCAATTTACCATATCTGCAGTTTGTACCATCTAAAAGATACAGTGCAGCAACTCACCAAGCCGTCTTCAACAGCACCCCCCAAACCTGCAAGCTCCACCCACAGAAGGACAAGGACAGCAGACACAAGGAAACATCACCACCTCCAGGTCACACATCATCCTGACTTAGAAATACATCGCCATTCCTCCATAGCCGCTGCGACAAAATCCTGGAACTCGCTACCTAACAGTATTTTGGGAGTACCTTTACCACATGGACTGCAGCAGTTCAAGGCGACAGCTCACCATTACCTTCTCAATGGTAATTTGGGATGGTCAATAAGTGCTGGCCTTGCAGGCAATGCTCACATTTCACGAGTGAATGAAAGAAACATTTGTTGTTGAGAATGGATAAAGATCTGCTCTCACATCCACCAATGCTCCCTTTTTGCCAGCTTTTGGTTGCAGCAGCTTTTTCAGAAGCGGAGAGTGCGGAGCGAACTATCAGCTGGGAGGTCAGTTTCAGTAAAGTTAATTCCCTTTTGTTTCAGAGGACCAGGGGACTGCTGGGTAAGTCAAAACCTAAATATTTGGGCAGTGGCTGAACCCGAGACACTACACGTGTAGTGTCTCCCACCCACCCTCCTCCTCTAACCAAAAAAAAAGGACTATGGTGTGTTGATAAGGTAAACTTTTTATTTTATTTCTTCTGTATCGTGTGATTGGTAAAAATTTACTTCCTTCTTTTACTTTTTTGACTTATCTATTAATTGGTTATTTGAAAAAGACCACAGCAGAGAAGAATCAAAGTATTTAGCTCATAAATTTATATAAATTAATAAAGTAATGAACTAAGTAGAAATGGCTGGGCAGGTGATGTGCTGTAGCTGTATGATGTGGGAGCTGGCTGATCCCATTGTGAACGGCAGGGACCACTTCTGCGGGAGGTGCACCCAACTCCAGCTCCGAGAACCGCGTTAGGGAACTGGAGCTGGATGAACTTCGGATCATTCGGGAGGCGGAGGGGGTTATTGAGAGGAGTTATGGGGAGGTAGTCACACCTCAGGTAAGAGAAGTAGGTAGATGGGTTACCGTCAGGGGAAGGAGAGGGAACCAGCAGGCAGTGCAGGGATCCCCTGTGGCCGTTTCCCTCAACAACAGGTATACCGTTTTGGATACTGTTGGGGGGGACGACTTACCAGGGGTAAGCAATGGGGTACAGGTCTCTGGCACAGAGTCTGTCCCTGTTGCTCAGAAGGGAAGGGGGAAGAGGAGCAGAGCATTAGTCATTGGGGACTCCATAGTTAGGGGAACAGATAGGAGGTTCTGTGGGAACGAGAGAGACTCATGGTTGGTGTGTTGCCTCCCAGGTGCCAGGGTTCGTGATGTCTCGGATCGTGTTTTTGGGATCCTTAAGGGGGAGGGGGAGCAGCCCCAAGTCGTGGTCCACATAGGCACCACGACATAGGTAGGAAGAGAGATGGGGATTTAAGGCAGAAATTCAGGGAGCTAGGGTGGAAGCTTAGAGCGAGAACAAACAGAGTTGTTATCTCTGGGTTGTTGCCCGTGCCACATGCTAGCGAAGCGAGGAATAGGGAGAGAGAGGAGTTGAACACGTGGCTGCAGGGATGGTGTAGGAGGGAGGGTTTTGGTTTCCTGGATAATTGGGGCTCTTTCTGGGGTAGGTGGGACCTCTACAAACAGGATGGTCTTCACCTGAACCAGAGGGGTACCAATATACTGGGGGGGTAGATTTGCTAGTGCTCTTCGGGGGGGGTTTAAACTAATTCAGTAGGGGGATGGGAACCTAAATTGTAGTTCCAGTGTACAGGATGTTGAGAGTAGTGAGGTCAGGGATAAGGTTACAAGGACGCAAGAGGGCACTGGCAAGCAAGAACTTGGTTTAAAGTGTGTCTACTTCAACGCCAGGAGCATCCGGATAAGGTGGGTGAGCTTGCAGCATGGGTTGGTACCTGGGATCTCGATGTTGTGGCCATTTCGGAGACATGGGTAGAGCAGGGACAGGAATGGATGTTGCAGGTTCCGGGATTTAGATGTTTCAGTAAGAACAGAGAAGATGGTAAAAAAGGGGGGGGTGTGGCATTGTTAATCAAGGAGAGTATTACGGCGGCAGAAAGGACGTTTGAGGACTCGTCTACTGAGGTAGTATGGGCCGAGGTTAGAAACAGGAGAGGAGAGGTCACCCTGTTGGGAGTTTTCTATAGACCTCCGAATAGTTCCAGAGATGTAGAGGAAAGGATAGCGAAGATGATTCTCGACAGGAGCGAGAGTAACAGGGTAGTTGTTATGGGGGACTTTAACTTTCCAAATATTGACTGGAAATACTATAGTTAGAGTACTTTAGATGGGTCAGTTTTTGTCCAGTGTGTGCAGGAGGGTTTTCTGACACAGTATGTAGACAGGCCAACCAGGGGCGATGCCACATTGGATTTGGTACTGGGTAATGAACCCGGCCAGGTGTTAGATTTAGATGTAGGTGAGCACTTTGGTGATAGTGATCACAATTCGGTTAGGTTTACCTTAGCAATGGGCAGGGACAGGTGTATACCACAGGGCAAGAATTATAGCTGGGGGAAAGGAAATTATGATGCGATTAGGCAAGATTTAGGATGCGTAGGATGGGGAAGGAAACTGCAGGGGATGGGCACAATCGAAATGTGGAGCTTATTCAGGGAGTAGCTACTGCGTGTCCTTGATAAGTATGTACCTGTCAGGCAGGGAGGAAGTTGTCGAGCGAGGGAGCCGTGGTTTACAAAAGAAGTTGAAGCGCTTGTCAAGAGGAAGAAGAAGGCTTATGTTAGGATGAGACGTGAAGGCTCAGTTAGGGCGCTTGAGAGTTACAAGCTAGCCAGGAAGGATCTAAAGGGAGAGCCAAGAAGAGCGAGGAGAGGACACGAGAAGTCATTGGCGGATAGGATCAAGGAAAACCCTAAGGCATTCTATAGGTACATCAGGAATAAAAGAATGACTAGAGTTAGATTAGGGCCAATCAAGGATAGTAGTGGGAAGTTGTGTGTGGAATCAGAGGAGATAGGGGAAGCGTTAAATGAATATTTTTCGTCAGTATTTACAGTAGAGAAAGAAAATTTTGTCGAGGAGAATACTGAGATACAGACGACTAGGCTAGATGGGATTGAGGTTCACAAGGAGGAGGTGTTAGCAATTTTGGAAAGTGTGAAAATAGATAAGTCCCCTGGGCCAGATGGGACTTATCCTAGGATTCTCTAGGAAGACAGGGAGGAGATTGCAGAGCCTTTGTCCTTGATCTTTATGTCGTCATTGTCGACAGGAATAGTGCCGGAAGACTAGAGGATAGCAAATGATGTCCCCTTGTTCAAGAAGGGGAGTAGAGACAGCCCTGGTAATTATAGACCTGTGAGCCTTACTTCGGTTGTGGGTAAAATGTTGGAAAAGGTTATAAGAGATAGGATTTATAATCATCTTGAAAAGAATAAGTTCATTAGAGATAGTCAGCACGGTTTTGTGAAGGGTAGGTCGTGCCTCACAAACCTTATTGAGTTTTTTGAGAAGGTGACCAAACAGGTGGATGAGGGTAAAGCCGTTGATGTGGTGTATATGGATTTCAGTAAGGCGTTTGATAAGGTTCCCCACGGTAGGCTATTGCAGAAAATACGGAAGTATGGGATTGAAGGCGATTTAGTGCTTTGGATCAGAAATTGGCTAGCTGAAAGAAGACAGAGGGTGGTGGTTGATGGCAAATGTTCATCCTGGAGTTCAGTTACTAGTGGTGTACCGCAAGGATCAGTTTTGGGGCCACTGCTGTTTGTCATTTTTATAAATGACCTGGATGAGGGTGTAGAGGGTGCGTTAGTAAATTTGCGGATGACACGAAGGTCGGTGGAGTTGTGGATAGTGCCGAAGGATGTTGTAGGTTACAGAGGGACATAGATAGGCTGCAGAGCTGGGCTGAGAGATGGCAAATGGAGTTTAATGCGGAGAAGTGTGAGGTGATTCACTTTGGAAGGAGTAACAGCAATGCAGAGTACTGGGCTAATGGGAAGATTCTTGGTAGTGTAGATGAGCAGAGAGATCTTGGTGTCCAGGTACATAAATCCCTGAAAGTTGCCACCCAGGTTAATAGGGCTGTTAAGAAGGCATATGGTGTGTTAGCTTTTATTAGTAGGGGGATCGAGTTTCGGAGCCACGAGGTCATGCTGCAGCTGTACAAAACTCTGGTGCGGCCACACCTGGAGTATTGCGTGCAGTTCTGGTCACCGCATTATAGGAAGGATGTGGAAGCTTTGGAAAGGGTGCAGAGGAGATTTACTAGGATGTTGCCTGGTATGGAGGGAAGGTCTTACGAGGAAAGGCTGAGGGACTTGAGGTTGTTTTCGTTGGAGAGGAGGAGGAGGAGAGGTGACTTAATAGAGACATATAAGATAATCAGAGGGTTAGATAGGGTGGATAGTGAGAGTCTTTTTCCTTGGATGGTGATGGCAAACATGAGGGGACATAGCTTTAAGTTGAGGGGTGATAGATATAAGACAGATGTCAGAGGTAGTTTCTTTACTCAGAGAGTAGTAGGGGCGTGGAACGCCCTGCCTGCAACAGTAGTAGACTCGCCAACTTTAAGGGCATTTAAGTGGTCATTGGATAGACATATGGATGAAAATGGAATAGTGTAGGTCAGATGGTTTCACAGGTCGGCGCAACATCGAGGGCCGAAGGGCCTGTACTGCGCTGTAATGTTCTATGTTTCTATGTTAGAAGCCATGAGATATCAAACAAGTAGAACACTCTGGTTGATGGTTCACCCTTCTTGTAAGGGTTGAACCCTTAGAAATTGCTCACTGTGGCACCAGGAACACCAGCAAAGGGATGGCCATGGGATAAATCTCAGAAAAGGGAAGGTGAAAGGTACATTCGATGTTAACTATCCCACACAGAGAACGTTTAGAATGTGCTGCCCAGCTTGTGGTCTTAAAAACAAAATCCAGATTTGAGCCTTTATTTACCGATGTCAACTGTATATATCTTTTCAAGGGCTAAAAGCTTGGTAGGCTTGTTGCCATTTTGATTTTTAGTTTACACAAGAGTAGTTTGTAAACAGGCATGCTTAAATCCAGTAAATGATGACATTTTCAATTGGCAAACCTACTGCATGGACCATCAAGCCACCTTATACTCATTTCCCTACCTTCCCAGTTTCTGTCCATCTCCAGAAAATGCCTTGAACTTCAATTTGTGCTTCAAATATTCTTCACTTCTGTGGTCCTCCATATCCAAACTTACTTGATTTCCATGGACCAATTTTTGCAGCTCAACGGGAATCTCGCTGGAAGGAACAATGCACACAAAAACACGACTAAATAAAATGAAATTTAAACAACAGGCTTAGAGCGGTTGTATAAATGCAAAAAGGGAATAAAGTTAGAATGCATGATTGAGGAGCAGGAAAGAGGGCAAGGGAAGATGGAAGGAGTGGAGTAGGAAAGGAGGGTAGAAGAACTGAAAGGACAAGAGGAAGGATAGGAGAAGAAAAAAAAGGATGAAGGGGAGAATCAGTAGAGCAAGAGGAAAACTAAAACAGCTGTGAGAATTAGTGTGTACAAGACAGACAGCAAGCAATAGTGGAGAGAGGTAGACTTAACACAGAGCATGTGCAAGATACAGACAGTGTACACAATAAACAGATAAGACATGCAAGGCAGAGACCAAATTGCACAGATTATATTTCTGCTCTGAGTAAAGCTCTGAAGATTCAATCTGCTTTTGTACTGTGTTCAAGCCTGTCTCAAAGTAACAGCTCATTGAAAACACGTCAGTGAATTTATTGCAAAAAATATTCAAGTAATTTGGATTACCTTTTGAAAAGTCAGCATTAAGGTATTAATAGCATCTTACCCTCTGCTAATGGATTCCAGAAACTCAGCATTTGTGGGGTCTGAGTAGGTTCGGAGTTCTCCATCATCCAGACTGAAGCCATTTTTCCATAGCTTCAGCAAAATCTGAACCTATCAAGAATAACACACATATTTCACACAAGTTGATCAGAAAAGAACACAAGGGCATATAAATTAATGAGCAAGTCTATTCATCACGATCTCTTCCATATTTAAAAAAAGCAGAAAAATAATTTGATTAGCTTTGCTTTCTTTCGTTGATAAACAGTAGGCTGCACTAAAAGTTGATAAGTCACCGGGACTGGATGAGATGCTTCCAAGAATACTGAAGAAAGTAAGGATGGGAATTGGGGCGCACTGTCCATAATCTTCCAATCCTCCTTAGATACCGGCACAGTTTAAAAGTACAGCAAGGAGGAGTGAGACTGGCATAGTTTAAAAGTGCAGCGGCAGCGGGAAGGAGTGAGATTGAGTGGGACCGGCACAGGGAGCGGAGAGCAGTCAGACTGTGTGAGAGCAGTCCAGGCATGTGGAATTTTGAAAAAAAAGTCAACAGTGACATCACAGGAAAGCTGCAAGGTGATTGATTGGTGAGTAACTGCTGTTAGGGAATAGCTCTAAATAGCTGGCTTCGTAACTAAGGTAAGAAAGGTCTACAGTTTATTTTCATATATAGTAGGTGGTGTCTTTTAGGGAGTTCTGTAGTAATGAGGACCAGGGAAGAAGGGCCAAAGAGTAACTGATATTAAGCATCTTCCAAAAGGTTTAATTTAAAGAGTTAAGTCATGGCAGGAGAGCTCAAAGTCACGGTGTGCTCCTCGTGCTCTATGTGGGAAGACGGGAACATTTCCAGTGCCTGGGACCAGCATGTGTGCAGGAAGCGTCTCCAGCTGCAGCTCCTGGAAGCCTGGGTTTCAGAGCTGGAGCGGCAGCTGGGACACTGTGGAGCATCCGCAAGGCGGAAAGTGTCGTGGATAGCACGTATAGAGAGGTGGTCACACCACAGGCTTAGACTCCACAGGCAAGAAGGGAATGGGTGACCACCAGGCACAGCAAGAGGACTAGGCAGGCATTGCAGGAATTTCCTGCGGCTATTCCCCTGCAAAACAGATATGCTGCTTTGGATACTGTTGGGGGGAATGGCCTCTCAAGGGAAAGCAGCAACAGCCAAATTCGTTGCACCACGGTTGGCTCTGCTGCACAGGGGAGGAGTAAAAACTGTGGGAATGCAATAGTTATAGGGGATTCAATTGCAAGAGGAATAGATAGGCGTTTCTGTGGCCGCAAACGAGACTCCAGGATGGTATGTTGCTTCCCTGGTGATGGGGTCAAGGATGTCTCAGAGCAGTTACAGGACATTCTGAAGGGGGAGGGTGAACAGCCAGTGGTCGTGGTACACATTGGTACAAACAACGTAGGTAAAAAAAAAGGATGAGGTCCTAAAAGCAGAATATAGGGAGTTAAGGAGGAAGTTGAAAAGTAGGACCTCAAAAGGTAGTGATCTCAGGATTACTAATCAGTGCCAGGTGCTAGTCAGAATAGAAATAGCAAGATATACCAGATGAATACGTGGCTGAAAAGATGGTGTGAAGGGGAGGGTTTTAGATTCCCGGGGCATTGGGACCGGTTCTTGGGGAAGCACAAACTGGACAGGTTACACCTGGGCAGGACCGGGACTGATGCCCTAGGGGAAGTATTTACTAGAGTGGTTGGGGAGGGTTTAAACTAAAATGGCAGGGGGATGGGAACCTTTGCAAGGAGTCAAAGGAGGGGGGGATCAAAGACAAGAACAAAAGACAGTAAGGGGAATAAGAAAAGTGATGGGCCAGAATCAAACAGGGCCACAGTGAAAAATAGTGGGAAGGGGATAAGTAATGTTAAAAGGACAAGCCTTAAGGCTTTGTGCCTTAACGCGCAGAGCATTCGCAATAAAGTGGATGAATTAATCACGCAAATAGATGTAAACGGGTATGATATAGTCAGAATTACGGAGACATGGCTGCAGGGTGACCAGAGAGGGGAAATGAACATCCAGGGGTATTCAGTATTTCGGAAGGACAGACAAAAAGTAAAAGGCGATGGAGTTGCATTGCTGGTTAAAGAGGAAATTAATGCAATAGTGAGGAAGGATATTAGCTCTGACGATGTGGAATCTGTATGGGTAGAGCTGAGAAACACTAAGGGGCAACAAACGTTAGTGGGGGTTGTATATAGACCCCCAAACTGTAGTGGTGATGTTGGGAATGGTATTAAACAGGAAATTAGAGAAGCATGCGATAAAGGAATATCTGTAATTATGGGTGACTTTAATCTGCATATAGATTGGGCAAATCAAATTAGTCACAATACCGTAGAGGAGGAATTCATGGAGTGTATATGGGATGGTTTTCTGGACCAATACGTTGAGGAACCAACTAGAGAACAGGCCATCCTAGACTGGGTATTGTGTAATGAGAGAGGAATAATTGTGCAAGACCCCTTGGGGATGAGTGACCATAATATGATAGAATTCTTCATCAAGATGGAGAGCGACGTTGTTGATTCTGAGACTAGGGTCCTGAATCTTAATAAAGCAAACTACCAAGATATGAGGCACGAGTTGGCTATGATGGATTGGGAAACATTACTGAAAGGGATTACAGTGGATAGGCAATGGCAAACATTCAAACAGTGCATGGACGAACTGCAACAATTGTTTATTCCTGTCTGGCGCAAAAGTAAAACGGGAAAGGTAGCCAAACCGTGGCTTACAAGGGAAATTAGAGATGGCATAAGATCCAAGGAAGAGGCATACAAAATTGCCAGAACAACAGACCTGAGGATTGGGAGCAGTTTAGAATTCAGCAAAGGAGGACCAAGGGATTGATTAAGAAGGGGAAAATAGAGTACGAGAGTAAGCTTGCGGGGAACATAAAAACTGACTGTAAAAGTTTCTATAGGTAAAAGATTAAAGAGAAAAAGATCAATGAAGACAAATGTAGGTCCCTTACAGTCAGAAACAGGGGAATTTATTATGGGGAACAAAGAAATAGCTGACCAACTAAATGCATACTTTGGTTCTGCCTTCACAAAGGAGGACACAAATATCATACCAGAAATGTTGGGGAACACAGGGTTTAGTGAGAGAGAAGAACTGAAGGAAATCAGTATTAGTAGAGAAATGGTGTTGGGGAAATTGATGGGATTGAAGGCAGATAAATCCCAGGGCCTGATAATCTACATCCCAGAGTACTTAAGGAAGTGGCCCTAGAAATAGTGGATGCATTGGTGGATATCTTCCAAGATTCTATAGACTCTGGAACAGTTCCTACAGATGGGAGGGTAGCTAATGTAACCCCACTATTTAAAAAGGGAGGTAGAAAGAAAACAGGGAATTATAGACCAGTCAGCATGACGTCGGTAGTGGGGAAAATTCTAGAGTCCATTATCAAAGATTTTATAGCAGAGCACTTGGAGAACAGTGGTAGAATCGGATAAATTCAGCATGGATTTACGAAAAGGAAATCATGCTTGACAAATCTACTAGAATTCTTTGAGGATGTAACTAGTAGAGTTGATGAGGGGGAGCCAGTGGATCTGGTTTATTTGGACTTTCAGAAGGCTTTCGACAAAGTCCCACATAAGAGATTAGTATGTAAAATTAAAGCACAGGGGATTGGGGGTAGTGTATTGCAATGGATAGAAAACTGGTTGGCGGACACGGAACAAAGAGTAGGAATAAATGGGTCTTTTTCCGAATGGCAGGCAGTGACTAGTGGGGTACCGCAGGGATCGGTGCTAGGACTCCAGCTATTCACAATATATATTAATGATTTGGATGAGGGAACTAAATGTAATATCTCCAAATTTGCAGATGACACAACACAGGTGGGAGGATGAGTTGTGAGGAGGATGCAGAGAGGCTTCAGGGTGATTTGGACAAGGTGAGTGAATGGGCTAATGCATGGCAGATGCAGTATAGTGTGGATAAATGTGAGGTTATCCACTTTGGTAGCAAAAACAGGAAGGCAGATTATCTGAATGGCTATAAACAGAGAGGGGAATATGCAGTGAGACCTGGGTGTTCTCGTACATCAGCTGCTGAAGGTAAGCATGCAGGTGCAACAGGTGGTAAAAAAGACAAATGGTGTGTTGGCCTTCATAGCGAGAGGATTCGAGTACAGGAGTAGGGATGTCTTGCTGCAATTATACAGGGCCTTGGTGAGGCCACACCTGGAATATTGTGTGCAGTTTTGGTCTCCTTATCTGAGGAAGGATGTTCTTGCTATTGAGGGAGTGCAGTGAAGGTTTACCAGACTGATTCCCGGGATGGCAGGATTGACGTATGAGGAGAGACTGAGTCGGTTAGGATTATATTTGCTGGAGTTCAGAAGAGTGAGGGGGATCTCAGAGAAACCTATAAAATTATAACAGGACTTGACAGGGTAGATACAGGAAGGATGTTCCCGATGGTGGGGGAATCCAGAACCAGGAGCAAACCTTTTAGGACTGAGATGAGGAGAAATACTTCACCCAGAGAGTGGTGAGCCTGTGGAATTCACTACCACAGAAAGCAGTTGAGGCCAAAACATTGTATGTTTTCAAGAACAAAAGGGATCAAAGGATATGGGGGGAAAGCAGGAACAGGTTACTGAGTTGGATGATCAGCCATGATCATAATGAATGGCGCAGCAGGTTCGAAGGGCCTCCTCCTGCTCCTATTTTCTATGTTTCTATACAGGGGTGGTGCCAGAGGACTGGAGAATTGCAAATGTTACACCCTTGTTTAAGTAGGGTAGAAGGATGAGCCCAGCAACAATAGGTCAGTCAGTTTAACCTCAGTGGTGGGAAAGCTTTTAGAAATGACAATTTGGGACAAAATAAACAAGTTACTAGGTAGTATAAGAGCAAAATACTGCAGATGCTGGAACTCTGAAATGAGAACAGGAAGTGTCTTAGATCTGAAATGTTAACGCTGTTTCTCTCGGCACAGATGCTGCCACACCATTTGGGTATTTCCGGCACTTTCTGTTCTCATTTCACTAGATAGTATAGTTGTATACTCAACCAGGTTCAGACAAGTAAATATAAAAAGTGTAAAATTCTTCTGCGAATGCAGACACAAACATTGCAGGTAAAATCCTAGAATGGGGGAAAGCAACAAATGGAAGCAAGCTCAAGTAATAAAATACAGCTATGCTGTAGGCAATCCTGATGACTTTTTTCAGCCTTTAGTTCTTACTGTTAATTGTATACTAATTGTGTTTAATTGTATGCAGGTGGTGGACATTAACTGGGGGTTCACTTGTGGCTCTATAAACAGACACAGAATAAAACTCTGGTTGGCAGGTTAGGAAGTGTTTGCAATAAATGCTTATAAAAGTGTAAATGCTTATAAAAGTGTGTAAAGATTGTCTTCAGTTCTATCCTTCACCAACTTGCTTTCTGGAATATTAACCCTCAAAACTTACATCCAGGCTAGAATCTTGTTTTTTATCTTGTGAAACATATTCAGATTGTTCTTGTGTTGATGCTCCCAGTCGGTATCCACCACCAGCGAATGGCTATAAAATAAACCAGAAACCTTACAAAAAATCCGAACACATTTATCAGAGTTGTTCTGTATTCATACAAAGTAATGGAAATTTCAAAAACTTTATTCAGTAGGTAACTACATCACCTTATTTCACACTACAATAGGCTGCGAATTCAGTCAGTGGTGAAGCAATCGCGCTCGCCACTGGCCTCAAGGAAAGCTGCCCACAAAGATCTAGTATTTCCCCTTTCCTGACAGCAGTTTAAATTTGGGGACAAGTCACGGGATCTCCAATAATAAAAGCAAAATACTGTGGCTGCTGGAAATCTGAAATAAAAACAAAGTGCTGGAAATACTCAGCAGGTCTGGCAGCATTTGTGAAAAGAGAAACAGAGTTAACGTTTCAGTTCTGTGACCTTCCATTACTTTTGCCAGTTCTGAAGAAAGGTCAAAGACCTGAAAATTATTAACTCTGTTTCTGTCTCCACAGAGCAGCCAGACCTGCTGAGTATTTCCAGCACTTTCTGATTTAATTTCAAGGGATTTCCAGGTGCCCAGCAGCAGTGATGTCAGCAAGCCATGTAAATAGCCAATCACACTGAAGTATTCTCAGACAGCAAACCAGGAAGTTAAAAGCACTAAATTCCTTCGCTTTTAATTTAAATTTTCAGAGAGCAAAATAAATGATTGTGAAATGCTTTAGCTTCTATCTTAAGCCAAACTTTAAAAAAAATTAAAAATGTAGAATTTTACCATAATGGTGAAATTTGACATGCCACAAATATAATATTTTCAGAGCTAATTAGGGTGTTTATCAGTAATTATAAACTTAACACACTGTTAACAACCCAGTTACATCTCATTCAACAAGTTGTAACTTTTCAAGGGAGTTTTACAGCAAGACTAACAGCGTAAAAGTGGAAATTTTCAATTCACTGATAGCTTTGGGATTGCACTCTGGCAGGAGCACAATTTAAGGAGGAACTTATTATGGCTGACAGCAACTTCTGGATTTCCACATTATACTGTGCAGACGCCCACAGTTGCTGGCTGTTTCAGTGTGGTAATGACAGTGATTGCTGTCAATACCACCGCAAAATCTGGGCCTTTATTTATATTACCTTAGTGAGTAGGTCTCTCAATCAAAAGGTCTCGTGCAAGGAGTTGCAATGTCACGCTCAGACTTAAATAAAACATTTTTTTTTATATCAGATAGGGCTGAGGGTAGGCTTTGCAAAGAAAATTCATGCAATACTCCATAATATGTCCTAGTTAACTAAGACAGTTGTCCTTGTCAACCTCCCTCCACTGGCTCTGCATGCCAACAAATTTGTTTCAAAATCCTTGAATTTATTCACTGATTCTTTCGTGGCTTCATCTCAACACTTTTGTGCAATCCTCTCTAGCCTTGCATTCCTACTTGCAATTCCCGTTCTGCTGACTAATTCTGCTGTGGACCTGCACTCCCTCCAATCCACTATTGGCGGGGAACCTCAGTCAACATATCACTGCTCTTCAGAATTCCTATCCTAAACTATTCCAACTTGCCACATCTCTCCAGCTTCAAATGCATCTTAAGGACCTCTTTCTTTGATCACTTCCCCTAACCATACTAACTCACTGTGAAAGCTCTTTGGGATATTAAAGGTACTATATAGTGCAAATCACAGGTTTCACTTGTCATAAAAAATCAGTTGGGTTTGGGAACCTATCTGTCAAGCAGTAAAATTAATAAATTACTTTTGAATGAAATTTTGCAAGAACCCTTCAGGCCTGCCTCATCTTCTCCCACCAACACTGTTGCACCTGGTCCCCACAATCCCCATCTTCCTCTTACATGTGAGATACTGTCCTGAATACAATATTTTTTCATTCATGTTTGGATATTCTCCTCCATAGAGAGTAAGAAAAGCTAAAATTTCTTTCAGGGTTATTTTAACAAGCACTGCACATTTATACATATACTTTTAAGAAAATGGCAACAGACCCTTCATGTCCATAGTATACTTAAATATCTTCCAAGTTTTCTCCCAAACATTAATGAGAGAGATCCTTGCACAATACATCACTATCATGTTGTGCAACCCAACATTTAATTTTTTTTATTTGTATTTCATCTCCTATACTTGTTGAATAAGACTATATAATTTTTCTTTGCTTATCTGTATCATGCTTGACTTGTATAAATATGTTGCTGTTTCATAAGCTTCAAACAGATTTTGGAGACTTGGTTATGTGCCAGTTTTGAATATCCACCAGGAAAGGTCTCCACAATTAGAGCAGATAATGGTAGCTCTAATGTTTTCATCTTGTATTAAAAATTTATATTTACTATTTTTAAAAACATGCAGCGCTGTAACTTTCCAAAAGAGCAAGAACACTGCTGAATTCACAATGCTTCTGCAGACATTGCCACATTATCTTACCACAGCTCTGTTTGTCTCTCCGACATCTCCTGTCCAATGATCCACTGGTACTGCCCCATGTTCCTTAGCTCCTTTAAAAAGGTCATCCACAATTTCATTTAGATTCTTTTTGTTTGGAGGTCCAACTATCTGCTGGCCGCTGTGTTCAGATCCACCTGCATAAAAGCTTAAAAAAATTAATGTACAGTGAGTGAAACCAGTGCTTTACTTTCTAAACAAAACCAGCACAAGGTACATTAACAAGTGAGCATTTTTATCATCACATCTGCCCTTGCTCTCTAAACAGAAAGAAAGTGCACATCTCTTTTTCTCACATTTTCATTATAGAGTACTCCTTTTATGAAATAATGCGTCAGGGAAAAATTAGATGTTTCACTGCTTGTAAATCCAATTCAATTACTGACTGAGGGCTTGAAGTATCCTACAAAACACAAACAATGAAATGTACTTAAGTAGCTCCAACAATGTTTGAGTGGGTAAATGCATTGCCCGCTATGCAACTGAGTCATACAAGTAATAAAGAAAGAGGAATATAGATTAAAAAACTTGCACTTATATAGTGTCTTATGTTCTGAAGATTTCATAAAGTGTTTTACAACTTTTACTTTTGAAATATAGACATTTATATGATATAGACAAATGCAGCAGGCAATTTGTACCCAGCAAGGTCTCACAGACTGGTTCAGCTGATTTCGGGTAGTGTTGGCCGAGGGAGGAATGTTGGCCGAGGTGTTGGGAGAAGTCCCCACTCTTCCTTAAGAATGGCCATGAGCTCTTTTACATCGACCAGTAGATACATTTTCTTGCATAGAAGTAAGGCTCAGTTTGGGTGGGTGTAGGCTCACAACTGATTGTGGTTTGTGGCCAATAGTGGTGAAGTCTGCTGTGGGTTCTATAACTTCGGCTAACAGGAAAGTAATGGATGACTGCTCATACATTGTTATTGTGGGTATTCTGGGTGGTACTTCATGGATTATGGGCAGGTTAGAGACCATTAGTCTGTGCAGCTGACAGCAATATGGCTCAGACCTTGTTTGCTATCATGTAATGGGGAGAGATATTTTGCCACAGATTCATAGAGGCAAGTCATGGTTTGGCATATCTTGTATTTTTTCCATACTGCCATCTGCTGAAACCTAGGCTGGAATTTAACATTAGGCAGGAGGCCCTGCCCACCAGCCAAAAAGTTGGGGGCAAACCTGCCTCTGCCAGGCCTGGGGAGCCATGCTGGGATTTTTCGCTCCCCAGGCCCTTAATTGGTCTTGGGTGGGACTTCCACCTTCTTGAGGCAGCAAGTCCCACCTAATGGAGCTGCCGGCCAATCGGGGGCCAGCAGTTCTGAGTCCTAACAGTGCCACCGGTTGCGGTGGCCACAGCTGGGACTACACGAAGCCATCGCAAGCAAGGTGAAGGACACCCCCGGAACACAGGTACCTTTTTGGGGCCTTGCCAAGGACAATCAGTCGGGCCCCAGCGAGGCAAGTGGGGCTGGTTGGGGGTGGGGGAGGGCAAAAGGAGTGTTGTGCGGTGGGGGGCTTAAGGGGTGGCCCTCTGTGGGGGACAGGGTGCCCAATCAGGAGAGCCCTCCCATGGACCTTTGCCATCTGCCTACCACGGGTAAAAATACCAGTGGTGGCGGGAGGTAGCCCTTAAGTGGCAGTCAATCAGCCACTTAAGGGCCTTGATTGGCCTGGAGCGGGCGGACCACTTCTCACCGCCATCACCTCGTGTAAAATTGCCGCAGGGATGGGAGGTGATCGGAATTTTACGCCACACCCCTCCTCCACCAGCTCACTCATGGGGGGGGGGCAGGAGGCAGTAAAATTCTGGCCCTAGACTTGGTATGAACAGTGTTGGTCATAACTCTGTCTTGCTTTGTCAAACAGTACTAACAGCTAATGCGGTCCTTTGCAAGAAAACATTTGAATACAAATTCAATTAGAATGCTATTATATTCAATTCCATTAATTAGATCTCTACAGATCTGTCCCACAAACTATCTCAGCATGATTCTGGAACAGTTAATTGACCTTATGGAAAATGGTACATGATCTTTTTTCATGATTAAGTCAGATTATTTATTTGGCATTCAAGATTATCTTGGTGCAGTTGCCAAGTGCAACAGGTTCCAATCTGCCAGAAATGTCAATAATTCTTACCGTTGACCCTCTTCAGCTGCACTGTTACTCTGTTCATCCTTCTTCAGGTCTTTCAAGGATGATATTCTGGAACTACCACTACTAGAATAGAGGAAAGAATATCTATTGTTTGAACCACTAGGATAATAAATTTAAAACAATCACTGATGCAAATTTCAAGTTAGCACTTAAACTAAATCCCACTAATCAAACAGCATAACTCCATTTTTAAATTCTTTAAACAAATTAATGAACTAATAATGTTCACAGAAGGAAAAAGTATTCGTGAAACTGATCTCTTGTACATCCCCAAATCCTTTCGCCTCACCAATGGCAGCCATACCTTCAGCCTCCTCGGCCCCGAGCTGTGAGATTCTCTCCTTAAACCCCTCTGTCTCTCCACCTCTCTCCTCTGCTTAAAATCTACCTCTTGACCAAGCTCTTAGTTACTCCTACTGATATCTCCTTCTTTGACTTGACGTCGATTTTTGTCTAATTACACTTCTGTGAAGTGCCTAGGAACTTGCCTCCAAGTTAAAGGAGTTATATAAATGCATGATGTTGTTGGCAGTTTCCAAGAATTTTAGAATGCAAGACGACCAACTTTAATGAATAATGATTTCACTTGTTGGGCAACTTTTGCATGACGCCAATGTCTTTCCAATGTCCACTGTCTCTAATGGGGCACAAAGATAAGAAGGGCAATAGATAAGGCCTGTAAACAGTAACCATGGAGAAAATGTGTAAGAGCAGATACCCATAATTGGGCTGACAAATTAAACAATGTTAAACACGATTTACAAGAATTTGAAGCTGTGGTTATAGAAACTAAACTATGCAAATAGATTTGCTTCCAAAAACTCATACACAAACTATGGCTGATCGTGTGTTCTTATCAGGACAAAACCCTATGAATACACTATCATATTAAAAATGGTCATATTAATTACTTGCTTGAAATACACTATTCACAACTAACTGATGTATACAGATGTCATATTGTAGAAAACTTCCATAACAAACTTAGCAGGTAATATTTTGTTCTACTCTTATTAATTAGTCTACACAGCTAACAGTGCATTGAAATAATATGGAGCTGGAGGCAGAAATAGATCTGTTTGAGTTTGTATACGATAGCGATTTGAGGGAAGGTTTAAGCAATAGGGAAGAGGCAGCAAGCCCCACCTAATGGAGCTGCCGGCCAATCAGCGGGAGCAGTGGCCACTGCTGGGACTACACCCAACAATCGCAAGCAAGGTGAAGGACGCCCCCGGAACACAGGTACCTTTTTGGGGCCTTGCCAGGAACAATCAGCCAGGCCCCGGTGAGGCAAGTGGGGGGGGGGGCGGGAAAAAAGTTGTTGTGCGGTGGGGGCTTCGGGGGTGGCCCTCCGTGGAGGCCCTCTCAAGCCCACAAGAAGGCTGCCAGGTTTTACCTGGTAACGTTCTTGGGCCTTTGCCGTCTGCCCAGCACGGGTAAAAATACCCGCGGTGGCAGGAGGAGGCCCTTAAGTGGTAGTTAATTGGCCACTTAAGGGCCTTGATCGGCCTGGAGGAGGTGAATCACTTCTTGGCACCCAAATACAAGGGATCCAGATAGGAAACTGAGCTGCTGACTTGAAAATGGCATCTAATATGGACAAATGCAAGGTAATGATACTATGAAATCAAGAGTCGTAACCTAAAGTAAATAGATCTTTTGATCCAGGATACAACACAGGAGAAGGATCTGCAGGTATATTGGTGTACAGCTCAATCAGGCTAACAGCAAACTGAGTGGCAGCAGGAAGGAAAGCTAAGTGAGTTCGGGATGTATAGCTAGAGGAAATAAGCAGAAATCCCTGAAGGGGGTAAGAAGTCTGGACAAGGAACTGATACAACCACACATGCAGTCCTGTGTAGAATTCTGGTCGCCTTACTATACCAAGGATATCCAGGCATTGGGAGGAGTGCAGAAAATAGCAACCAAACTGATAACTTGATAACTAGCGTAAAAAATCTGAACTTTTGCGTGCAGTTGAAGAGTTCGGGATTGTTTACTCTGGAGAAGAGATACAAAATCCTGATAATATATTCAAGATTACCACAAACACCAAAACCAGGCAACACTGTCTCAAGCTTAGAAAAGGGAAGATGCATGTTTAGAGATACAGCACTGAAACAGGCCCTTCGGCCCACCGAGTCTGTGCTGACCATCAACCACCCACCTATACTAATCCTACACTAATTCCATATGCATATACTGTTTAGATTGACCTATTTCAAACTGAGTGATGAACATGTGCAATGCACAGTCCAGGAAGGCATTGAAGGCAGATAACAAGGAAATGTTTAAGGAAAAATCAGATTGATATTTGAGGGAGTGGGTGATTGATGAGTATTGATTATTAAGATTGGCCAGATAGGCAGCAGAATTTTTTGCATTCTTGTACTTTGCTATGTTCCTACATACATACAACTCCAAAGGAAATGAAACCAACTGGGTTTTTGGGTTAGTTTACAAAATGTTACATTTATGAAGCAGTTATAACGGAAAAACATCTTAAGGCCATTCACTGGAACATGAGAAAAACTGAAAAGCTTGAGACTAGATAATCAAAAATTATCAAGAGATTCAAGACAGAGAACAGGATAAACTTTTGTTTTTACACAGAGGATTGTGAAGATATGAAATGCATTATCAGAGTTAATGATTGAAGCATATGCCATGTCAATTTTTAAAAACAGGTTGGATAGGTGGTTAAAGAAAATTGGAATAAATGGATATGAAAAGAGTGCGGGCACATGGGATTGGAATTACAGCTTGCGTGGAGGAGAAATTGGTAGGGTCAAATGGCCTGTTACTGTATTGTAATTTCTATCATTATATGCAAAAACAAGTCTGTGCTTCAAGTACTCGAAAGTTTTCTCACTTTCAAGCAAAAGGTAAGTTTTGTTACAATTTCTTAAGGATTAGCAAACCAAACAAAGCTAAATATTTACTGTATTCAAGAACTTTAGAATATTTTTAATGTATAAAAACTCAGTAAAGTCCTGAGGAAAATTTCTGGGTGCATGAGTGTGATTCCAAGACAGTAATCTGATGGACACTGATAGTCACATTCAGTGAAGTCTCAACTGTTTGCATAATTCACCTGAATCCTTAATCAGATTAATCTTTCAATCACACCTGTACATTTGTGTTTTTAAAATTATAATTATGAAGATCACAGTTGTAGTTTTGTTGTATTTTACAACTGGTCATGTGTGTCATGGCAGACTCAAATGGCCATGACTGTCTACCTAATGGATGGATTAAGACCACACTGAAGAATCATTGCAAGTTTGCCAAGCACGAATGTATAATTGATTAAGTTGTACATGAGCAGTGCGCACAAGAAGTTACTACTATGTAGTAGCTGATATACCATAACCTCAAGATAACTATGTCAGGAGTATGGAAGGCATCAACAAACAGTGGCCATATACAGCCAAAGATGGAATTAAAATGTCCCTTGAATAATCAGGGAATATAAAATCTATTTGATTTTTTTTTTTGAGTAGAAGGAAGTCATAGATCATCATTCTTACAGCTTTGGACATCATCCAAACCCCTCTATTAGATTTAAGCCTCATTACTCACTCTGATACATATGCAATCCAGACCTTGGATAGATATTGGAAAACTGTCTTTTAAATGGCACGAATAGAAATTAACCCTCGGGTTTATATCTTGCATAAATGGAAAGTGCTACTGAAACCATCAGGTCACCGACAGCACAGGGTGTTGGCACTTCTAAAATGACAATACTGAACTACTGAACGAAGCAATTAAAATAGGAAGGACAAAAACCTATCCAAACAAGACTAGCTATACCGTTACTGATTGTTTCAGTATAGGCTACGTAGATCAAGAAACAAAGTATTTTACATGTGTTACATCAAGGATGCACTCACATTCACCCACCTGCTTAAAACGACGAGTGCTAAAATCACTCCAGTAATCAAAAGGTTAAAAATCTCAAGTAAGCAAGGTAATTCCTAATACAGATATCCCAATCAACAAGGATATTAGGATGCTCCCTGATTTTCCCCTCACTGAAGCAAGTTGTGATAAACAATACACTAACTTGTGTACATGAAATAAAAAAGGCCAGAATTTGCTGGCAAAGAAACAGTGGGCTGGATTTTACGTTGGGCAGATGGGAGCTGGCCACCGACTCCAGGTTGGAATCTGGAACATACTGCCTGAAGGGGTGGTAGAGGCAGGAACCCTCACAACATTTAAGAAGTTGGGCGGCACAGTGGTTAGCACCACAGCCTCTCAGCTCCAGGGACCTGGGTTCAATTCTGGGTACTGCCTGTGCGGAGTTTGCAAGTTCTCCCTGTGACCCCCGTGGGTTTCCACCAGGTGCTCCGGTTTCCTCCCACAGCCAAAGACTTGCAGGTGGTAGGTAAATTGGCCATTGTAAATTTCCCCTAGTGTAGGTAGGTGGTAGGGAATATGGAATTACTGTAGAGTTAGTATAAATGGGTGGTTGTTGGTCGGCACAGACTCGGTGGGCCGAAGGGCCTGTTTCAGTGCTGTATCTCTAAATTAATAAAAATAAATAAATAAAAGTATTTATATGAGCACTTGAAACACCATCGCATACAAGGCTGCAGGCCAAGTGCTGGAAAATGGGATTTGAATAGATAGGCTTGATGGCCGGCACGGACACGGTGGGCCAAAGGGCCTATATCCATGCTGTACAACTCTATGGCCTTATGAGGCGGGACTTCCACTTGCTTGAGGGAGGAAGTCCCACCTCATTGAGCTGCCAGCCAATCAGCGGGCCAGCAGCTCTTAGTCCCAGCAGTGCCAATGGGATCGGTGGCCACTGCTGGGACTGCAGCCCAGCCGAGGACATGGAGTCCAGGTAAGTTTGGGTTGCCTCGGCGGGGGTAATCAGTCGGGCCCCAGTGGGGCAAGGGCGGTCGTTTGGGGGCGGGGCGGAAGATGGGCGTGTTGGGTCCTGGGGGTGGTTGGGGAAGCAGGGGCGGCCCTCGATCGGGCACCCTGTGCCCGATTTTCAAGGCCCACCCCCAGGGCACTGAGAGGCCGCCAGCTTTTACTCGGCGGCCTTTCCCGGCTCCAGGACGCCTGCTTGCCACACGTAAAATCAGTGTGGAGGCAGGTGAAGGCCCTTAAGTGGCCGTTACATGGCCACTTAAGGGCCATGATTGGCTTGGGGCAGGTGGCCCGTTTTTTGCCCCCACCCCGCCCTACGTAAAGGGGGCAGAGGCGGGAGCAGGTCGGCAAGACCTACCACTCCATTTTACACATCTCTATCCCACCACCATCTGGCTCATTGGGGTGACATAAAATTCCCCCCAGCATGTTTAATGCAGGCACTGTTATTCGTATGTAAACTGTACAGCTATTTGCTGTGAGGAAGTGTGTTGAGAATTGCCATTAGCCTCGTGAAAATAGCAGCTTACCATCAACTTCACCACGTGTTTCAAGACAATGATGCATTTGTGCAGTAATTACCAATTAAGCTTGATGCAGAAGCTGGTACTTAGTGCAAGTACATTTTTAATAACAAGATTTATGTTCCTGCAATGCCACTCAGCCTCTTCGGCTCAGAAAGGGAACAACTGAAACTGTGGAATCCCATTTCTGCAGGTTGTAAATTATTCTTAGCGATATAAAGTTTAACAAAATATTGCAAATAAGCATAATGCAGCTTTGGCATGTTGCTCCTGACACAAGATTTTTAAAGTTGCTACTTCTATAAACATGGTGGGCGCAATTTAATTCCCCGCTTGGGAGTGGGCTGGGAGGCGGTGGTGGGGGTTCGTAGAATCGAGAGGGAATGTGGGACGGGAGGGGTTGGAGTGCCCATCATCTTCCCGACTCCCGCAATGAAGTCGGGGCGGGGAAGGTTGAGAATGGCGTTCGCGCCCAGAGGCCAATTAATGGCCACTTAAGGACCTCATCCCGTCGCCACTGGCATGTAACCAGTGGCGGGGGTGGGGAGGTCCCTCTGCCATGTGGGGAGGCTACCCAGTAAAGTAAGTATAGAACTTACTATACTAAACGAACTTCCTACTTAAATCAGGAAACACTACATAATTTTAATGAATCTGCATTAAAAAAATCCTCTATTTTATATTGCTCATCTGAAAGCACAAAAGAGGTCACACATTTATCCAAGACAAAATGCAATATTATGTTTTTGCAGTGTGATTCATCCAATGAATGGGCATTTTTTTTAATGTATTAACAACTGTGAGGATAAAAGGTCTCACAAAATTGATAGATTTGAATAGGCCGAGAACCACTTTACGAAACACAGGAAAAAATGTGGTCTAAAGTGCTATAAGCATGTTTCGTAGTGCAGTAGCTATAACTGAACTACCAAATTGGTGTTTGGGCCATTTTCTTTCCCAGACTCAACAAAAAAAAATTACTTACAGCTAGGTATCATTCAAATCTGGACAGCTTCTCTTTTCAGAATGAGAATCTACTGTTTGAACCATCTAATGAGGGCTTGTAATTACAAATGTAGGAACAGATTCGACTGTTGCAATAAACTTAGAAAACTCAAACCAACAAATGACTGCAAAAGCTGCTAACTAAAATTCATAACACAGAAGTTTTAAAGAAAGCCGGGTATACCTCAAAGTACTTCTGATATTTCTTACCTATGAACCGCAGGTCTGCACTTAGTATTACTAAACATTCGAGTGTCTTGAACCAGTTGATCACCACCTTCATTGTCATAAAAATTAGCCACAGCTAGCTACATTAGAAAAAAGACAAAAATTATTATCCAGAAAGGTGCTTCAAAACCTGCTAACCTCTAAACAGCATGGTGCAAATAGATTTTGCTGAAATCAACAGACAGAATATACCTGAAAATTGCGCATTCAGGTTCCTTATACAAAATCGGAAATCCGCACAAAATTGAAAAATCCTCTCTAAAAATACATCCCAAAGTTGCAGTAAATGATAAACAGCAAATTTAAATTCAGATGCATATGGTTCTTTTTAAATCTCGTTCTAACCATACACCTTAAAAAAAGCTTGAATATCACAAAAATGTTTATGTTCAAATTGGATAATGTTTAAAAATAAACATTTACATTATGAGGTGAACCATTTTGCTTAACTATATCTTAGACTTTAAAATTATGATGTTTGAAGTTGGTGAAAAAATTGAAAAATTCAAAAGATAAAAATAGTCAATCTTTGGTGAGACCATATCTGGAGTACAGTGTACAGTATTGGTCTCCTTATTTAAAGAAGGATGTAAATGCATTGGAAGCAGTTCAGAGAAGGTTTACTAGACTAATATCTGAAATGGGCGGGCTGTCTTATGAGGAAACATTGGACAGGCTAGGCTTGTATCCGCTGGAATTTAGAAGAGTAAGAGGTGACTTGATTGAAACATATAAAAGTCCTGAGGGGTATCGACAGGGTGGATGTGGAAAGGATGTTTCCCTTTTGAGGGCGAATCTAGAACCAGGGGTCACTGTTTAAAAATAAGGAGTCGCTCATTTAAGACAGAGATGAGGAGAAATTTTTTCTCTCGTAGGATGAGAGTCTTTGGACGTCTCTTCCTCAAAAGGTGGTAGAAGTAGAGACTTTGAATATTTTTAAGGCAGAGATCGTTAGATTCTTGATAAGCAAGGGGGTGAAAGGTTATCGGGGGTATGCAGGAATGTGGAGTAATCAGTTCAGCCATGACTTACTGAATGGCGGAGTGGGGCCGAGTGGCCTCCACCTGATCCTAATTCATATGATCGCATGTATGTGCGTACGTCTCAAGCCACATTTGGAACATACAGAATGGTTAAACTTTGTGAAGCTTCCTCCCACCTCCCTTTTCTTTTCTGGTTCTCATTCTGGTTTTAGCATCAAAAACCTATCACCTAGTTGATGGTTATGATTTCCTAAATAGCATATTTACAATTTGGTTAGATCCTCTAGGGATGATGGACAGGGGAAGGGGAAACAAGGAGGCAAATGCCTTGCTATACTCTTGTACATTTCAGATATGCAACTGTATTGGCAGAGGTTTTACAGCAGGTCATCTACCTGCATGCTTAGCCAGGGATCTGTCCATGGTTTTTTTTTTCAAGCATATCAGATCTAGTAGGACACTACATCGAGCAAGTTGATAGCAAGAACAGTAACAGCTTTAAAAATATGCCAAGTTCAAGAAGTCACCTTTGTCTTCAGTCTACAATCAGCTCCTGCAATTTTTCTAAAAATGTCAGATTCAGTCACAGAAACACTAAGGTAAAAAGCTTAAGTATTAGGAAATCTCATCTTTTGACGCATACAAATGTATGTCTGTCAAACAATGCCTTAAACTTTTGTTAGATACCACGCAGTTCTGTTGTATTTATATTGCCTTATGTCTCCCAGAAATGTCTGAAAATGCTTCACATGGAAGGAGCTAATCTGAAGTGCAATAACAATTAGTTGAAAATAAATTCCAACATAGACGTCCCTGACATCTCAAATTCACATTAGAAAAATTCACTGGAGAATGAAATAACAAAAATTACAAAGCAAGGGCAAAAATAAAAATCTGCAGTCAGCTCTTCAACAATAAATATTAACTTTGCTGTGTTTTCTTACTTTTACTTGATCCTCCACAGTATTTATATTAGTATAACTTCTTAGAAGAATTTTCCTGATTTCTCATTTTGCCATTGAAGCATTTCCCATCGAGCTAAAAAGGTAGATGAAAGAAAGCCTTATAACACAGATGATGAAATATTAAGCCATTATTATTACCTTCACCAATCCCAGGTTTCAGCCATGACACAAAATTTTAAGCATTTTACGATGGCTTTTATGACTTACTGAAGTGATTCCTGTAACTACTCTATCAAAGAAAGCAGAAAACTAAATTGTGAAGTCAAATTTCTATCAGCAGCTTAACATAGAAATTGCCCCAAGACATTCACAATGAAAAAAAAAGCAGGCACCAAACCTTTGTAGAAAGGTAACCAAAAGCTTGGTTGCAGAGATGTGCTTTGAGAAGGCATTTAAAAGTGGGGATTGAGATAGAGAGGGCAAAAGATTTGGGAGGGATTTCCATTGAGTTGGACTGAGGGCAGCTGAAAAGTTTGCCATTAAACATGAAAGAGAGCAGAAGATGCATAGGAGTCACAGAATACAGTGCAGAAGAGGCCATTCGGCCCATCGAGTCTGCACCGATGCATTAAAGACATCTGACCTGCCTACCTAATCCCATTTGCCAGCACTTGGCCCATAGCCTTGAATGTTATGACGTGCCAAGTGCTCATCCAGGTACTTTTTAAAGGATGTGAGGCAACCTGCCTCTACCAGCCTCCCAGACAGTGCATTCCAGACCGTCACCACCCTCTCGGTAAAAAAGTTCTTCCTCAAATCCCCCTTAAACTTCCTGCCCCTCACCTTAAACTTATGTCCCCTCGTAACTGACCTTTCAACTAAGGGGAACAGCTGCTCCCTATCCACCCTGTCCATGCCCCTCATAATCTTGTACACCTCGATCAGGTCACCCCTCAGTCTTCTCTGCTCCAGCAAGAACAACCCAAGCCTATCCAACCTCTCTTCACAGCTTAAATGTTTCATCCCAGGCAACATCCTGGTGAATCGCCTCTGCACCCCCTCCAGTGAAATCACATCCTTCCTATAATGTGGCAACCAGAATTGCACACAGTACTCCTGCTGTGGCCTTACCAAAGTTCTGTACAACTCCAACATGACCTCCCTGCTTTTGTAATCTATGCCTTGATTGATAAAGGCAAGTGTCCCATATGCCTTTTTCACCACCCTTTTAACCAGCCCTTCTGCCTTCAGAGATCTATGGATAAACACAACAGTTTCCTCAGAACTTCCCAGTGTCAGGCCATTCATTGAATACTTCCGTGTCACATTACTCCTTCCAAAGTGGATCACCTCACATTTTTCAGGGTGAAATTCCATCTGCCACTTTTCTGCCCATTTGACCATCCCGTCTATATCTTCCTGTAACCCAAGACACTCCACCTCACTGTTAAACACTCGGCCAATCTTTGTGTCATCCGCGAACTTACTGATCCTACCCCTCAAATAGTCATCTACGTCATTTATATAAATGACAAACAATAGGGGACCCAGCACAGATCCCTGTGGTACGCCACTGGACACTGGCTTCCAGTCACTAAAACAGCCGCCTGTCATCACTCTCTGTCTCCTACAGCTAAGCCAATTTTGAATCCACCTTATCAAGTTACCCTGTATCCCATGTGCATTTGCTTTCTTGATAAGTCTCCCATGTGGGACCTTGTCAAATACTTTGCTGAAATCCATGTAAACTACATCAACTGCACTACCCTCAACTACACACCTGGTCACATGCTCAAAAAATTCAATCAAATTTGTTAGGCATGACCTCCCTCTGACAAAGCTATGCTGACTATTCCTAATCAAATTTTGCCTCTCCAAGTGGAGATAGATTCTCTCCTTCAGAATTTCCTCCAATAGTTTCCCTACCAGTGACGTGAGACTCACTGGTCTGTAGTTCCCTAGCTTATCTCTACAACCTTTCTTAAATAGTGGGACCACATTAGCTGTTCTCCAGTCCTCTGGCACCTCCCCCGTGGCCAGAGAGGAATTAAAAATTTGGGTCAGAGCCCCTGCAATCTCCACCCTCGCTTCCCACAGCATCCTGGGACACAAATCGTCCGGACCTGGAGATTTGTCCACTTTTAAGCCTGCCAAAACCTCCAATACCTTGTCACTCCCTATGACAATTTGCTCAAGAACCTCACAGTCTCTCTCTCCGAGTTCCATATCTGCATCCTCATTCTCTTGGGGGAAGACAGATGTGAAGTATTTGTTCAACACCCTACCAATGTCCTCTGGCTCCACCCACAGATTTTCCCCTTGATCCCTAATGGGTCCTACCTACTCTTTCCCTGGTAGGAACCAAGAGGTCATAGCAATGGACATAAAGCAGGAGATAACTGTAGAGATGAAAATGAGGATTTTGCATTCAATCCACTGTGGGCAGGTAGCCAACGTGGAGCAATGAGGATGGAGGTGAAACTCAAATGAGGTTTAGTGCAGCACAGAATGCAGGTGGCAGAATGTTGGGAAATTTGGAATTTATGGACAGTCGCAGTAAGGAAGCCACTGGAGAAGTCTCCCTTTTTCATCTGGAGACTTAAGTGTTTCAGAGGCAGAGAGGCTAACATGGGGTGGTGCTAGGTAATGCTGCAGAGGTGGAAAAACAATCTTGGTAATGGACAGGATATGGAGTTTGAAACTCAGAACTGTCTCTGTCAGAATGCTGAGTTTGCAAGCTGTATGCTTTCTCAATCAGATCGAAGCAAAGAGGAGAATGCAATTGAAGCTAAGGGCATAGTTTTTAGCTGGGTGTAATCTGTATACACATGGAAGGCAACTTCGTGTCTACAAATGAAGTCATCAAGAGACATCATGTAAAGGAGCAGTATTCATAGGAAATGCTAGAGACAACAATGCAGCAATGAGAAAAATCAATGCTGGAAATGTATTGCAACAAATTGGAATGGATCAATGCAGGAGAAGTCTCATTGAGGTTGATCATAGAGGAGAAGTGATAAACATGATTGATCATGTCCAATGCTGGAAAAAGTTCAAGAGGAACAGGAAGAATTAATGAATCATAGTCACAGATGATGTCATTGGTGACTTTCACCAAGGTAACCTCTATGCTGTGGACAGGCAAAGCTAAAGGAATTAAAATAGCAGTTCTGGGAAAGATAAGGACATAGTTGGGACGTGATGGCATGCTCAAGGATTTTGGACAAGGGGGAGTGAAAATTGGGCGGTAGTTAGAAGGCACAGTAAATTCAAGGGTGAGCTTTTGACAGTGTGTGATAATGACAGTTTTGCTAGGGTTAGGTTCGAGGAAATTTCTGGAAGAATTGTACCAACATTCGAAGAGAGATAATCTAGATTGAAAGTCACAAACTTAAGATATCAGAGCAGGAGCTCTTACAATTGCAGAGAGGACTGGTGAAGAAGAAAAAATTTAAGTTAGTTTCATACTTAAGTTTTGGGTGTTTGGCTTTCCCTATAAAAGTCTACCACCTAGTATGTTTATTTAGCATTGGTGAAACTCCTTCTGTGGGCAAATAAAACTTGTTTATCCACATCCTTGGACTTTAGATAACTAAAGGGAAGGGAAAAGGCACACAGAGACATACCAGTGCACTTAAAAGAAAAGCAATCAAATGAATGTAGATACAATGCAGTTTTTATTGTATTCAGTCAGGTTCACAGTTTTGAATGAGTCTATGAAACATTTTTGTCACATTTCCCTTCTTCTGTACATTGGTTACTTGTTTCACATATATTCAATGAGTGAATAAATTTATATCTCTTTTAACTTGGAGTCATAGAGTTATACAGCACAGAACTCTATGACTCTCAGTTCAAAGAGCTATAAATTTATTCACTTGATGTAGTTTCCATACCAAACATCACAACAGCCTGAAAACCACATCTATATTTATAAGCAATGTTAAATGCTGAATCTCCAAATTAAAAAATATACAGTGGATTCATGTTTTATTTAGTATTCCAAATTTTATCCATAGATAATGTATTAACAGCATCCTCTGCTCACACATGGATTAAACACTGAAGTTATAAGCCTTTCTAGTCTGTACTGAAATAGAAGACATTATTGTGCAGTTTGCAGCTTTTATTTAAAGTCCATTAATTGGATTAATGCAATAATAATGCAATTGTAATAATAGAAATGAGGGAGAAACTCAAGAAAATTACAATCACCAGGGAAGTGGTACTGAGCAAATTGTTGGAGCTGCGGGCTGACAAGTCCCCGGGTCCTGATGGACTTCATCGTAGGGTCCTAAAAGTGGCTAGTGAGAGAGCTGATGCATCGGTTTTAAGTTTCCAAAATTCCCTAGATTCGAGGAAGGTTCCATTAAATTGGAAAATAGCAAATGTAACTCCTGTATTCAAAAAGGGAGACAGAAAACAGGAAACTAAAAGCCATTTAGCTGAACATCTGTCTCGGGGAAAATGTTAGAAGCTATTATTAAGGACATTATATCAGGTCACTTAGAAATATTCAAGGTAATCAGGCATAGTCAATGTGGTTTTGTGAAAGGGAAATCATGTTTAACCAATTTATTGGAGTTCTTTGAGGGAGTTACATGTGCTGTGGGTAAAGGGGAACAGGTAGATGTATTGTAATTAGATTTCCAGAAGGCATTTGATAAGGTGCCACATCAAAAGGTTATTGCAGAAAATAAAAGCTCATGGTCTAGGGGGTAACATATTGGCATGGATAGAAGATTGGCTAGCTAACAGGAAACAGAAAGTAGGCATAAATGGATCATTTTCTGGTTGGCAAGATGTAATGAGTGGTGTGCCACAGGGATCAGTGCTGGGGCCTAAACTTTTTACAATTTATATAAATGACTTGGATGAAGGGACCGAAGGTATGGTTGCTAAATTTGCTGATGACACAAAGTTAGGTAGGAAAGTGAAGTCGTGAAGAGGACATAAGGAGGCTACAAAGGGATATAGATAGGTTAAGTACGTGGGCAAAGATCTGGCAAATGGAGTGTAATGTGTGAAAATATGAAATTGTCCACTTTGACAGGAAGAATAAAAAAGCATAGTATCTAAATGGTGAGATATTGCAGCGCTCGGAGATGCTGAAGGATGTCGGTGTACTAGTGCATGAGTCGCAAAAGTGCATGAGTCGTATGCAGGTTCAGCAAGTAATTAGTAAAGTTAATAGAATGTTATTGTTCATTGTGAGGGGAATTGAATACCAAAGTATGGAGGCTATGCTTCAGTCATACAGGGCATTGGTGAGACCACATCTGGAGTATGGTCTCCTTATTTAAGGAAGGATGTAAATGCATTGGAAGCAGTTCAGAGAAGGTTTACTAGACTAATACCTGGAATGGGCCAGTTGTCTTATGAGGAAAGGTTGGACAGGCTTGTATCTGCTGGAGTTTTGGCCAGTAAGTCATAGAGTTATACAGCACAGAAACAGGCCCTTCGGCCCATCGTGTCTGTGCCAGCCATACAGCACCCAACTATTCTAATCCCATATTCCTGCACTTGGCCCATAGCCCTGTATGCTATGGCGTTTCAAGTGGTCATCTAAATACTTCTTAAATGTTGTGAGGGTTCCTGCCTCCACCACCTCTTCAGGCAACGCGTTCCAGATTCCAACCACCCTCTGGGTGAAAAAATGTTTCCTCAAATCTCCCCTAAACCTCCTACCCCTTACTCTAAATCTATGCCCCCTGGTTCTTGACTCCTCCACTAAGGGAAAAAGTTTCCTCCTATCTAACCTATCAATGCCCCTCATAATCTTGCACACCTCAAGCATGTCCCCCCTCAGCCTTCTCTGCTCCAAGGAAAACAACTCTAGCCTTTTCAGTCTCTCTTCATAGTTTAAATGCTCCAGCCCAGGCAACGTCCTGGTGAATCTCCTCTGCACCCTCTCCAGTGCAATCACATCCTTCCTATAGTGTGGTGACCAGAACTGTACACAGTACTCCAGCTGCGGCCTAACTAGCGTTTTATATAGCTCCATCATAACCTCCCTGCTCTTATATTCTATGCCTCGGCTAATAAAGGCAAGTATCCCATATGCCTTCCTAACCACCTTATCTACCTGTACTGCTGCCTTCAGTGATCCATAGACAAGTACACCAAGATCCCTCTGACTTTCTGCACTTCCGAGGGTCCTACCATCCACTGTGTATTCCCTTGCCTTGTTAGTCGCCCCAAAATGCATTACCTCACACTTCTCAGGATTAACTTCCATTTGCCACTGCTCTGCCCATCTTACCAGCCATCTATATCTCCCTGTAATCTAAGGATTTCCTTCGCACTATTTACACCACCACCAGCTTTCGTGTCATCTACGAACTTACTGATCATACCTCCTATATTCGCGTTTAAATCATTAATGTACACTACAAACAGCAAGGGTCCCAGCACTGATCCCTGTGGTACACCACAGGTCACAGGCTTCCAATCGCAAAAACAGCCCTCGAGCATTACCCTCTGCGCCTCCTGCCACTAAGCCAATTTTGGAATGTAATTTGCCAAATTGCCCTGGATCCCATGGGCCCTTACCTTCTTAACCAATCTCCCATGCGGGACCTTATCAAAAGCCTTACTGAAATCCATGTAAACTACATCAACTGCTTTACCCTCATCGACACATCTAGTCACCTCCTCGAAAAATTCAATCAAGTTAGTTTGACACGATCTCCCCCTGACAAAGCCATGCTAACTATCCCTGATTAATCCCTGCCTCTCCAAGTGGAGATTAATCCTGTCCCTCAGAATTTTTTCCAACATTTTCCCAACCACTGATGTTAGACTCACCGGCCTGTAATTACCTGGTTTATCCCTACTACCCTTCTTGAATAATGGTACCACATTCACTGTCTTCCAGTCCTCTGGTACGTCTCCTGTGGCCAGAGAGGATTTGAAAATTTGTGTCAAAGCCCCTTGCCTCACATAACAGCCTGGGTTGCATCTCATCTGGGCCTGAGGATTTATCCACTTTTAAGCCCGCTAAAACAGCTAATATTTCCTCCCTTTCAATGCTGATTTGTTCAAGTATATCACAATACCCCACCCTGACCTCTACACCTACATCGACCTTCTCCAGAGTGAACACCAATGAAAAGTAATCATTTAAAACCTCACCAATGTCCTCCGGCTCCACACAAAGATTGCCACATTGGTCCCTACACTTTCCCTGGTTATCCTCTTACCCTTAATGTACTTATAAAATGCCTTGGGATTTTCCTTTATCTTGCCCACCAGTGTCTTTTCATGCCCCCTTTTCGCTCTCCTAATTACTTTTTTAAGTGGCACCCTACACTTTCTATACTGCTCTAGTGCCTCCGCTGTTTTCAGCGCTTGGGATCTGCCGTAAGCCTCCTTTTTTTCCTGATCCAATGCTCTACATCCCTTGACATCCAGGGTTCCCTGGGCCTGTTAGTCCTACCCTTCACCTTAACGGGTACATGTTGGCTCTGGACTCTCACTATTTCCTCTTTGAATGACTCCCACGGGTCTGATGTAGACTTTCCTACAAGTAGCTGCTCCCAGTTCACTTTGGCCAGATCCTGTTTTATCATATTGAAATCAGCCTTCCCCCAATTCAGTACTTTTATTTCTGGTCCATCTTTGTCCTTTTCCACAACTACCTTAAATCTTACAGAGTTATGGTCACTATCCCCGAAATACTCCCCCCACTGACACTTCTACCACTCAACCAGCTTCATTCCCTAGGATTAGGTCCAGTACTGCCCCTTCCCTTGTGGGACTTTCTACATACTGGCTCAAAAAGCTCTCCTGTATGCATTTTAAGAATTCCACCCCTTTTAAGCCTTTTGCACTAAGACTATCCCAGTTAATATTGGGGAAGTTGAAATCCTGTACTATTTTTACATATTATTTTCACATCTCTGAGATTTGCCTACATATCTGCTCCTCTATCTCTTCCTGACTGTTTGGAGGCCTGTAGTAGACACCCAGCCAAGTGATTGCCCCCTTTTTGTTTGTAAGTTTTACCCAAATGGCCTCATTTGAGGAACCTTCTAAGATGTCAACACTCCTTACTGCAGTAGTTGACTCCTTGATCAACAGTGCAATGCCACCTCCTCTTCTATCCCCTCCCCTGTCGCGCTTGAAGATTCTATACCCTGGAATATTGAGCTGCCAGTCCCTCCCTCAACCATGTCTCTGTGATAGCAATAACAGCATATTCCCATGTGCTAATCAACGCCCTCAATTCATCTGCCTTACTAGTATGACTCCTTGCATTGAAATAGATGCAATCCAACCTTGCATTTTTCCCTTGTGCCTTACCAGGTCGACATCTGCTCTGCCTTCCAGGCAGACTCACTTTCTGTTCTATATTACCCCCTACTGTACCTCCACTCTGTATCCCATCCCCCTGCCAAATTAGTGTAAACCCCCACCCCCCCGCAACAGAACTAGCAAATTTCCCAGCAAGGTGCAACCCGTCCAATTTGTACAGATCCCACCTTTGCCAGAAACAGACCCAGTGATCCAGGAAACTAAAGCCCTCCCTCCTGCACCATCTCATCAGCGACACATTCAACTGCTCTATCCTCCTATTTCGAAACTCACTAGCACATGGCACCAGGAGTAACCCAGAGATTACAACCTTAGAAGTCCTGCTTTTTAATCTGCTACCTAGCTCCCTAAATTCTTGTTGCAGGACCTCATCCCTTTTTCTACCTATGTCGTTGGTACCAACGGGTACTACGACCTCTGGCTGCTCACCCTTCCCCTTCAGAATGTCCTGCAGCCGCTCCGTGACATCCTTGATCCTAGCACCAGGGAGGCAACATACCATCCTGGAGTCACGTTTGCGGCCACAGAAACGCCTATCTGTAGCCCTTACGATAGAATCCCCTATCACTATAGCTCTTCCACTCCTTTTTCACCCCTGCTGTGCAGCAGAGCCATCCTTGGTGTTGCTGCTTTCCTCTGGGAGGTCACCCCCCTCCCCAACAGTATTCAAAGCAGTATATCTGTTTGAGAGGGGGATGGCCACAGGAGACTCCTGTACTACCTGCCTGCTCCTACTACTCCGTCTGGTGGTCACCCATCCCTTTTCTGCCTGTGCTGCCATTACCTGCGGTGTGACACTCTAAACATGCAATCCACGACGTCCTCAGCATCACGGATGCTCCATAGTGAACCCACCTGCAGCTCTAGCTCCGTAATGCGGGTAGTCAGTAGCTGCAGATGGATACACTTACTGCACACATGGTTGTCAGGGACACTGGAAGCATCCCTGATTTCCCACATAGTGCAGAAGGAGCATACCACGGGGCTGAGCTCTCCTGCCATGACTTACCTTTAAATTAATTTAGTTACACCCTTTAAAAAATACTAATTACACTAGGGGTCTTGTTCTACTCCAAACATTACCCACTACAACATAAAGTCCTTAATAAATTACTCTATTTTAAGTAGTGCTACTCACCTGATCACTTGAGGTTTTTAAAAAAAAACTTTCCCCTTTTTAAGAAATTTAACATAGAACATAGAACATAGAACATACAGCACAGAACAGGCCCTTCGGCCCACAATGTTGTGCCGATCCTTTGTCCTCTGTCAAGGACAATTTAATCTATACCCCATCATTCTCCTTTATCCATATACCTATCCAAAAGCCTTTTGAAAGTCCCTAAAGTTTCTGACTCAACAACTTCCCCGGGCAAGGCATTCCATGCCTCGACCACTCTCTGGGTAAAGAACCTTCCCCTGACATCCCCCTTATATCTCCCACCCTTCACCTTAAATTTATGACCCCTTGTAACGCTTTGCTCCACCCGGGGAAAAAGTTTCTGACTGTCTACCCTATCTATTCCCCTGATCATCTTATAAACCTCTATCATGTCACCCCTCATCCTTCTCCGTTCTAATGAGAAGAGGCCTAGAATGTTCAGCCTTTCCTCGTAAGACTTATTCTCCATTCCAGGCAACATCCTGGTAAATCTCCTCTGCACCCTCTCCAAGGCTTCCACATCCTTCCTAAAATGAGGCGACCAGAACTGCACACAGTACTCCAAATGAGGCCTTACCAAGGTCCTGTACAGCTGCATCATCACCTCACGGCTCTTAAATTCAATCCCTCTGCTAATGAACGCTAACACCCCATATGCCTTCTTCACAGCCCTATCCACTTGAGTTGCAACTTTCAATGATCTATGCACATAGACCCCAAGGTCTCTCTGCTCCTCCACATGCCCAAGAACCCTACCGTTAACCCAGTATTTTGCATTCATGTTTGTCCTTCCAAAATGGACGACCTCACACTTTTCAGGGTTAAACTCCATCTGCCACTTTTCAGCCCAGCACTGCAACCTATCCAAGTCCCTTTGCAGACGACAATAGCCCTCCTCGGTATCCACAACTCCACCAACCTTTGTATCATCTGCAAATTTACTGACCCACCCTTCGACTTCCTCATCCAAGTCGTTAATAAAAATCACAAACAGGAGAGGACCCAGAACTGATCCCTGCGGCACGCCACTGGTAACTGGGCTCCAGGCTGAGTATTTACCATCTAAGACCACTCTCTGCCTTCTATCAGTTAGCCAATTCTTAATCCAACTGGCCACATTCCCCACTATCCCATGCCTCCTGACTTTCTCCATAAGTCTACCATGGGGGACCTTATCAAATGCCTTACTAAAATCCATGTACACCACATCCACTGGTTTACCCTCATCCACTTGCTTGGTCACCTGCTCAAAGAATTCAATCAGGCTTGTGAGGCAAGACCTACCCCTCACAAAACCGTGCTGACTGTCCCGAATCAAGCAGTGTCTTTCCAGATGCTCAGAAATCCTATCCCTCAGCACCTTTTCCATCAACTTGCCTACCACCGAAGTAAGACTAACTGGCCTGTAATTCCCAGGGTTGTTCCTATTCCCTTTCTTGAACAGGGGCACAACATTTGCCACCCTCCAATCACCTGGTACCACCCCCGTCAGCAGAGAAGATGAAAAGATCATTGCCAGCGGCTCTGCAATTTCATCCCTTGCTTCCCATAACATCCTTGGATATACCCCGTCAGGCCCGGGAGACTTGTCTATCTTCAAGTTATTCAAAAACCCCAACACATCTTCCCTCCTAACGAGCACTTCCTCGAGCTTACCAGTCTGCTTCCCACCGTCCTCTTCAGTAATACACCCCTTCTCATTCGTAAATACCGAAGAGAAGTACTCATTCAAAACCTCACATATCTCTTCCGGCTCAACACACAGTCTCCCGCTATTGTCCTTGACCGGACCTACGGTCCCCCTAGTCATCCTCATATTTCTGACATACGCGTAAAAGGCCTTGGGGTTTTCTTTTATCCTACCCGCCAAGCATTTTTCATGCCCTCTCTTAGCTCTCCTAATCCCTTTCTTCAGATCCTTCCTGGCCATCTTGTATCCCTCCAGAGCTATGCCTGTGCCCTTTTTCCTCAACTTTATATACGCATCCTTCTTCTTCCTAACAAGACTCTCAACCTCTCTTGTCAACCACGGTTCCCTCACATGACCATCCCTTCCCTGTCTGACAGGGACATGCTTATCAATGGCCCCTACTATCTGCTCCTTGAAAAAGTTCCACATTTCGACCGTGCCCTTCCCTGCCAGCATATGCTCCCAACTTATGCTCCTCAGTTCCTGCCTGACAGCATCATATCTACCCTTCCCCCAATTGTAAACCTTGCCCTGTTGCACATACCTATCCCTCTCCATTACCACAGTGAATGCTACAGAATTGTGATCACTATCTCCAAAGTGCTCGCCCACCAACAGCTCTATCACTTGCCCTGGTTCATTACCTAGTACCAAATCCAATATTGCCTCCCCTCTGGTCGGGCAGTCTACATACTGAGTCAGAAAAGCTTCCTGGACATACTGCACAAACACTACCCCATCCAAACTATTCGATCTAAAGAGTTGCCAATCAATATTTGGGAAGTTGAAATCCCCCATAATTACTACCCTGTGACTTCTGCTCCTTTCCAAAATCTGTTTCCCAATCTGCTCTTCCACCTCCCTGCTGCTATTGGGGGGCCTATAGAAAACTCCCATCAAGGTGACTGCTCCTTTCCTGTTCCTGACCTCAACCCACAGTGCCTCAGTCGGCAGATCCTCCTCGAAAATTCTTTCAGCAGTTGTTACACTATTTCTAACTAACAATGCCACCCCCCCACCTCTTTTACCACCATTCCTAATCTTATGAAAACATCTATAACCAGGTACCTCCAAAAACCATTCCTCCCCCTCACCTATCCACGTTTCAGTGATGGCCACAACATCGTAGTCCCAAGTGCCCATCCACGCCTTCAATTCACTCACCTTATTCCTGATGCTTCTTGCGTTGAAGTATACGCACTTTAACCCTTCTCCGTGCCCATCTGTCCTCTGCGACAGTGCTACCTTCCCCAATACCTCACTACACTCTTTGTCTTTCTGAGTGGACCCACTGGTCCCTGGATTACAAGTCCGGTTCCCATCCCCCTCCCAAACTAGTTTAAACCCTCCCGAACAGTACTAGCAAACCTCCCTCCCAGGATATTGGTGCCCCTCTGGTTCAGATGCAGCCCGTCCTGTTTGAACAGGTCCCATCTTCCCCAGAATGCAGTCCAATTATCCAAGAACTGGAAGCCCTCCCTCCTACACCATTCCTGCAGCCACGTTTAAATATAAATACACTAACAGCTGTTACTTACCCAACCAATCACCTTGCAGAATTCCCATGATGTCACTAAGTTTTTTTCCTCTTTTCGAGTCTCAGCGCGCACTGAGAGACACAGGGAGTGTGCTACTGCTCCGGATCAGGTACCACATAGGTCTGCCAGCCGCCGCTCTGCTCTGCTCCCAGTTAAGTAAGAGGTGACTTGATTGAAGCATATGAGATCCTGAGGGGTCTCGACAGAGTGGATGCGGAAAGGATGTTTCCCTTTGTGGAAAAATCTAGAACTAGGGACCACTATCTAAAAATAAGGGATCGCCCATTTAAGACCAAGATGAGGAGAAATATTTTCTTTCAGAGGGTTGTGAATCTTTGGAACTCTCTTCCTCAAAAGGCAGTGGAAGCAGAGTCTTTAAATATTTTTAAGGCAGAGGTAAATAGATTCTTGATAAGCAAGTGGGTGAAAGGTTATTGGGGTAGGCAGGAATGTGGAGTCAAGGTGACAATCAGATCAGCCATGATCTTGTTGAATGACAGAGCAGGCTTGAGGGGCTGAGTGGCCCACTCCTGCTCCTAATTTGTATGTATGTGTGTATATATCGAAGTACGGTTTCCTAACTCAGGTTATACTACTTGGGAATTAGTCTAATATAAACAGATTTTCCAAAACACTGACATTACTATTTATATCAAAAATTTTACATCAGCTTATATTTCATGTCAGCTATTCTACTTAAAATCCTTATGTTCATATTTATAATGGAAACTGCAAAAGAAATTCCACCCCGAGCAGAAGAGTGCAAATAAAACGTGACCATTTACATTGTTTATAAATAGGAATTTAGAACAGAAATATTAAAATATGAACAAAATGTATAATTAAAATGGGAACTAAATTACACCAGCATGCTCTGGACCAAGTGACACAACTTTTGCAGGAAAAATAACAGTGAGGTTAGCACCACAACAACAGTGGCTGAAATTTTATGTCCCATCCAAAGAGTGAGATGGTGGTGGTTTTGGGGGCCAGGGGGTGGGTGAGGAAAATGGGAATGGAGTGGGAGGCTCGGGGGGCCCTTCCTAACCCGTTCCCGCCTCCATTTTACATGGGGTGGCGACGGTGAAAGCAGCCCGCTTTCCCCAGGCCTATCGAGGCCCTTAAGCGGTCAGTTAACGGCCACTGCCCACCGACACAGGGCCAGACGGCCCAGGCCTGAGAAAAACCACCTGACAAAAGCAGGCGGTTTTCTGACGGCCAGGGCGGTGGTGGGGGGGCAGGGGGGAGTGGGGTGGGGAGAGCCCTCCTAGTCAGGCACTCTGTGCCCAATGGAAGGCCGCCCTTAGTGCCCCATCGCACAGCATGCCCCCTATCCCCCCCAATCTATCCCCCTTGCCTCACCGGGGCCCAACCAATCACCCCCGGCGAGGCCCCAAAAACTCACCTACGAATTGGGGCCATCCTTCCTCTTTTTGTGGGAGCTGGGTTCAGTCCCAGCAGTGGCCACTGCTCCCGGTGGCGCTGCTGGACTAAGAACTGCCGACCCACATTTTGGCTGGAGGTCCATTAGGCAGGAATTCCTGCCTCAATGAGGTTGAAGTCCTGCCTAAACCCAGTTAAAGGCCTGGGGACCAAAAATCTGACTGAATCCCCAGGCCCAGCAGGGGCGGGATCGCCACCGACTTTTCATTTGGTGGACGGCTCCCGTCCGCCAAGGGCAAAATTCCGGTCAGTAAAACCGACAGCAACTTATACCGATCACGTGTGTAGTTAAAAGTGGCAACCAGAAAGTTGCTGTCCAAGTTGCCCTGCTCCTCCAAAAGCTTTACTATACTTGTATCTCGCTGAGAGACTTAGTATTCTCTGGAACTGTGTGCAGTTTGGGTACTTACATGATAGCCAGTAAACACACCGGAAAATGATGGGGCTTGTACATTAAAAGCGCAAGTGATAAGTCAGGGTTGCCCATCAGACGGCCCGTGAGCCAGGATCCGGCACGGGGATATATTTCAGAGATGAGAAATTTTCTACTGTCGTCTTCTTTCAGATCAGCATTTAAAAAAAATAGAGCAATTGTTTCACAACCGGCGGCAGAGAGGGGGGAACACAACGCCGGGGGGGAGGAGACACGGGAGAAAGAGAGCGAGAGCCATCTATTCAGAATGCTCCGCTACAAGTAGTGTGTGGGCAAACAGTGACTACCGGTCAAGCAAGAATTGGCAGGTATCGCCCGAAATCAGTGTCCAACATAGTGCTGAGAAAGTAAGTCAATAAATTAATCTTCTCATTTAAAGCTTCTTCACAAAAATGAACATTTGTTTTTGTTTTGTTTACAGTAAGATAATTTTTTTTAATACCTTTATATTGTCTCACCAGCCCATGTAAGGCAAAAATTGTAATATGCCCCCGCACACGAAAAGGTTGGCCAATAAAAACAAGAAATGCTGGAAATACTCAGCAGGTCTGGCAGCATCTGTGGAGAGAGAAGTGGAGTTAACGTTTCAGGTCAGTGACCCTTCTTCAGAACTGGCAAATATTAGAAATGTGAAAGATTACAAACAAGTAAAGCAGGGGTGGGGCAAGAGATAACAAAGGAGAAGGTGGGCGGGATGGTGGCGGAGAGGGCATTCCCGCCACCAGCCCGCCTCTGCCAAAATTTAGTCCGAGGCAGGAAGGCCCATGAACAGCCTTCCTGCCCCACCACCAATTGAGACCCATAACTGGGCAATTAACCCCCAATTAAGGGCCTTTTCCCGCCGCAGCCGCAATTAGTTGTGTGGCAGGCGGCCCTGTCGCCACACAGGAAGGATGGCATGGAAACCGTGTGGGCTGCTTCCTGGCTGCGGGCCTCATTTAAAGGCACTTAATGCTTGAACGAGGGGCCTGCTGAGAGCTATCCCCCTGCTCTTGCTGCCAACGCACCTCCCCTGCAACTCCCACGGAGTGAGACCCCTCCACCCTGATCTTCCCGAGGGCTGGTTCCAGCAATGTTCCTCGGCCTCTGGTAGGTGCTCATCCTGCAACGACCACCATCTGTGGTGTTGCTGCAGCTGCTGGCCTCTGATTGGCCAGCAGCTCTCCAAGAGTGAGACTTCCAGCAATGGGGTCCTTGACCCGGTGGAAGGCCTGCCACTGTCCATTTAAGTGCCTGATTGATGCTAGATTTGGCGGGCCTTCTGGAAAGAGACGACGCGGGGATCTCTGCATCGCTTTTCTGGATGCAGAGACCCCCCGGAGGCAGGATAAAATGCTCCCCAAGGTGTCAAATACAAGGAGAAGATAAATGTGTCAGGACAAGCAAAGTATACTTCTTCTTTTGGGCCTCCTTATCTCGAGAGACAATGGATACGCGCCTGGAGGTGGTCAGTGGTTTGTGAAGCAGCGCCTGGAGTGGCTATAAAGGCCAATTCTGGAGTGACAGGCTCTTCCACAGGTGCTGCAGAGAAATTTGTTTGTTGGGGCTGTTGCACAGTTGGCTCTCCCCTTGCGCCTCTGTCTTTTTTCCTGCCAACTACTAAGTCTCTTCGACTCACCACAATTTAGCCCTGTCTTTATGGCTGCCCGCCAGCTCTGGCGAATGCTGGCAACTGACTCCCACGACTTGTGATCAATGTCACACGATTTCATGTCACGTTTGCAGACGTCTTTATAACGGAGACATGGACGGCCGGTGGGTCTGATACCAGTGGCGAGCTCGCTGTACAATGTGTCTTTGGGGATCCTGCCATCTTCCATGCGGCTCACATGGCCAAGCCATCTCAAGCGCCGCTGACTCAGTAGTGTGTATAAGCTGGGGGTGTTGGCCGCTTCAAGGACTTCTGTGTTGGAGATATAGTCCTGCCACCTGATGCCAAGTATTCTCCGAAGGCAGCGAAGATGGAATGAATTGAGGCGTCGCTCTTGGCTGGCATACGTTGTCCAGGCCTCGCTGCCGTAGAGCAAGGTACTGAGGACACAGGCCTGATACACTCGGACTTTTGTGTTCCGTGTCAGTGCGCCATTTTCCCACACTCTCTTGGCCAGTCTGGACATAGCAGTGGAAGCCTTACCCATGCGCTTGTTGATTTCTGCATCTAGAGACAGGTTACTGGTGATAGTTGAGCCTAGGTAGGTGAACTCTTGAACCACTTCCAGAGCGTGGTCGCCAATATTGATGGATGGAGCATTTCTGACATCCTGCCCCATGATGTTCGTTTTCTTGAGGCTGATGGTTAGGCCAAATTCATTGCAGGCAGACGCAAACCTGTCGATGAGACTCTGCAGGCATTCTTCAGTGTGAGATGTTAAAGCAGCATCGTCAGCAAAGAGGAGTTCTCTGATGAGGACTTTCCGTACTTTGGACTTCGCTCTTAGACGGGCAAGGTTGAACAACCTGCCCCCTGATCTTGTGTGGAGGAAAATTCCTTCTTCAGAGGATTTGAACGCATGTGAAAGCAGCAGGGAGAAGAAAATCCCAAAAAGTGTGGGTGCGAGAACACAGCCCTGTTTCACACCACTCAGGATAGGAAAGGGCTCTGATGAGGAGCCACCATGTTGAATTGTGCCTTTCATATTGTCATGGAATGAGGTGATGATACTTAGTAGCTTTGGTGGACATCCGATCTTTTCTAGTAGTCTGAAGAGACCACGTCTGCTGACGAGGTCAAAGGCTTTGGTGAGATCAATGAAAGCAATGTAGAGGGGCATCTGTTGTTCACGGCATTTCTCCTGTATCTGACGAAGGGAGAACAGCATGTCAATAGTCGATCTCTCTGCACGAAAGCCACACTGTGCCTCAGGGTAGACGCGCTCGGCCAGCTTCTGGAGCCTGTTCAGAGCGACTCGAGCAAAGACTTTCCCCACTATGCTGAGCAGGGAGATTCCACGGTAGTTGTTGCAGTCACCGCGGTCACCTTTGTTTTTATAGAGGGTGATGATGTTGGCATCGCGCATGTCCTGGGGTACTGCTCCCTCGTCCCAGCATAGGCATAGCAGTTCATGTAGTGCTGAGAGTATAGCAGGCTTGGCACTCTTGATTATTTCAGGGGTAATGCTGTCCTTCCCAGGGGCTTTTCCGCTGGCTAGGGAATCAATGGCATCACTGAGTTCCGATTTGGTTGGCTGTATGTCCAGCTCATCCATGACTGGTAGAGGCTGGGCTGCATTGAGGGCAGTCTCAGTGACAGCATTCTCCCTGGAGTACAGTTCTAGGTAGTGCTCAACCCAGCGGTCCATCTGTTTGCGTTGGTCAGTGATTATGTCCCCCGATTTAGATTTGAGGGGGGTGATCTTCTTGATGGTTGGCCCAAGAGCTCTCTTCATGCCATCATACATTCCTCTGATGTTTCCAGTGTCTGAGGCCAGCTGAATATGACTGCATAGGTGTTGCCAGTAGTCGTTTGCGCAACGCCTAGCTGTTCTTTGTGCAGTACTTCTGGCTGCTTTAAGTGCTGCGGATGTTAAATCGCTGGGGGCTTTCTTGTAGTTCAAAAGTGCAATGCGCTTAGCGGCTATGACAGGTTCCAGTATACTTAGCACAAAGCAAAATACTGCAGATGCTGGAAATTTGAAATAAAAACAGAAAATTCTGGCAATACTCAGCAAGTCAGGCAGCACCAATTAAACGTCACCGGCCTGAAATGCTAACTCTATTTCATTGAACTATAAGCTTGGGGCATTTTGGCATTCTAATAAATTCATTGTGCAATACTTTACAGCAAGTCATTTTAGAAGTTAACAAGAAATATAAACCACAAAAGATAGGTGGTATTCCAACAGAACTAAATCCATGGAGCTGTCAAATAGTTTGTGGCTCATGCGATGAAAGTAAAGGTACAAGCCTTTACCCTGTTACGACCAGGTGTGAAAGGTGTCTAGGGTTCTGTTACTATCTTCACTTGGTCTTATTGTAACAGGGTTTAATTTTAAACACACAGTGTTTTGAGCTCCCCCTTTGTGAATCCTTGTTTACAACTTTACAATCATAAGGCAAAGAAATGAGCACAAACAGGCTTTCTTTGGTTTAAAGAAGATGAAATTTATTCAACCTTAAACTTAAACTCTAATAAGGTTAACACCATTGGAGATACAACGTGCCCACGCTAGCATGCACACGCGATACACACATGCAAATAAGGACAGAAAAGAGAAGAAAGGACAAGTAGAACAGTTTGAGGAAATATCTTGTTACTGTTTCTCGAGCTCGCTGTCGTCCTTGATTGAAGATATGGTCTTGCGTTTCGTTGGGGCCCAGTAGTCTTCTTAAAACCTCGTTCACTTAGGACACGGTTCTCTCTGAGTTTCACGTGTTTTCACAAGATTCAGTTCCATGGGAAGGAGATGGAAGCAGGCAGACAGGGGAGGAGATGTTCTCAATCCATGAACACACAGCGTTCTGAATTCAAAATCAGTTTTACCAGTTTAAAACTCCCCTAGTTGGCCAGCAGGTGGTCATGTGACTAACTGGTTTGACCAGGTCTCTTGCTGTGTATTGGCGGGCAGGAAATGGCTCCCTTTGTTTCCACATTGTCTGGTTCTATCAAAATGTATTTCCAGTCAGGAACTTGCAATTTTTAAGTTTTAATGTTCATGTGGCAAAATAATGTGTGCCTCAGTCTTGGCAGGTGGGGGGGGGGGTTTACCTGACAACCCAAAACACTGCTCCAGCTTACCCCTAAACTTTAGCACCATGCCTAAAAGCCTTAGACCAGGAAATAGGTAATTTGTCTCTGGAAAGAGTGTCATTGTACAATAAACCAACAACATTTAATCATAAATTTCTAACCATAAAATGTGACACTATTGGTATATGAAAGAATATGGAAATGGAAAATGGAAATATAAGAAATAACACATTTAATGTTAGTTAAGTGTTCTAGCATGAGCAAAACTATATTATAACTATGCTACTTGGCCTCTATGAATGGAATATGAATAACCAACTTGAATCAGCACTGGGCCACCTAAGTAATATTCACTCATAATTAATTACTTCTAATTGTTTTTGCCTTATAAACTGTTGTGCATCGAAACACTTTAACCATTTTATTTGTAGCACATTTCTACAACATCATTTAAAGAGTTTATAATGTCATTATTTTGTTAATGGTAATTATCAAAAAAGTGCATTATATGCACACTACGTCTAGCCTAATCTGTGGAATTGCTCACAGTGAATCAGAGGTTATATTGTTGCAGTATGGTGGGGGAGGAAGATAGGGGACTTTTATTTGAGGAAGCAATGTGGCTAACAATTGAAAATATGTTTGAGGGTTATGTCCAGACAGTGTGAAATGTTTGCACTATTTTGATTGGTTCCTGGGAAATTTGAACTAATAATTTTGTGTAACTTTACATGTGACAGAAGATTAAACAATGCACAGAGATCATGAAAATGTGTGTACTAAACTGAACAGATTTGAACAATATAAAAAAATGTTTTTACTTCTTTTGATGAAATACACTTGTGATGTCCAATATAGACATATAATATTGCTACTTTTAAGATATGAACTTTAATCAGTGTGGACTCTTTGTCCACTTTTTTAAAAAAAAGGAAAAGTCAATTTCAATGTGTTGCAAGATGCCCACCAAAGGTCAGATGACCTGGCCTGCGCATTCAAACACTGCTGCACTCTCAATAGGACAAAAGGATACATTCCAAACTCAGAGGTGTCAACTACGCCCATCCTAAACCCATCAAGAGCCATTCCTGAGTTGAATGGTTTTCTTCTGAGACAAAGGTGTGAAGTAGCCACATCTTAACAGAATAATACTCATCCAGACATCAACCACCATGGATTCCACATCCTAGTCCATTGTGTGGCACACCAAGGGTGAAGGCCATGTGTCAAATAATAGAAATGCTAGCATGATAAATTGTGACCTTAAAAGATAACCTTCCGGAAAGAGCAACCTCACAGAAGATAGTCAAGCCAGGGGCTGTGGAAAGATCCAGCCTAAACAAGAAGCAGTCCTGCTGCCAATTTTACACCAACTTGGTACCGCAGAGAACTGAAAATGACCACCACCTCCAGTCTGAAATCTTAACCACCAGAAATCTACAGCACTCAACATGTTCAAGACTACAAACACCCAGGCCTGCATCTTTAAAAAAGACTGTCCTACTTAGCAGATTCAACAGGCTTACCATAAACCACGAATACCTACTACACCGTGAACATTTAGCCTTTACCTTTTATCTATCCTCTCGAGAGTGCATGAGAGAGTGAATGAATATTGTTCAAGGAATAGTTAATCTTCTGGTTTAAACCGACAAGAAAACCTCTAATTTGTCTGTTTATTTGACCCTAAAAAAAAAAACACTCTGACTAACTCATCATTTTAAACAAAGCACGACTGCAGTCATTGGGGAGGTGAACAGTGGGCACCACCCACACAGAATCGTTACAGTGCAGCAAGCAGCCATTCAGCCCATCGTGTCTGCACTGAGTCTCCAAAAGAGCAATTCCCTCAGTTCCATTCCCCTGCCTTCTCCCAATAACCCTGCACATTCTTCCTTTTCCCACCCCTTACCACCTATCATAACACACTGTTACACTCTGAAAGTAGGAACAAGTTTTTATTCATTTTAATGAAATTAACTCTAGCATGAATCAAACACTAAGTTGTCCCAAACAAATTTACCAAGGCACAAGGATAGTCAAAAGATGAGGCCAGTAATCTCGTGAGCTCGATTTCTACCAGAGAAGGGAATGCTACTTAATCCGTCGATCCTGAGGGACCAAAAAGGGGACAGCTTCCAAAAATGTAAATAATAATTTACTGTGGAAATAAGTGTGTTAACAGCAAGTTTTGGTGACTGCATATGTGCAGTTAAATGCAGAAATCTGGAAACTGTTATCCAAGATGCGATGTTCCTCCAAGAAAATGTCCAGAAATGGCATTGGGTTTTTCATTCAAATACATAGAACAATGTGAAGTTGCTGTATTTACCTTATAAATATAATCTAAACTCACTAGAAAAAGTTAGAACTTGTCCATCCCAATGCAAGTACTCTTTTAATGGCATGGTAAGTCTTAATTACTACCAAACAATCTCTGACACTGAATTAACTGTGTGAAGATTTTAACTATTGTTGGAGTTTAAAAAAATACTTTTTTCTTTACTTTTTCTATCTGTCCCTTTTGGTTATGAAAATATACAGTTGCTTCTGCTGTTCACACAAGTCCCAGATATGCTGTTCTTTTTGGATGGTCCAGTGTAAAAAGAACGTAGAAAGTCTTTGGGCAAGCTTAACGAACAGCGAAGGAACGGTGCCTGCCATTCATTGCATTGACACTTCATGCTGGATTATCTCACCATTAATCATACTGCATAATTCCAGGGCAATATAAAGACATCTCTGCAACTTCTGAAACATTCCACAGAAATAGAGTCAGAGATACAGAACTGAAACAGGCCCTTCGGCCCACCGAGTCTGTGCCAACCATCAACCACCCATTTATACTAATCCTACATTAATAAGTTAACATCCGTAGCAATTAAAGCAGCCAGAAGCACTGCACAAAGAACAGCCAGGTGCTGCGCAAATGACTACTGGCAACACCTATGCAGTCATATTCAGCTGGCCTCAGACACCGGAAACATCAGAGGAATGTATGATGGCATTAAGAGGGCTTTTGGGCCAACCATCATGAAAGATTACCCCCCTCAAATCTAAATCAGGGGACACAATCACTGATCAACGCAAGCAAATGGACCGCTGGGTGAAACACTACCTAGAACTGTACTCTAGGGAAAATGTTGTCACTGAGACCGTCCTCAAGGCAGCCCAGTCTCTGCCAGTCATGGATGAGCTGGACGTACAGCCAACAAAATCGGAACTCAGTGATGCCACTGATTCTCTAGCCAGCGGAAAAGCCCCTGGGAAGGACGGCAATACCCCTGAAATCATCAGGAGTGCCAAGCCTGCTATACTTTCAGCACTGTACGAACTGCTTTGCCTGTGCTGGGACGAGGGAGCAGTACCACAGGACATGTGCGATGCCAATATCATCACCCTCTAGAAGAACAAGGGTGACCTGCTACAACTACAACTACCGTGGAATCTCCCTGCTCAGCATAGTGGGGAATGTCTTCGCTCGAGTTGCTTTAAACAGGCTCCAGAAGCTGGCTGAGCGTGTCTATCCTGAGGCACAGTGTGGCTTTCGAGCAGAGAGATCCACCGTTGACATGCTGTTCTCCCTTCGACAGCTACAGGAGAAATGCCGTGATCTCACCAAAGCCTTTGACCTCATCGGCAGACGTGGTCTCTTCAGACTACTAGAAAAGATTGGATGTCCACCAAAGCCACGAAGTATCATTACCTCATTCCATGACAATATGAAAGGCACAATTCAGCATAGCGGCACGTCATCAGACCCCTTTCCTATCCTGAGTGGCGTGAAACAGGGCTGTGTTCTCGCACCTACACCGTATGGGTTCTTCTTCTCCCTGCTGCTCTCTCATGCATTCAAGTCGTCAGAAGAAGGAATTTTCCTCCACACAATATCAGATGGCAGGTTGTTCAACCTTGCCCATCTAAGAGCGAAGAGCAAGGTACGGAAAGTCCTCATCAGGGAACTTCTCTTTGCTGACGATGCTGCATTAACATCTCACACTAAAGAATGTCTGCAGAGACTCATCGACAGGTTTGCGGCTGCCTGCACCGAATTTGGCCTAACCTTCAGCCTCAAGAAAATGAACATCATGGGACAGGATGTCACAAATGCCCCATCCATAAATATCGGCGACCACTCTCTGGAAGTGGTTCAAGAGTTCACCTACCTAGGCTCAACTATCACCAGTAACCTGTCTCTCGATGCAGAAATCAACAAGCGCATGGGAAAGACTTCCACTGCTATGTCCAGACTGGCCAAGAGAGTGTGGGAAAATGGCACACTGACACAGAACACAAAAGTCCAAGTGTATCAAGACTGTGTCCTCAGTATCTTGCTCTACGGCAGCGAGGCCTGGACAACGTACATCAGCCAAGAGCGACGTCTCAATTCATTCCATCTTCGCTGCCTCCGGAGAATCCTTGGCATCAGGTGGCAGGACCGTATCTCCAACACTGAAGTCCTCGAGGCGGCCAACATCCCCAGCATATACACCCTACTAAGCCAGCGGCGCCCGAGATGGCTTGGCCATGTGAGTTGCATGGAAGATGGCAGGATCCCCAAGGACACATTGTACAGCGAGCTCGTCACTGGTATCAGACCCACCGGCCGTACTTGTCTCCTCTTTAAAGACGTCTGCCAACGCGACATGAAGTCCTGTGACATTGATCACAAGTCGTGGGAGTCAGTTGCCAGCGATCGGCAGAGCTGGCAGGCAACCATAAAGGCATGGCGAATCGAAGAAACTTAGCAGTTGGCAGGAAAAAAGTCAGAAGCGCAAGGAGAGAGCCAACTGCGTAACAGCCTTGTCAACCAATTTTATCTGCAGCAGCTGTGGAAGAGTCTGCCACTCTAGAATTGGCCTTTTTCGCCACTCCAGGCGCTGCTTCACAAACCACTGACCACCTCCAGGCGCTTACCCATTGTCTCTCGACACAAGGAGGCCAAAGATGAAGATGAAGACATTCATCCCATATTGCCTACCATTCTCCTACCTACACTGAGGGCAATTTACAATGGCAAATTTACCCATCAACCTGCAAGTCTTTGGAGCACCCGGCGGAAACCCACGCGGTCACAGAGAACTTGCAAACTCCGCACAGCCACTGGGATTGTATGCACTGAGGAAATCCTATGTATTGTCTCCATAAAATCTTGAGCAAAGTACATTTTCACAATGAGAAAGATAAATCAGATAGACATAATCAGTATTAATCAAGTTCTTTTTTCCAGCATTTTGAACCATCACCACGTTTATCGGGCTAAAAATGGCCAACTGAAAGTGCGCTACTAATCCCATAATCCAAAAACCACCAAACATTACTGCGCTGATCAGAGGAAAGTAATGGTCCAAAAGGTTGGGAAAAAAGGAACCTGTTCTCTTTCAATCTCAAGCAATCCCTTGTTAGATGCGATTCGGTAAACCATCATAATTCAACCTGGACCCTGAGGGGAGAGTAGGCACTGGCTCACCGACAGGACAGTCCATCAGTACCGGGACAGTGCGGCCACAGGCCGGTCATACATTGTGTAACCGCAAACTGGACGGACGGACGGGGGGGGGGGGGGGGGTTGAACCGTGCTGAGGGGGCTGGCGAGGGCGGGTTTTATATCAGCCATCGCTAACTGCCGCCTCTCAATCACCTCAACGAGAAAACAAGAACCTGCTCACAAAAAAAAAACACAAACATCCGAAAGCCACTCCGTCACCTGCACATCCCAGCCGGTTGCCTCCAGCTGAGCCCGGGCCCGCTCCTCCACCGCCCCGGTTAACCGCACCAATCGCCGTGTCCTCTCCTCCCGTTCAGCGCCATCCGCCATCTTTCCGCTCTGCGCCCGGGTTCCGCCCGTCGCCGCCTCCGCTCTACTGAGCTCCGCGCCCCGCTTGCGCTCGGGGTACTAACTCGGCTGTTGCTTCCTTAAGCTGAGCTCAAGATCACAACAGGTCGGAAGCAGAAAAGCGCGGCACCTTATTACCCCTGCTCTCGCTGAGATGGCGCATTTCTCTCTCCCAGCTCATCCTGTTCATGAGACCCACCTTCTCCTCCCTCTCCACCCTATTCAAATATTTCAACTATACTGCCACCCCCGCACACTTGCAAATAACCGCCCTTTGCAATCTCCTGCCTATCTCCCTTTTGTCACCAAATTGCTCGGCCCGAATTTAACTCTCCCCCGAAGAACAGGTGGGAGGGAGGGGGGTCATAAAATGGAGCCATATTACGTGGCAAAAACTAGCCCGCCTACCCCAGGCCGATTAAGGCCCTCAAGTGGCCAGTTAACAGCCACTTGAGGGCCTCCGCCCACCGCCACGGGGATTTTACCCATTGCCAGTCAATTGGCCCAGGCCTGAGAAAAGCCACCTGACCAAAGCAGGTGGTTTTCTGATGGCGGGGGGCGGGGGCAGCGGCCCTCATGATCAGGCAGCCTGTGCCCAATGGAGGGCTGTCCCCAATGCTCCAACCACACCCAACACGACCCCTGTCCCCCCCCAATCAACCACCTTTGCCTTGCCAGGGCCTGACTGATCACCCCCAGAGAGGCCCCAAAAATGTAACTTTTCCCAGGGTGTCCTTCCACTTCTTGTTGATGCTGGGTTGCAGTCCCAGCAGTGGCCACTGCTCCCAGTGGCGCTGCAGGGACTAAGAGCTGCCAGCCTGCTGATTGGACAGCACCTCCGCTAGGTGGGACTTCCTGCCTCAATGAGGTGGAAGTCCTGCCTCAGAACAATTTTTTTTATTCGTTCATGGGATGCTTGCTGGATTAGCGTTTATTGCCCATCCCGAATTACCCTTAAGCTGCCTTCTTAAACAGCTGCAATCCATGTTGGGTAGGTACACCGGTGACAGTGAAGGAACGGCAATATGGTTCCAAGTCATGATGGTGTGTGGTTTGGAGAAGAACCTGCTGGTGGTGGTGTTCCCTTGCATCTGCTGTCCTTGTCCTTCTAGGTGGTAGAGGTCGCGGGTTTGGAAGGTGCTGTCTAAGGAGCCTTCATGTGTTGCTGCAATGCATCTTGTAGATGGTACACACTGCTGTCACTGTGTGTCGGTGATGGAGGAAGTGAATTTTGTGGATGGGGTGCCAATCAAGTAGGCTGCTTTGTCCTGGATGGTGTCGAGCTTCTTGAGCGTTATTGGAGCTACACCCATCCAGGCAAATGGAGAATATTCCATCACATTCCTGACTTGTGCCTTGTAGATTGTGGACAGGTTTTGGGGAGTCAGGAGGTGAGTTACTCGCCACAGGATTCCTAGCCTCTGACCTGCTCTTGTAGCCACGGTATTTATATGGCTACTTCAGTTCAGTTTCTGGTCAATGGGAACCCCCAGGATGTTGATAGTGGGGGATTCAGTGATTGTAATTGAATGTCAAGGAGAGATGGTTAGATTCTATCTTGTTGGAGATGGTCATTGTCTGGTACTTGTGTGGCGTGAATGTTACTTGGCACTTATCAGCCCAAGCCTGGATATTGTCCAGGTCTTGCTGAATTTCTAAACTGACTGTTTCAGTATCTGAGGAGTCACGAATGATGCTGAACATTGGATGGTCATTGATGAAGCAGCTGAAGATAGTTGGGCCTAGGACACTACCCTGAGGAACTCCTGCGGTGATGTTCTGGAGCTGAGATGATTGACCTCCAACAACTACAACCATCTTCCTTTGTGCTAGGTACGACTCTAACTAGCAGAGAGTTTTCCCCCTGATTCTCATTGAGTCCAGTTTTGCTAGGGCTCCTTGATGCCAGATTTGTTCAAATGCTGCCTTGATGTCAAGGCAGTCACTCTCACCTCACTTCCTGAGTTCAGCTCTTTATTCATGTTTGAACCAAGGTTGTAATGAGGTCAGGAGCTGAGTGGCCCTGGCAAAACCCAAGCTGAACAATTAAGGCCTGGAGACCATAAAATGCAGTCCGGATCCCCAGGTCAGGCAGAGGCGGGATCGCCACCAACTTTTCAGTCAGTGGACGGCACCTGTCCGGCGAAAGTAAAATTCCAGCCCTTGAATGTGTTGTCATGTCCCAAATCAGTGCCCATCTTTCATGCAATTCAATATTTCAAGCTCTTCAATCAGGTTTCCGTCCTTGCCACATTACTAGTCAAAGTCACAAATGAATCCACTGTGATCATGGTACACTATTCATCCTAATCCATCTCAACATATCGGCATCTTTTGGCACAGTTGACTACACCATCCTTCTCCAGCTCCACTCCTCCGTATTAGAGCTGAGTGGAACTGCCTTCACCTGGTTTCACTCTTAACTCTCCAGTTGTCACCAACAAATCTCCTGCAATGGCTTCTCTTCCTGCTTCTTCACTGTTGTCTATCCTTGGCACCCTCTTATTTCTCATCTACATGCCACCCTTTGATAACATTATTTGAAACTCGTCAGGTTCAACATGTACTTTGATGACACTGAGCCCTAACTTACCCTCACCTCTCACGACACCTTCACTGCCTCTGTGTTGTCAAACTGCTTGTTTAATATCCAGTCTGGCCACTGTCTCAGACTGTATCTGATTGTTTGCAACCTTGTCGCCCAATATCGCCCTGAGTTGAGCTTCTGACCCCATATTCTCTCCGTCACAAAGACCACCTATTTCCAACTCCGTAATATCACCCATCTTCGCCCTGCCTCAGCTCAGCTACTGCTGAAAGCCTCATATATGCTTTTGTTAACTCAATACTCAATTTCAAGCCCTTTCCTATCCTGAGTGGTGTGAAACAGGGCTGTGTTCTCGCACCCACACTTTTTGGGATTTTCTTCTCCCTGCTGCTTTCACATGCGTTCAAATCCTCTGAAGAAGGAATTTTCCTCCACACAAGATCAGGGGGCAGGTTGTTCAACCTTGCCCGTCTAAGAGCGAAGTCCAAAGTACGGAAAGTCCTCATCAGAGAACTCCTCTTTGCTGACGATGCTGCTTTAACATCTCACACTGAAGAATGCCTGCAGAGTCTCATCGACAGGTTTGCGTCTGCCTGCAATGAATTTGGCCTAACCATCAGCCTCAAGAAAACGAACATCATGGGGCAGGATGTCAGAAATGCTCCATCCATCAATATTGGCGACCACGCTCTGGAAGTGGTTCAAGAGTTCACCTACCTAGGCTCAACTATCACCAGTAACCTGTCTCTAGATGCAGAAATCAACAAGCGCATGGGTAAGGTTTCCACTGCTATGTCCAGACTGGCCAAGAGAGTGTGGGAAAATGGCGCACTGACATGGAACACAAAAGTCCGAGTGTATCAGGCCTGTGTCCTCAGTACCTTGCTCTACGGCAGCGAGGCCTGGACAACGTATGCCAGCCAAGAGCGACGTCTCAATTCATTCCATCTTCGCTGCCTTCGGAGAATACTTGGCATCAGGTGGCAGGACTATATCTCCAACACAGAAGTCCTTGAAGCGGCCAACACCCCCAGCTTATACACACTACTGAGTCAGCGGCGCTTGAGATGGCTTGGCCATGTGAGCCGCATGGAAGATGGCAGGATCCCCAAAGACACATTGTACAGCGAGCTCGCCACTGGTATCAGACCCACCGGCCGTCCATGTCTCCGTTATAAAGACGTCTGCAAACGTGACATGAAATCGTGTGACATTGATCACAAGTCGTGGGAGTCAGTTGCCAGCATTCGCCAGAGCTGGCGGGCAGCCATAAAGACAGGGCTAAATTGTGGCGAGTCGAAGAGACTTAGTAGTTGGCAGGAAAAAAGACAGAGGCGCAAGGGGAGAGCCAACTGTGCAACAGCCCCAACAAACAAATTTCTCTGCAGCACCTGTGGAAGAGCCTGTCACTCCAGAATTGGCCTTTATAGCCACTCCAGGCGCTGCTTCACAAACCACTGACCACCTCCAGGCGCGTATCCATTGTCTCTCGAGATAAGGAGGCCCAAAAGAAAAGAAGAAAAAGAAAGAAAAAAAAAGAATACTCAATTATTCCAATTCTTTTGTGGCAGGCCTCCCCTCTTTTAACTTCATAAACTTAAGTCCATGCAAGACTCTGCTGCCCATCTCTTAACACAGTTTTCCAGTTACCCCTGTGCTTGTTGACTTACATTGGCCCATGATCCAGCAATCCCTCGATTTTTAAAATTCTCATCCTCATGTTCAAAACTTTCCATGGCCTCGCTTCTCCCTGCCTCTAGCCAATGAGACAAGCATTTCCCCAACTTTGGCTTCTTGTGCATCCCCCACTTCGACCACCATTGGCAGCTGTGCATTCAGCCATCTAAGCCCGAAACTCTGGAATTTCTTAAACCTCTCCACCTGTCTCTCCTCCTTTAAGACCCTCCTTGCAACCTACCTCTTTGATCCTTTGGTCTTTGGACACTTGTCATAATATTTTCTTTACCTCTGCCTTGATCTTTGCTTACATTCCTGTGAAGTGCCTTGAGACTTTTCTCTTTTTTGAAGATGCTATATAAATGCATGTTGTTGACAGTTTCCAAGAATTTTAGAATGTACATATGACAAGCAAGATGGTGGTAGAATATTGCACTTGATTCACACAAGCACAAGCAACTAAATTTAATTAATAATTATCTTTTTAAGCAACTTCTGCATTGTACCAATGTTTTTCAAATGTCCAGTGTTTTGGCTCAGGCAGAAAGGACATGGAGACAGTTTTACAAGAGGTTTTATTTTTGTACTAAAGTCTTAGAATTCTTTGTGTTTTAAAAACTGAAAAAATGATTTTCAGTGGACATGGACACCTGCAAATAGCTGAATTTTTTGGATGTTGACTTTGTATACAAGAATAGGAAAGCAAGCAGTTTCAAGGAAGCCAGCCAGAGGTTTTGACCTCCGCAGAGCAATACTTTGAATGATGGGGGAGATGCTGTATCTGGTCATGTGATCAGCTCAGGGAGGTTTACTTTCACTTTGGATCCTTTTAAAAACCAGTGAGTCGGACAAAGAGCAGGCAATTAAAACTTGATATTTGACCTGGCTGGAGATCAAAGTGGAAAACCCAGAAAAGACCTCTCTCAGTAAAGGAAACTTGCATCTCTTGAAAAGAAACCCTGTATTTGAAAGGTGGCAGATTCCATTTGCCTCCTGTCTCTGAAGAATTCTTGCATCCAGTGTGGGTCCTGTTGCGTCCTGTGTTTTGGGAAATCCTGGAACCTGAATAAAGCTTCTACTGCTATACTACTGCTGTGAGTCCTAAGCAGACCTTTTGCTACACCCCTGCCGAAAGACCTACATGACGCCTGCTGTAGCTGAATTGCCTTGAACGCCTACCCATCACAGACTGTTTATCAACTTCGCCTGGAGAGACTTCAAGTGGCATCTAACTATTCGACTCTGGGACACCTCACCCACCCGATGACTTTCCTACCAGAATGTGACAAACTGAGTTATTTTTATCATTCCTTTTTATTCCTATGAAACAGTTGTAAACCAAGATCCTTTTCCCCAGGTTAATTAACTGTTTTTTGTTGAATGTATGTGTGTGTGTGTGTATGAGGGTTAGGGAAATAAGGAGCTTTTCATAGATATAGAGTTATCTCTTAGTGGTTAAGACATTTTTTTCTAATAAATATTTAACGTTGTTGTTTAAAGCAATCTCTTTGGTGTGCTTTAATCTGGCAGACAAATAGAGTGTCTAATTGGTTATTCTTCATTAGGTGAGAAAAAGTATTGATATGCTGTGACCCATGGAGAAGTGGGACTGAATTAACAGTGAATTTCTCCTGCCTTGGTCGTAACAACAGGAAGAGATCTAAATACATATGAGTGGTTATCAGTTTTGGAAATTTGAAGCTTAAATGTCAGCACATATGACAAAAAATGGAGATCGCCTACAAATCCATTTGAACATTTCAGTAACCATTATATTCATATAACAAAAATAATTTTCATTTGTATAAAATTGTGTATAGTTTTAAAGTGCTTTTTTATGGGGAGGCCTACGAAGTCTGGCAGGAGATGGGAAAGGAACGTAAGTAATAGGAGCAGAAGTAGGCCATTTGGCCATTCATGCCTACTCTGCAATTCAATATGATCATGTCTGATCTTCGACGTCAACTCCACACTTCCACCCTATTCCCATATTCCATGATTCCCTTAGTGCCCTAAAATCTATCAGTCTCAGTCTTGGATGTACTCAATGACTGAGCATTCACAGCCCACTGGGATAGAGAATCCCAAAGATTCACAAACTTCTGGAGTGAAGAATTCTCTCCTCATTTCAGTTCGTAATGGCCAACCCTTATCCTGAGACTATGAGTCCTAGTTCTAGACTCTTCAAGCAGACGAAACAGCCTCTGAGCATCTACTCACTCAGAATTTTATACATTTCAGTTAAATGACCTCTCATTCTTCTAAATTCCAGAGAATATTGGCCCATTCTACTCAATCTCTCCTCATGGGAGAGCCCTCTCCTCCCATGAATCAATGTAGTGAACTTTTGTTGTACCCCACTAAGGGGGTTGGCAACGTGTCCATTCACCAGTGTCCATGGTAAAAAAATTTGAGATCCATGTTAATTTTAAATGTTTTGCTCCAAGCCTTTCAATTTGTGCTTTAAAATTATTTTAAAATGTTTATATTAAATATATATTTTAAATATTTAAAAACCCAAGTTTAAAGGCTTGGACTAAGACATTTTAAATTACCAGGAACAAAAGTAAGGCATCGGGATCAGTCCTGGAGCGATGGGACCCGGAATCACATTGCACTGTTCACACACAGGCAGGGTCTAGTACTGGTAACCATACATAAAATCAGGACCTGACTCCAGATCATGAGCTACACCACAACGCGGGAACACTGAGATATTTCGAGGGTCTTGGCGATTCTGAGCTAACCATGAGCACACTTAAAACTTTTGTTAAAAGGTTATTCTAGAATAGGCCTTTGTTTTCAAATAAGGGAATGGAGTCAGAAGCTTTTTTATTGTTGTTAAAGCAGTTCTAAATCCTGCATCAATTATAGATATTGTTTAATTCTAATGGAGTATTTTTCTACAATATAATAAATGACTCTTTTGTACGTAAAGGCACAAGTTTATACCTGAAGTTTATTTTCAAAAGGAGTCACTAAGTTAACTATAAGGAGGTTGACTTTCCACTAGTTTTATGAGTATAATTCGGGTGACATCAGCCAAACCAGTACAAACAATCGAGTAAACTTATGTTTACCCTTGATGTAACTTTAACTCTGGTGTAAAAGTAATTTCACTCAATGCTGACCCCCACCCCCAGATAGAAAAAATGAGCCTGGCAAGTTTCTGCGGATTGTGCCAATTTGAGGAGGGTTTTCTCATTGAGCATCTCTGAATCACACAGGCACCAGTAGGCACGTTTTAAACATTTGTACATTTGTGTATTTAATTTACAAAGAAACTGGTTAGTGTACACCAATGAAAGGAGTAAATGGTTCAATATAGATTTTCAAATTATTTTCAGTTCTTGAAAATTCAGAGACAGGAGTGACTCAGTAACAGCTCAAAGTCAGTTCTCAGCATTTGTATTTCCCCCCACCAGCTCCCCCTAGCCCCTGCCCCCGATTCCTTCGGTTCCAGGGAAAGAGACTCTTCCTGGTTTGAAACACAGAATCCAAGTGGCCCGAATTGGTACTAAACTGGTCACTTGTCCCAGTCGGTGGCACTTTTGCATTTGAAGTAGACTCTGGGATGGTTCGTCTCTCAAGCAGTTTATCAGTTGGGGAGAGGTGGGGTCTGGAATTGGGACTGGACCCGGGATCCATCCTAAGTTCAGTCACAGGGTGGTGAATGGTGCTACATTAATGCAAGTTCTTTCTTACATCCGTCTGTACAACTGTATTAGCTAACTAGCAAGGAAAACAGTATGCAATACCAATGTGAATTACTTTTGTTGACAGAATAGAGCTAGCTAAACCATATGCTAACTGTTATGGTCAAGTGATATTGATAGGTTAGATAGGAAGAAACCTTTTCCCTTAGCAGAGGGGGCAATAACCAGGGGGCACAGATTTAAGTTAAGGGGCAGGAGGTTTAGAGGGGATTTGAGGAAAGATTTTTTTCAGCCAGAGGGTGGTTGGAATCTGGAAAGCACTGCCTGAAGAGGTGGTAGAGGCAGGAACCCTCAAAACATTTAAGAAGTATTTAGATGAGCAGTTGAAACGCCATAGCATACAAGGCTACGGGCCAAGTGCTGGAAAATGGGATGAGAATAGTTAGGTGCTTGATGGCCGGCACGGATACGATGGGCCGAAGGGCCTGTTTCTGTGCTGTATAACTCAATGACTCTACGACTCTAAGTGAGAGGGCGAAGGGCTTCCTTCTTTTCCCTCTCCTTGTTTGACCACAATAGGTTTAATTCTTTCTTAAAGTGGATGTACTGGCCAAATCAATAGGTGTTTGATTACTTACCTGCTATGATCATAACAAGAACTCATTGGACAGCTTTGCTTGAGTTAACAAAGAAAGAGGTTAACTTTATTGTACCTAAACTGAACTCATAAAATAATAAACAATGCGCCAGCTTTCACTCTCTCACACACACACGAGAGGTTTACACACACAAAAATAGGTTACAGAGTGGAGAAAGGTAGATTGGTTGAATTAGCGTCCATAAAAAAAGGATAAGGTCTGTGGAGTTTGGCAATTCGGCTGGCTCCTAGGTGAATTCAGTGGTCCTGAGGCTTTTAATTTGAAGAGGTAGATGACTGGTTCGGTGAGTCTTTTGGAGATAGTGATGCGGATGATTTCCTCCAAAAGGGTTTCAGATTGTAGCTGGAGTATGCAAAGGTGGTCAGTCAACAAGCAGGATTTGAAAGCTTTCAAGCTGGAATGGAGAGAGAGAGAGAGGGACCCTCATGTAGGGTCTGGTCATGTTAGAGTCTAGTTGCTTCTCCTCCGTTGCAGAGAAAACACCAGCTTAAAACCACAGATGGGGAGGGGCTTGTCACATGACAGTCACTCAGTGATCCAAACATAGCGGTTAGCAGTATTTCTTCTTTTTGCTAAAAGAAAGAACAAACAGTTCCCTTAAACTTCCTGCGTCTTAGTTTTTGTTGGGAAATGCATAGACATTTTTTCTCCCTCCTCACAGTCCTTTGCAATGTAGGATGCAGTGCAGCAAACTAGGTGATCATCTTAAGCTGTCAGCAGTCATCCTGTTTTAAATGTCTTTTAAAAATGTCTCTAAAAAAATTCAGATCTCCAGTCAGTGATTTAAAGAAAATTATCATTCAACAAAACACATTGGCGTAACATAACATTGCATTAGCATGTAGCCAGCCAGCTAAACCATCATGCAATAAAAACCAGGACTGTGAGAAGTAACTTTATGTCATTCAACCAGTAAAATAGCAAATAATTTTCCACATCGGACAAAGTGATTAGCTAGCTGTCCTAGTTAGCTGGTAAGCTAATAATGATAAATTCAATTCATTTAATGTTTTTGATTCTGATTGTACCTCGCCACCGCAGTTACATTAAAGTCCTTTGTGTTCGTTGTTGCAGTTGCAATACGTAGACAACCATCAACCCAACAGTTCTCAAGGCAATTCCTTGTGGATGTTTCGATTGCTAATACAGTTGTGCTGCTCTCCATTGATATTTGTATGCTTATCTGCTTTATTTATAGGGAGAAATGTATTTTAAATTGGACTGTATTTTGATGGCTATACACTTTATATACAGATTAATTGCCCCCATGTGCATGGCTGAGTCAATAATTCTGTCACATGTTTGTGGTGGACCATGTTGGTGCCTATCCCTGTCTAAAGCAAGTGTATCCTTCCTTAGATAAGGAGACCAAACTGTACACAGTACTCCAGGTGTGGTCTTGCCAAAGCCCCATATGATTGCAGCAAAACTTCCTTACTCTTCCTTACTCTTCCTTATACCAAACCCCTCGCAATAAAGGCTAACATATACCATTTGCTTTCCTAATTGCTGTACCTGCATGTGAACTGACTGTGATCAATGTACAAGAGCGTCTAAATCCCTCTGAATACCAACATTTACAGCAACAACTTATATTTATATAGCACCTTTAACGTAATAAAACATCCCAAGATGCTTCACGGGAGCATTATAAAGCAAAATATGACACCGAGCCACATGAGGAGATATTAGGTCAGGTGGCAAAAACCTTGGTCAAAGAGGTAGGTTTTAAGGAATGTCATAAAGGAGGAAAGTGAGATGGAGAGGTTTAGGGTGGGAATTCTAAAACTTAGGGCCTAGACAACTGAAAGCACTTCCACCGATGGTGGGGCAATTAAAATCAGAGATGCTCAAGAGGCCAGAATTAGATGAGTGCAGATATCTCAAAGGTTTAGGGGGCTAGAGGAGATTACAGAGATGGGGAGGGGTGAGGCCATGCATGGATTTGAAAACAAAATGAGAATTTTAAAATCAATACATTGCTTGACCAGCTACCAATATAGGTCAACAAGCACAGCAGTGATAGATGAATGGGACTTGGTGTGAGTTGAGACACAGTCAACAGAGTTTTGGATGATCTCAAGTTTACAGAAGGTAGAATGTAGGAGACCAGCCAGGAATGTAATAGAGGAGTCAAGTCTAGAGGTAACAGAGGCACAAATAGGAGTTTCAGCAGCAGATGTGCGAAGGCAAAGTTAGATGATGTTATGGAGATGGCAGTCTTAGTGATAGCACAAGGATTCAGTGACAAGTATGACACCAAGGCTGAAAACAGTCTGGTTTAGTCTCAGAGAGTTGCCAGGGAGAAGGATGGATTCGATAGATAGGAACTGAGTTTGGAGCAAGGACCAAAAACAATGGCTTCAGTCTTCTCAATAATTAGTTGGAGAACATTTCTGCTTATCGGATAAGCAGTCTAGTAATTGAGCAACAGTGGAGGAGTTAAGAGAGGTGGTGGTGAAGTAAAGCTGGGTGTCGTCAGTATACGTGTGAAAACTAACACTGTGCTTTCGGCTGATGTTGCCACGGGGCCACATGTAGATGAGAAATAGTTGAGGGCCAAGCATCCAGCAACGATTTGAGTGAAGAAACGTCATCAGCACTTACCTTCCAGGACAGTAGCGGAGAGAAGCGGACCTGCGGAAAGAACACGGAGTGGGGAGCGGATAATACAGCTTGAAGATCGTGGCCTAGAGCACTTACCATCCGGGAGAATAGCGGAGAGGTGTGGACCTGCAGGAAGAACGCGGAGTGGGGAGCGGATAAATACAGCCTGAGGATCGTGGCCTAGAGCACTTACCTTCCGGGACAGTATTTTATTTTATTTTATTTAGAGATACAGCACTGAAACAGGCCCTTCAGCCCACCGGTGCTGACCATCAACCACCCACTTATACTAATCCTACATTAATCCCATATTCCTACCACATCCCCTCAATTCCCCTACCACCTACCTACACTAGGGACAAATTACAATGGCCAATTTACCTATCAACCTGCAAGTCTTTGGCTCTGGGAGGAAACCGGAGCACCCGGCGGAAACCCACGCGGTCACAGGGAGAACTTGCAAATTCCGCACAGGCAGTACCCAGAATCAAACCTGGGTCACTGGAGCTGTGAGGCTGCGGTGCTAACTACTGAGCCGCTGTGCCGCCGTAGTGGAGAGAAGCGGACCTGCAGGAAGAACATGGAGCGAGAAGCATATAAATACGGCCTGAGGATCGCGGCCTGGAGCACTTACCTTCCGGGAGAGCAGCGGAGAGCAGTCCAGGCACACCAGAGTTTGAAAACAAAGTGAGCAGTGACCTCACAGGAAAGCTGTAAAGTGATTGGTTGGTGAGTAACTGCTGTTAGGGAATAACTATAGGTGGGTTAGTACACTACTGTTAGGGTGTGTGTGTAAATAGCTTAATAATAAAGAACAAGTGAGTAGTTGGTATTTTTTTTGAGTAAGGTTTATTTAAGCACGTGAACTGTATTGATTTTTAGTAAAATTTATCAGTACTAGTAAGATTTTATCAATAATTCTAAGGTGTTGTAGTATTGTTAAGGTTTTTTTAGCAGTAGCAAAGGGTCATCTAATAAATAGAGGAATGGCAGTGTTGCTTCAACCTCGAGAGTGAACCTCCTGTGCTATGTGGGAGCTCCAGGATGCTTCCTATATCCAGGAGAATCGTTTGTGCAGGAATTGTCATCAATTGAAGCAGCTTGAGTTCCAGCTTTTGGAACTTGAGTGGCAGCTGGTGACACTGCAGTGCATTCATGAGGATGAGAGCTAAGTGCAGAGCACGTTTATAGATGTGGTCACCCCACAGCTGAAGAGTATCAGGGAGAGAGGGAATGGCTGACCACCAGACAGTCAAAAAGTATCAGGCAGGTAGTGCAGGAGACTCCTGAATGTATCTCACTCTCCAATGGGTATTCAGTTCTGAATACCGAGAAAAGTGATGCTTCACCTGGGGAGTGCAACCAGAACCAGGTCCATGGCACCACGGGTGGCTCATCTGCATGGGGGGTACAGGGAAGACTGGAAGATCCATAGTGATAGGTGATTCAATAGTCAGGGGAACAAACAGGCGTTTCTGTGGCTGCAGACATGAATCCAGGATGATGTGTTGCCTCCTGGTGCCAGGGTCAAGGATGCCACTGAGCGGCTGCAGAGCATCCTGAAGGGGGAGGGTGAACAGTCAGCAGTCGTGGTCGACATAGGAACCAACGACATAAGTAGAAAGAGGGATGTGGTCTTGCAGTTAGAATTTAGGGAGCTAGGGAATAAATTAGCAAGCAGAACCTCAAAAGTAGTAATCTCTGGATTACTCCCAGTGCCACATGCAATTGAGTATAGAAATAGAAGGATAGGACAGATGAATGCATGGCTGGAAAGATGGTGCAGGAGGGAGGGCTTCAGATTCCTGGGACATTGGGACTGGCTCTGGGGGAGATGGGACCTGTACAGGCCAGACAGGATGTACCTGAACAGAGCTGGGACTGAGTTCCTTGCAGGACGTTTTGCTAGTGCTGTTGGGGAGGGTTTAAACTAGTTTGGCAGGGGGATGGGGACCTAAGAGTAGACTCAGCTGGGACAAAATCAGAAATTAAAATGGAAGGTGGAAAATTAATGGATGAGTCTGGAAGACAGAGGAAACGAGGGTTAGAAAATAAAAAAAAGAGTTTGGCAGTGCTCAAGGGTATTTGTTACAATGCAAGGAGTATAGCAAATAAAGCAGATGAGCTGAGGGCACAGATAGACATGTATGATATCATAGCTATTACAGAAACATGGCATAAGGAAGGACAGGAATGGCAGCTCAACGTTCCTGGTTACAGGGTTTGCAGATGCGATAGGGAGGGGGATAAGAAAGGAGAGGGTGTGGCAATTTTGATCAAGCAAACTATTACAGCTGTGAGGAGGGATGACATATTGAAAGGTTCATCAAATGAGGCCACATGGATTGAACTAAGGAACAAAAAAGGAGCAATCACACTGCTGGGGTGTACTATAGACTCCCAAACAGAGGGAGCTAGAAGAGCAGATATGTAGGCAAATCTCTGAGAAGTGCAAGAACAATAGGGCAGTAATAGTAGGGGATTTTAATTACCCCAATATTAACTGGGATAGTTTTAGTGTGAAAGGAATTGAGGGAGCAGAATTCTTGAGGTGCATTCAGGAGAACATTTTTTCCCAGTATGTAGCAAGTCCAACAAGAGAGGGTGCAGTTTTAGACTTAGTTTTAGGAAATGAAGATGGGCAGGTGGAAGGAGTGGCAGTGGGAGATAATTTCGGTGGTAGTGATCATAATTCAGTCAGTTTTAACATAATTATGGAAAAGGACAGAGATAGAACAGGAGTTAGAGTTCTCAATTGGGGCAAGGGCAATTTTACTAAACTGAGGAGTGATTTAGCGAAAGTGGACTGGAAACAGCTACTTGAAGGTAAATCAGTGTTACAACAGTGGGAGGCATTCAAAGGGGAGATTCAAGGGGTACAAGGTAAACATGCTCCCACAAAGAAAAATGGTGAGGTGGCCAAATCTTGAGCCCCATGGATGTCAAGAAGCCTACAGGGCAAGATAAGGCAGAACAGGAAAGCTTATGTCCGACACCGAGAAATCAGTACTACAGAAAGTCGAGAGGACTATAGAAAGTGGAGGGGTGAAATCAAAAAGAAAATTAGGAAAGCAAAGAGAGGGCATGAAAGAATATTGGCAAGCAAAATCAAGGTGAACCCAAAGATGTTTTATCAATACATTAACAGTAAGAGGATAACTAAGGAGAGGGTAGCGCCCGTAAAAGATCAAAAAGGTAACCTATGTGTAGGAGCGGAAGATATTAGTGTGGTTCTTAATGAATACTTTGCATCTGTCTTCACAAAAGAGGGGAACAATGCAGATATTGTAGTTAACGAAGACGAGTGTGAGCTATTGGATGTGATAAACATAGGGAGAGAGGAAGTGTTAATGGGATTAGTATCCTTGAAAGTTGATAAATTACCAGGGCCAGAAGAAATGTATCCTAGGCTGTTAAAAGAAGCAAGAGAGGGAATAGCAGAGGGTCTGACCATCATTTTCCAGTCCTCACTGGATACAGGTGTGGTGCCGGAGGATTGGAGAATTGCTAACATTGTACCTCTGTTTAAAAAGGAGCAAAGGATAGACCGAATAATTACAGGCCAGTCAGTCTAACCTCAGTAGTGGGCAAATTATTGGAATCTATTCTGAGAGACAGGATAAACTGTCACTTACAAAGGCACAGGTTAATCAAGGATAATCAACATGGATTTGTAATGGGAAGATCTTGTTCTATGAACTTGATCGAATTTTTTGAAGAAATAACAAGGAAGATAGATGAGGTTAGTGCAGATGATGTGGTCTACATGGATTTTAGCAAGGCTTTTGACAAGGTCCCACATGGCAGACTGATTAAAATAATAAAATCCCGTGGGATCCAGGGAAATGCAGCAAGGCGGATACAAAATTGGCTCAGTGGCAGGAAACAAAGGGTAATTGTTGATTGGTGTTTTAGCGACTAGAGGGCTGTTACCAGTGGCATTCCACAGGGCTCAGTACTGGGTCTCCTGCTTTTTGTGGTGTATATTAATGATTTGGACGTAATTGTTGGGGGCATAATCAAGAAGTTTGTGGATGACACCAAAATTGGCCGTGTGGTAGATAGTGAGGAGGTTAGCTGTAGGTTGCAGGAAGATATTGATGGTCTGGTAAGATGGGCAGACAAGTGGCAAATGGAATTCAACTTGGGGAAGTGTGAGGTGATGCATTTGGGGAGGTCAAACAAGGCAAAGGAATACATGATTAATTGGAAAATACTGAGAAGGGTATAGGAATTAAGGGACCTTGGGGTGAATGTCCACAGACCCCTGAAGGTAGCAGGACAGGTCAATAAGGTGGTTAAGAAGGCATATGGAATCCTTTCCTTTATTAGCAGAGGCATAGAATACAAGAGCAGGGAGGTTATGCTGGAACTGTATAACTCCTTGGTTAGGCCACAACTTGAGTACTGTGTGCAGTTCTGGTCACCTCATTACAGAAAGGCTGTAATTGGACTAGAGAAGGTACAGAGGAGATTTATGAGGATGTTGCCAGGACTGTAAAAATGCAGCTATTAGGAAAGATTGGATAAGCTCAGTTCGTTCTCCTTGGAACAAAGGGCTGAGGGGAGATCTGATTGAAATGTACAAAATTTTGAGGGGCCTGGATACAGTGGAAGTGAAGGCTCTAGTCATCTTAGCAGCGAGGTCAGTGACGAGGGGCATAGATTTAAAGTAGAAAAATTAGGGGGGAGATGAGGAAAAACTGTTTCAGCTGGAAGACAATGGAGAGATGTTGGAGGAGGATGGTGTGGTCATCCATGTCAAAGGCTGCAGATGGGTCAAGAAGAATGAAGAGGGATAGTTTACCTTTGACACAGTCACATAGGATTTCATTTGTGTCTTTGATAAGAGCCATTTCTGTACTGTGGCATAGATGGATAACTGATCGGAGAGTTTCAAACATGAATTTTTGGGAAAGCTGGGCACTGATTTGGGAGGTGACAACACGTCGAAGGACTTTGGAGAGTAAAGGGAGGCTGAAGATGAGGGGGTAGTTTGCAAGGACGGAGGGGTCAAGGGTTGCTCTTTTGAGAAGAGGGGTGATGATGGCAGATTTAAAGGTGAGAGAGATAAGACCTGAAGAAAGAGAAACATTAACAATATTGACGAACCTGGAAAGCAAGAGGAGAAGTTGGGTGGTCATCAGTTTCGTGGGAATCTTCTGAACCAAGATCCTTTCTCACTATTGTACTGACCTTATCCTTTAGTAACAGAGCTACCCCACCTCTTTTTCCTTTCCTCCTGTCACTTATTTAACTACCTGTTTTTTGAATGTGCTTTTCCCTTTTGTTCTGTCATGCAGGTCAAGCTGTGCCAAATCGGAGAGCAGTTGAATATACCGCGGATTCTGCCACCTTTGAGGGGGAGGAAGGAGCCTCAGAGGGTCCATCGGCACCTCATACTACTACACCTTCCACCACTGCAGATACATGCGCACCCAAGCACAGTCAGTGGAGGAGTCCATGAAAGCCTTGAACTCAACATTGTCTCCAACTGGTGCATGAATGGCCTCCTGCATTGAGAGTTTGACGGATCTGATGGATAACCACATCCAGCAGAGCACTCATTGTTTGCTGGATATTCGTGAAGACCTCCAGACTCTCGTCCTGACCATGGACGGAAGGCAGCAGTGGCAATGAAGGAGGGGGATGGGGACCTCAAGACACCACGAGGTCATCTATTCACTCAGATCAGCAGGGAGGCAGAAGTCTGCCTTGATAGGGAGGAGAAATGCATGCCTCCTGCTGGTGGGGGCTGCTCACAGGATGATCCTGGTGCAGGCAGCAGGTCCTCTACCCCTCTGCCAGTGTCGCCAGTTTATCCAATATCCCGGCCGAAAGAATGCAGTACTGCTTCTGTGCAGGAGGCCCACAACATGCCGGGCCTCTCCAGGTCAAAGGCATCCCGAGGACAACTGCCAAGATCATCCATAGCTATGGGGCACCAAGGTCAGTAGGCAGCCTCCACCTCAGCTGACAGTTCGTGGGCAGCAACATGTAGTTCACGTAATTGTTACAGCTATGTAGTGTGACTGGGTGGTTCTCACTGTTCAACTCCCCACATGACCGCAGCAAGTGTATTTGTATTAGAGTTAAGCCCCTTGGTGTTTTATTTTACAAATAACCAGACAGCGACAGGTTTTACTGTCGGTTTTCAAAACAGAAAGTCAATTGTTTAATGATCAAGACACCGTATCCTGAAATTGTTCACGCGCACGCACGCACACACACACACACACACACACACACACACACACACCCATGAAGAAACGGATAGAGAAGGGAAAGAGAAAGGTAGTTTTTAACGGGGGAGAAAGGTTATGATAAACCTGTTGAATTCTCTTGAAACTCAACATCTAGATGTTTACAGGTCTGAAATGATTGTAGATTTCTCTCTTGATTGAGGATTCTGTTGAAGATGATGGGTTACTTCCAGCTCTATCTGCTATATAATGTAGATGTTGGATTTTTCAGTAGGGCATGTACTTTCTGGCTTGCTGGAATTCCGGTTGTCAGTCTCTCTCTCTCTCTCTCCGGCTCCTTTTTTTAAGGTAAAACTGTGTTACCTCTCACCTCCTGTTAGGAGACCTTCTGGTTTCTTTCCCATGGTGATCGCACAATGACCCAGGACATGTCTACTTCACACTTCCTTTGTTTCAGAGGAAGACATTCAATTCTGGAATATTTTAGGATAGGTATAAGATGGGTTTCATTATCACCTTTTGGCTTTGCAGATTTGTCCTTTGCCTTTGTCAGACTGTTTGAGTACACAAAAGGCCAATCCACTTTTTTCTTTAGCAGTTATTTTGGACTATTGATAACTTTTTAAAAGAAAGGTTCTTTTTTAAAAGACAACGTCTATTTTTCATAACTCTTCAGCGTTAGTGTGTGATTGTTGTATCATCACACTTTGATGTGCATGACGGAATTAAGGAGTGCACTTAAAATCATTGGGTTTTCACAGGTGAGCATTTGTCTATCATTACACTGTCTGCCTCCATATGACTGTGAATAATTTTTTGCTGCTAGGCATGGACTCCTTCCCTTTTTCCTCCATCAAGGAAAAGTGATGCTTGACCCTTCACTGCATCCGAGCCTCTAGTAACAAGCTGGAGGCCATTGCAGATGCTGAGAGGGCTCATCTCTAGAATCTTATCAGATCAACTCTGTCAAGAGTTCAGGAAAGAATGGTGCCAGATGGCTGCATAAAGGAAGGTCTTTATTGGAGAAGGAACAAGGGCCATAAAGGGTCAAATGAAACATGAATGTATAAGGACATCGTGGGCCTCCCTTGTGCACCTCTCATGCCCAATGTCATGTTGTCCGGGGATCTTCATCTGGCCCAGCTTGCCCATCTTCCCGCTCCACATCCTCATCGTCTGAGGAGGCAGTCCGCTCCACACTTTCCTCGTTGCTCATCAGCTCCTCCCTCTGCAGGGCAAGGTTGTGCAGTGAGCAGCAAACCACAATGATACATGGGACCCTCACCGGTGCATACTGAAGGGTTCCGCCCGGACTTGTCCAGCCATCTGAATCTCATCTTCAGCAGACCAATGGCCTGTTCAATGCTAGCTCACATTGTCCCATGGCAGGTGTTCTATCTCTCCTCTGCATCCATGTGTGGGCTCCTCACAGGCCTCAGCAGCCATGTCCTCAGCGGGTAGCCCATCTCTCCAAGGATCCATCTCTGAAAGCTGGAGGTAGGGTGGAAAGCTCAGGCACCTGTGACTGCCTCAAAATGTAGGAATCGTGGCAACTTTCCAGACTGCAGGATCCGTTTACAGCGGTCGCACACCAGTTGTACATTGAGGGAGTGGAAGCCCTTCCTGTTGATGAAGGTCACTGGCTGGTGTTCAGGAGCCTTGATGGCTACAGGCGTACAGTCGATGACACCCTGCAGCTGGGGGAATCCAGCGATGGCCCAAACCGATGGCTCTCTCAGCTTGAGAGTTGGGGTCCATGCTGAAGCTCACATAATCTTCGGCCCTCCTGAACAGGGGATTGGTGATCTCCTTAATGCACTGATGTGCTATGGACTGCAAGATTCAACAAATGTTCCCTGTGGATCCCTGGAATGATCTGGTGGTGTAGAAGTTCAGCACCATGGTGACCTTCAGGGCCACTGACGTTGGATTGCCACCTAGTCGCCTGGGTCACAGCTCATTATGCATCATTGCACACAGGTCAGTGATGGCCTCTGTGAAGAGGCACAGTCTTTGTTGGCACTGCCTCTGAGACATCTGCAGGTAGTTGAGCCTTGATCTGTACACTCTTTCTGGATGGTACCTCCTTCTACACTGGCCACCTCCCTCGCTCTTTCCTTTTTGTCCTTCTGCCACATCTGGAGGCTGCTGAGGTCCCTCCTGTGGGCTCATAGTCCATTGTGATGGCACTGAAGGGGCCTGGCCCTTCCTCCCACTCAGTTGCAATTTGTCTTCAACAGGGTCCCTGAAGCCTGGGTGAATGAGACCCATGATAAGTGGCCTCTCCATTAAAGGAAATCCTTCCCTGCCAGTGTCCCCCTCTTGATGCCCACATATTTACGGGCCAAGTGCTGGAAAATGGGATTAGTATAGACAGGTGCTTGATTGTCAGCACGGACACGATGGGCCAAAGGGCCTGTTTCTGTGCAGTATAACTCTATGACTTGTGTCCTTTGCCCAGATGTTACTTGCCCATTTCCCTCTTGTTTTGGCTCCACTGCAGCGCAGCCAACCTTCCCCTCACTCCTGACATGCTAAGCTCAGCCCTCCCTTCGTGGCCCCTCCAGGCCCTCGACGTTTGCCCTTCCAATAGCCTCCCCTTCCAGGCAGCCATGATCTGCTGCCTCGATGTCACCTCCTTGAAGGAGGTGAGACTCTGAAGCCTTTGAGACCCGTGCACAGTTTGTAAAATTACATCCTTCACATAAAATCGCTTTCAATTTTAATTACTTGCCTGCCACATTGCCGTCAGACCTCCAACCTCCATATTTGTCACCATGGACAAAGTCAAGATGGGATGTCATGCCATTGGTCCTCCTATCCGACATGTCCCTTCCCGATTTTAGGTTGCCCACATCTCCAAACCCATCCACATCATTCCATTAAAATTCAACCCTGTGTGAGAGTTATGTGGGAAGAGAAAAGGAAAGATAGATGCTTAAACAGCCTGCTGTCATGGAAACCAACCTGCCCATCTCCAGTGCTATGTGTCCTTGCTCTGCCAATAATGTTGACGCTGCTTCATCCATTGGTGTCAATGTCTGTCGGATGGTGAGACCTCCTACTGTCTGCTGCTCTCCTTGTCATACTCCAGCTTCTCCTATAGATAAAGTGGAAGTGGATTAATGTGCCTACTTTTATTGATTTTCACAATGTATGAGTTTACCATAGTGTGCATAATGGCAGGAATGCACTTCAGCCAGGTTAAGGGGAAAAAAACCTCCTTCTTACTGCTTAATTGGTCAATCAGCTCCTCCACTACTGAAATTGAGAACTTGGGGATGTATGTCAAAGTCATCTTGCATGTTGCTGCACAATCTCACTGCCCACTATCCACCACTGTAAAAAGCACTTCTCCTTTAAGGCACTGCAGGATGCCTGTAAGCAGCAGCTGTCCTGCTGGATTTCCTGCCCCTTAATTGGTGAGCTGCCTATCAGGAGCACATTTCATATTGACAGCTGGCAATTTAATATATTTTAGACCTGACCACAAAAATGGTGGAGTTGTGGATAGTGCCGAAGGATGTTGTAGGGTATAGAGGGACATAGATAGGCTGCAGAGCTGGGCTGAGAGATGGCAAATGGAGTTTAATGCGGAAAAGTGTGAGGTGATACACTTTGGAAGGAGTAACAGGAATGCAGAGTACTGGGCTAATGGGAAGATTCTTGGTAGTGTAGATGAGCAGAGAGATCTTGGTGTCCAGGTACATAAATCCCTGAAGGTTGCTACCCAGGTTAATAGGGCTGTTAAGAAGGCATATGGTGTGTTAGCTTTTATTAGTAGGGGGATCGAGTTTCGGAGCCACGAGGTCATGCTGCAGCTGTACAGAACTCTGGTGAGACCGCACCTGGAGTATTGCGTGCAGTTCCAGTCACCGCATTATAGGAAGGACGTGGAAGCTTTGGAAAGGGTGCAGAGGAGATTTACTAGGATGTTGCCTGGTATGGAGGGAAGGTCTTACGAGGAAAGGCTGAGGGACTTGAGGTTGTTTTCGTTGGAGAGAAGGAGGAGGAGAGGTGACTTAATAGAGACATATAAGATAATCAGAGGGTTAGATAGGGTGGATAGTGAGAGTCTTTTTCCTCGGATGGTGATGGCAAACACGAGGGGTCATAGCTTTAAGTTGAGGGGTGATAGATATAGGACAGATGTCAGAGGTAGTTTCTTTACTCAGAGAGTAGTAGGGGCGTGGATCGCCCTGCCTGCCAATTTTAAGGGCATTTAAGTGGTCATTGGATAGACATATGGATGAAAATGGAATAGTGTAGGTCAGATGGTTTCACAGGTCGGCGCAACATCGAGGGCCGAAGGGCCTGTACTGCGCTGTAATATTCTAATTCTAAAAAAAATGTGGTTAGCACCGCAGCCTCACAGCTCCAGCGACCTGGGTTAGATTCTGGGTACTGCCTGTGCAGAGTTTGCAAGTTCTCCCTGTGACCGCGTGGGCTTTTGCCGTGTGCCCCGGTTTCCTCCCACAGCCAAAGACTTGCAGGTTGATAGGTAAATTGGGCATTATAAATTGTCCCTAGTATAGGTAGGTGGTAGGGGAATTGAGGGAAGGTGGGGATGTGGTAGGAATATGGGATTAATGTAGGATTAGTATAAATGGGTGGTTGATGGTTAGCACAGACTCGGTGGGCCGAAAGGCCTGTTTCAGTGCTGTATCTCTAAATAAAATAAAAAAAAATAAAAAAATGACTCCTACTGTAGGCCTGATTTATCCTGCAGGTGAAACTTGCCTCATGTATGTATGAAGTGAATGAATACCATTCTGACTGGTTTCTATTCAATGCCACTCCTGCTAAAGTTTCCACAATCCTTCTATCTTGATTATCCCCTAATAGGGGATATAAGCATAGGCAAATACACAGAAATAGATAAAATACCACAGTTGCTAGTAATCAGAAACAAAAACAGAAAATGTTGGAAACACAAAGTAGGTTAGTCAGCATCTGTGGAGCCAAAAGACAAGTTAAAGATATGGGTGGAGACCATTCTTCAATAGAATCTCTCTGGTGTTTGTTTCTAAGGGAAACCGGCTCTGTTTATATTAATCACTTGGATACCACTCCAGAAGAGGATAAAGTTGGTTTCAATAATTCTGTAATAATAATTTGTATGTTTATCACTTCAGAAAAGTGACAGAGCAATTATCTGTAAGATCTATCCCATTGCAGGCTTCCTGATTGAAAGCCGACATTGCATCAAAATCTGCACCTATGATATGAATGGCTCCTTTTGGCATAAAAACCTTGAAACTGCTGTTCAACTTAATTTACTTGGAAAACTTATTCCTCATCCACTGCATAGATCAGGGATTCATTGGCACCTGGAGGGATTTAATTCTCAAAACTCAGTTTAATGCACTGCCAAAATGATTTGACAGGTTGCTCTCAGAAATCAGGGGCTGGATTTTCAGTCTGGGATCAGGAACCCGATGCCCACATCATTTCCGGGTCAGTGATGCAACACAATTTTGAAATGCAAAGGGCCTAATTGGCCTTGGGTCGAGCTCAGCACCCAAATAACAGTGCCAGGAGAAGCCTGGAGGTGGGACCCAGTAACGGAGAGCCCTTTGGAAATGCAAACAGCAGTCATGACTGGGCTTGCCATTTGCTGAAACAATGGAGCAGCAGGGACATCAGACAGCCAGCGCTGGCATCCCCAAGTGGCACCATGATTTTCAGATGTCTCCCTTGAAGCTTTAACGGATGCAGTGTCCAGCAGGAGAGTCGTTTAGAGGTGACGACAGAGGTCCGCAGTTGGGGAGTCACCAGAAGGATGTAGGTCCAGTGCAGAAAGCAATTCAATGACCTTATGAGGTCTGAAAAGGTGAGTGGCCAGTGATACCACGATGACTGGTCTCTAACTGTGTACACACCAGCATGCTGAGCAGACTGAGTGCCCATAGTTCTCCTTAACTTTGTCAGATCAAGAGGCCAGTTATATCAGTGCATCAGTGACCCTAACATATGAGGTACAGTTGAACAGTGGGCATCACTGAGGAGCACAACATCTCATGTGGGTGCCATTATGGAATAGGTGAGGGAGGGAAGCCTAGTCATAAATGTTTCTCTCTTCATTCTGTACAAGAGAGTGTGTAATTCTAGGGAAATGTCATGGATGGGTGGTGGTGTGCCACAGCTCCACATTCTGACCCCAATGGAGAAGGCAGTGTCGGACACCGTGAGGGTGCCATTGATTCAGGCCATGGGTGATGCCAAGATGGGAGGTCATGAAGAGCAGGGTCATTTGATAGCTGTATCTTCAGGTGAAGGGCATGTAGCCCAATGCATGCTATGGCTATACAACCGCCAGCATCTAAGGGGTTGTTTGTGCTGAGGCACCTGCTGAGTAACCCAAGTTCTCATCACCACCTTCTTGTGTTTGCCACAGGGCTAGTAGCAGATCAGGAGCTGAGTATCCCAGCCCAGTTGTCGCCAGCCTCCTCGGCGGGGAGAGATGTTCTGGAACCTGCATCGTCACATCATTCCTCCACATCTTCCACTGTAAGACTCTTAAACAGGGGGTCTTACTTCTCTCTAAGGTCCTGACTCCATGCTAGGTATCAATGACATGAAACAAACTTTGAATACATTTTCCACTTTATGTGGAAAACCTTTATTAACCCACAAAGCAATAGTATATACTTACAACACCAGTTGCTCAGTTAGACCCACGTACAGGAGCTCATTCCCAGGTGGTTGGTCCGCTGAATGAATTCTTCCACTGACTGACCAAATTACACTTCCTGGATGCAGCAACAATGTCCTTGTGGGTTGTGGCTTTATACCCGTTTCTGACCCTGGTCCCTTGACATATAAGGTAATATCTCTAAGCGGGTCATCTGATTGGGTTTCAGTGCCTTATCAATCCCACCATGGCTATTCTAGGCCATCTGCATGTAGCCATATCCTGCTCTCAGCAGAGGGTTTTAGGTGCATACCAGCAATGGATGTGATTTCTTCTTCTTGCAAACACAGGAAGAAAGCCATTTACACATATTCCACGAGGCCATTGTCTATGAGAGCTGTTGAAGACAGAGTGTCTGATGTTGTAATAGTCTGGGGCTACCATTTCAATGTCATGTCCTGACACGTCTGTGTGTATATGTGTCCCTGTTCAGTTAAACTGTCTTTATTTTTAACACGTCCAATATGAGCCCCAGCGATGATGTCTTCAGTCAGAATTCTTCTCCCTTTGTTCCGATCCTCCAAACTCCATGTTCTTACCACCTGGTGAGTTCCACATGCTGGTCCACACCATAACTGATTACATTTTACTTACAAACAGAAGGACAAGAGACATCAAAATGCCTTCCAGCATCCACCCTTAAGTGTATAATTTTCCCTAAGAATATTCCTACACTTCCGAATATAATCCATTCACCTTATTCTGTCCCTCCAGTAACATTTTCACCCGCTGTTCTGCTCTCCTACGGTTGCATCGACGACATAGGTCATACAAAAGATACACAACAATATGCAATTGTACAACAATGAATGTGTGAGAGATATTTCTTATCCAGGGTGTATCTCAATATTACCTTTCCAATTCCATATCCCATTCCACCAGAATGTTTCTGGGATGTCATTAATCTCTTGCAAAATCTGGTGGTTCATTTGTTGGATTTGGTGAAATTCCCTTTAAATCATCCCTCACGTTAAGCTCAGTAGTTTTCAGGTTATAAATATTTACAATCTTCCTGTTGTCTGTCCTTACAGGCCCTTCAGGAGTAAAACAGAAGGTAGGTTGGGATATCGGACACCATAAATCCCTTCCATGATTGTACCCCTTTTCCTTAGTGGTTACACAGTATTCCCTTCCCTCACATTGGCTGCCTGCATAGGCTTCGGAGCCACCCTTGCAGCCTCCATGGTACAGTTTACCTCAGGAAGGTTGAATCCACATGTGACTGGGCATGCTTTTCCAACCAATAGGGACATACCCTCTTGCCTCTGCTGTCAGTGCATCCTTCTAACCTAGTTCCCATCAATATGACTATCCCCCTTGATGACTTCTACGTTCTCTATTCTATAGACCAGGAGCGGTGCTTCTGCATGTGGCATTACCGAAAGATACATCACCAAACCCATTATTTTGAGAGCTTCCCTTTTACAATCTGTTTGTACAGGGTACGCCTGCACCAAACCTCTGAGTTGGCACACAGTAATGTTGTTCTATCCCTCATCAATGCATCCAGATGATCATTACCAAGAGGGCACTTCCCCAGTGGGAATTTGCCTCAGATTTTCCCTGGCCTGCTCTACCAACGAGGAGCCATACATAATACAGTAATGCAGAGGTTATAGAAAGGGAGGAACTTAGAACAATCACCATCACTAGGGAAAAGGTATTGAGCAAACTATTGGGACTGAGGGCAGACAAGTCCCCAGGGCCTGATGGCCTATATCCTAGGGTCTTAAAGGAAGTGGCAGCGGAGATAGTGGATCCATCGGTTATAATATTCCAAAATTCCCTGGATACGGGAAAGGTTCCAGTGGATTTGAAAAATGCTAATATAACGCCCTTATTCAAAAAAGGAGGGAGGCAGAAAGTAGGAAACTATAGAGCAGTTAATTTAACATCTGTCATTGGGAAATTGTTAGAATCCATTATCAAGGAAGTAATAACAGGACATTTAGAAAGTCAAACCGCAATCCATCAGAGTCAGCATGGTTTTATGAACGGTAAATCGTGTTTGACTAATTTGCTAGAGTTTATCGAAGATGTAACAAGCAAAGTGGATAATGGGGATCCGGTAGGTGTAGTGTATCTGGACTTCCAGAAGGCATTTGATAAGGTGCCGCACAAAAGGTTAATACACAAGGTAAGATCACATGGGGTTAGGGGCAATTTATTAGCTTGGATAGAGGATTGGCTAACCAACAGAAAATAGAGAGTCAGAATAAATGGGTCCTTTCTGGTTGGCAAGATGTAACTAGTGGGGTGCCACAGGGTTCGGTCCTCGGGCCCCAACTATTTACAATCGATATTAATGACTTGAATGCAGGGATAGAAGGTACTACAGCCAAATTTGCAGATGACACTATAATAGGTGGGATAGTAAGTTGTAATAAAGAAATAAGAAATTTACAGATGGATATGGATAGGTTAGGTGAATGGACCAAAATTTGGCAGATGGAGTTTAACGTGAATAAGTGTGAGGTTATCCATTTTGGTCAGAAGAATAGAAAGGCAAATTATTATCTAAATGGAGAGAAACTTCAGAGTGCTTCGGTGCAGTGGGATCTGGGTGTCCTCATGCATGAATCGCAGAAAACTAGTATGCAGATGCAGCAGGAAATAAGGAAGGCAAATAGAATTTTGGCATTTATTGCTAAAGGAATAGAGTATAAAAGTAGGGAAATGTTGCTGCAACTGTACAAGGCATTAGTGAGACCGCACCTGGAGTATTGCCTACAGTTTTGGTCCCCTTACTCGAGGAGGGATGTATTTGCATCAGAGGCAGTTCAGAGGAGGTTCACCAGATTGATTCCAGAGATGAGGGGTTTGTCTTATGAAGGGAGGTTGAGCAGTTTAGGCCTTTACTCTCTAGAGTTTAGAAGCATGAGAGGAGATCTAATTGAGGTATATAAGATGATTAAGGGGATTGACAAAGCAGACGTAGAGAGGATGTTTCCTCTTGTGGGGCAATCTAGAATGAGAGGTCATAAGTTTTAGGATAAGGGGTAGCAGATTTAAAACAGACATGAGGAGAAATTACTTCTCTCAAAGGGTCGTGAGTCTGTGGAATTCACTACCCCTGAGTGTGGTGGATGCTGGGACATTGAGTAAATTCAAGGAGGAGGTAGACAGATTTTTAATTAGTAATGGGTTGAAGGATTATGGAGAACGGACAGGAAAATGGAGTTGAGGCTGAGATGAGATCAACCATGATTGTATTGAATGGTGGAGCAGGCTTGAGGGGCTGAATTGCCGACTCCTGCTCCTAGTTCTTATGTTCTTATAATATGCACATCATTCCGGGCAGCCTCATCAGTAGCATTCCTATCCTCCTGGATGAGTTTATTTATGGCTTTAGCATGGTCTTCCAATTGTTCTGATACATCTTTTAAATAGATTGTCATAATTTGATCTTTCCTCAGTTGTGCATCCTGGTTGGTATTCTCATTCGTAAGAACATCCTTTAATCTTCCCTTGAAATCCTCCAGTGATACCAGGTCCAAACTATATACCAGTAAAGTCCCACTATTAAAGATGGTAGCCCTGTCATTGACCAGCCCTCACCTCCTGCTTTGGCTTGCACCCTTTTGTTACGAATGGGAGATATACCTGTCTTCAGAGAGCAGACAGATCACCGCTGGTCCTTACTCCATGTTCCAACATATTGTCCAATAACTTGGCATACAGGCTCTGCTTCTTTCTCCCACATCACCTGGACAACCCTATCTCTGTCAAATTCAACATCACCGGAATCACCTCATGGCATATGTCATGAGATAATATTTTCTGAGTAGGTATCAAAACCGAACCATTCTTTGGGCCTGGGGTCTGTTAGAGACACCTTGCAGTACTATCTGTGGAAACAAAGGCCGGGGCTTCCTAGGCAATGTCACCTGGATGCCCAGCACTCTGCTCATCCTGCTACTTGAGCAGCGTAGTTCTTGATATTTATCATCGCACACATCGAAGCCTACCCCTTGAGCTGGAAATCACTTCCAACAAAATGTCTTGTTGTCTCCCCTAGTGTCACCAACCATACCCACACTTTCATAGTCTAGCGGTCTCCATATCCTTAACTCTTTTACTCACAGCTTTGGGGTCATTTTTCCTCCCCACAATATTATCTCAGGCCTAAACCCTTCTTCCCTATACTGTGTGCAAAATGTTTCTCCCCATTCCACCTCTATGTTAATTAGACTCACAACTACATTCTTAGGGCAAGTGTTTATTATTCTCCTCCGAACTGCAACTTTCTGCTCAACGGTTCTCGCCTCCTGTTTGTGTTGGCTCCTTCCTTCCACTGGTTGGTCTGCCCATCCCTTTGCTGCTTTGAGCCACAAGGGACCCGTCTGCCTGTGACTTAGGGAATTAATGCACATGACCTCCCCCCGAGGACAAGTGAGTCTCAGATTGGTGGGCTTAGGGTCGCCACATAGCAACAGGAGCCAAGTAATCATTCACCATGGGATGTCGTTACTGAGTGTTTGTAATGATCCCTCTCGACAGCAACAACCATATACTGTTGAGGTTCGATATCCTTCGCCTCCTTCCCCAAATGCAACTATTGATAAGATTAACTTCCATCACATTTCCTGTGAAACATAAAACAAAGCAAAATTTTGCTCTGTGAGCTGATTTGGTCACAGGCGTATTGTAGTTACATATTATTTAATACAGTTATACAGTTTTGGTTGTATATATACATATTCAAATTTTCTTTGTGATTTTCTTTGTACTTTCTCGCTCCTCACTCTGGTGGCGGGCGGTGGGCTTGGGGGTACCAGTGGTACCAGCGGGGTTCCCTACTGCTTTTCCTTCTTTTTTATTGATTTCTCTGCTTCGTAATTTGCATTACTTAGATTGATACTCCTATTGGTTCGACACTAGTTCCTCCACCTGCAGATCACCTAATATTAAGATCAAATTATTTAATTCCCTTCAAATAAAACTTAAAATTTTTATTTATATCCAAAAAAAAACCCATTGGAACTATGGGCTGGATTTAGATTGGCAGCGAGGTCAAAAAATGGCGGCCCGCCCGCATGGGCCGCACGCCAAAGAGTTGCCAGGATCTTAAGCGTGGTGGCTCATTTAAATAGCCGAGGCAGCCCGCCCCCCCAACCCCCCCAACACCCAATCATATGGAGGGGGTGGGCTGTCTGTTCCCAGCAATGGCATTGTTAGCGGGAATGAATCTAGAAGAATCACTCGACACTCAGGTCTGCTCCAATGTCAAACAGTTTATTTAGATACGCCGGCGGGGAGCAGGTCACTGGGCTGTCCAGACGCCTCTCCACTGAACAAAGGAAAATCATCCATACTTATACATTTTAAAACAGTTACTCAGCCCATCCCGGCCGGACATGGTCCAATCACAACGATTATCGATTATATACATTGATTATTAGAGCCAATAGAAGCGGTTACTAGGCATAAAGGGGCTGCATGACTGGCCCATACACAGATAGGGGATTACTCATGATGTTTTCCATACCCCCTTATCTTCACCTCGTTACAATTGTTAGCACCTTTGTCAGCGTCTGCTTTTCATTTTAATTTTTTTTTATTTCCAAAATATACTTTATTCATAAACATCTGTAAAAATTACATTGCCAGACAGTTTCCAAACAGCACCAAAAAATACAAACATTGCAAGGGAGATCAGTTTCCTTCAATACTGTCATGAGTTCCTTCCCAACCCTTCCTTTTCACAATTGTCATGTCAATTACAGTTTTACATTTACAGCAATTGAGAATATTAACGATACAGTTCGAGGGGTTTCCCATGGATCCAGCCCCTCAGTCCAGCTTGGTGGGGGAACCTTACACTGTGGTCTTTCCCCATTGAGCCTTTGCTGCGGCTGCCCCAAGCTTTAGTGCGTCCCTCAACACGTAGTCCTGGACCTTGGAATGTGCCAGTCTGCAACATTCGGTGGTGGACAACTCTTTGCGCTGGAAGACCAGCAAGTTTCGGGCAGACCAAAGGGCGTCTTTCACCGAATTGATAGTCCTCCAGCAGCAGTTGATGTTTGTCTCGGTGTGCGTCCCTGGGAACAGCCCGTAGAGCACAGACTCCTGTGTTACAGAGCTGCTTGGGATGAACCTTGACAAAAACCACTGCATCTCTTTCCACACCTGCTTTGCAAAGGCACATTCCAGGAGGAGGTGGGCGACCGTCTCTTCCCCACCACAGCCAACGCGGGGGCACTGTGCGGAGGGGGCGAGACTTCGGGTGTGCATGAAGGATCTGACGGGGAGGGCCCTTCTCACCACCAGCCAAGCTACGTCTTGGTGCTTGTTTGAAAGTTCTGGTGATGAGGCATTCCGCCAAATGACTTTGACGGTCTGCTCGGGGAACCATCCGACATGATCCACCGTTTCCTTTTCCCGTAGGGCCTTGAGGACATTCCGTGCAGACCACTGCCTGATGGACCGGTGGTCAAAGGTGTTTTCCCGCAGAAACTGCTCCACGAAGGATAGGTGGTACGGCACCGCCCAACTGCACGGAGCGTTCCGCGGCAATGTGACCAGGCCCATCCTTCGCAACACCGGGGACAGATAGAACCTCAGCACGTAGTGACACTTGGAGTTTGCGTACTGGGGATCTACACACAGCTTGATGCAGCCGCACACGAAGGTGGTCATCAGGATGAGGGCCGCGTTGGGTACATTTTTCCCGCCCTTGTCCAGAGATTTGAATATCGTGTCCCTCCGGACCCGGTCCATTTTAGATCCCCAGACAAAGCGGAAAATGGCTCGGGTGACTGCCACGGCGCAGGAGTGGGGTATGGGCCAGACCTGTGCCACGTAGAGCAACAACGTGAGCGCCTCGCACCTGATGACCAGGTTCTTACCCACAATGGAGAGAGATCGCTGCCCCCACATGCCCAACTTTTGTCGTACCTTGGCTACTCGCTCCTCCCAGGTTTTGGTGCACGCCCCGGCCCTTCCGAACCATATCCCCAGCACCTTCAGGTAGTCTGACCTGACGGTGAAGGGGACAAAGGATCGGTCAGCCCAGTTGCCAAAGAACATGGCCTCGCTCTTGCCGTGGTTAACTTTGGCTCCCGAGGCCAGTTCGAACTGGTCGCAGATGCTCATCAGTCTGCGCACGGACAGCGGATCCGAGCAGAAAACGGCGACGTCATCCATGTACAGGGAGGTTTTGACCTGAGTGCCTCCGCTGCCTGGGATTGTCACCCCGCTTATGCTCGCATCCTTCCTAATAGACTCAGCAAAGGGTTCAATACAGCAAACAAACAAGACCGGGGACAGAGGGCAGCCCTGTCTGACTCCAGATTTGATCGGGAAACTTTCCGATTCCCACCCGTTGATTGAGACTGCGCTACTGATGTTTGTGTAGAGCAGTTGGATCCAATTGCAGATTCCCTCCCCAAACCCCATTTTGGAAAGCACGTCCATCATGTAGGTGTGCGATATCCTGTCAAAAGCCTTCTCCTGGTCCAGGCTGATGAGGCAGGTGTCCACCCTCCTGTCCCGTACGTAGGCGATCGTATCCCTGAGTAGCGCGAGACTATCAGAGATCTTCCTGCCGGGTACAGTACAGGTCTGATCGGGGTGAATCACCAACTCCAGAGCAGACTTGACTCGACTGGCTATGACTTTGGACAGAATCTTGTAATCAACATTAAGCAGTGAGATGGGCCGCCAATTTCTGATTTCTGCCCTCTCCCCCTTCTGCTTGTAAATGAGGGTGATGATGCCTTTTCTCATGGATTCTGACATGCTGCCGGCCAGGAGCATACTCTCGTATACTTCCAGCAGGTCCGGGCCGACCCAGTCCCACAGGGCCGAGTACAACTCGACCGGTAAGCCGTCGCTCCCGGGAGTTTTACTCGTCTCGAAAGACTCGACGGCCTTTGTCAGCTCGTCCAGAATTAGCGGCTTGTCCAGTCTCTCCCTCCTGCTGTCATCTAAGACCTCTGTGATAGATGACAGGAAGGACTGGGGGCTTTTCATTTTAATTAGCCTTTTGTTTGAGATTGGATTACTCAGCTCCTGTGGAATGTGGTCAAGTTAACTGAGCCCCATGGTGTTTTGCAACCTCCTCACTGTTCACTAATATTATATGTTACTGGTTACTCAAATAATATCTAAACATTATGATATTTACGGCAGGTGCCTCTGCGCTTGGGAATACCCTACAACAATATCATCTGCCTATGCACAGGTGCTGCTGCCATTTTTAAAGGGCAGCCAGCCCTGCTGCCTAATTTAAATTTTTAAAGATAGACCCACCCAAAATTAAATAAGTAGATTTTAATGCAACTTTCCCACCCCCACCCCCATAACAATTCCATTAACTATTTGCCCTTTCCCCCCCCCAGCACCTTTAGCATCTGAACTTTCCCCCCGAAACTGCACGAAGTTTACAGTTCAACCCTCCACACCATCCCCTACAGCCATTACATTTATATGACCCTGTTCCCCCCACCCCAATGCACTGAAAATCTTACCTCCTCCCCCCTCCCGACCAGTGTGGCGCCACCTTTCCCTGGACTGGGATTTGAAGATGTGGGAGTGTCAGCCGCTGCGCCGAAGCTCGCAGCGGGCCCTCAAGATCATTAATTTTATTGACTTGAATATTTTAATTGTGGTCCCGTCGCCCATTGTCGGGGGTGGGGGGCTGCCACGGAGCCTCGCTGCCGCTGGGAGGATCAGGGCCAGGGCTTCACGACATTGAGGTCCGTGGTGGGCCTCATCTGGAGCCATTTACAGGCCCCCTCTCCCCTCCATGGAACCCGACACCTCAGGGAGAACAAGATCCAGCCCTATTCGTGTACGTCCTTTTATTGTTTCCTTTAAATGTCTAAAATACCAACTCACATGAATCTAATTTTACAACATTTCTAATTCCTTGTACCCAGACTCCGAAATGCTACAAAGCTGGGACAAATGTCCTTAAATTCTTGAAGCTGCTGGAAATCCCGTTGCACTTGCAGCTGCCTGTAAAAAAAACATAGGATTCTGCTTGTGGCCGAATGGATTAATATCTGACAACTCAAAAACTTAAATTGCCCAATATCTATAAATGGTAACTTAAGCTGCTAATGAAAAGGGTTAACTCTCTGCTGCTTTGAAAGAGGTCGGGATAAAAATCTCAGATGAACTTGTGATGTTGTCGTCACCCCTCCTTTTTTAAAAAAGAACAGAACAAAGACATTGCCATGTGCTCTGGCTAGTTTGAATTGTTTTTTTAAAACAAAGAAAGTACCTGAATCTCTCTGATTAGACTGTTCTTTTTCTTTCAAACTCTTGTGAAATTTTTCCTACACCTTCTCAGATTTCGGAACATTCTGCTCAGTACTTAAATCACTCTTTCAATTGCTCCAAAATTCCAAGCTCGCCTTTTTTTTAAATCACACAAAGCAAAGTGCTTTGCCTTTGCAGCTTGTAAAATCTGCACCCACGAACTTCTTAAAGGGGCAGAACACTAGAACTTATTACATTTCAAGCAACTCTCTTCTTTTACCTGGGAGACATAATAACACAATAAACTCCCAACACTAATTGGTTTCCATAGATCCACAACTTAACTCTACAGAACATTAAATTGTCACAGGCACATTCAATAATCACTTGCACTTTCATATTTCCATGAAATATGAACTCCACTTGATCTTCAACCACAGGGGAGTATGCCGTAGAATGGACAAGAACACAAGGCATCACGCCATTAGATGCACTTAATGGGTCACCTGGGTGATGTTTTCTCAGATTGTATGGTCGTTAACTTTTCGTTTAATAATAAAACGCTTCTCCCGATGATCAGACTCATGTGTTATTATCCCTTGATGTCAAAAGAGATATAGAATTAAGGGTCAGAGGGATTGGGAGTCAGGGGACTGGGTTTGCTGCAGTACCTTGCTCTGTGGGGAGACTGTTGATGGTGGAGACCCCATTTTCAATCTATTTGGGTGGGATTATTCAGATGTGTGAGTTTGCTGGATAATTTCTTTCTCTGATGGAAGGTAAGTTGCAGAGTCATCTGTCATAGGGTTGAGAGCCGCTCAAGCGAAATACTGTGAAATTAGTATCACCCTTGCGGCCATGCCAGCCTTCCGATTACCCTAAGGCCTGGGACGGTCTTGGAGGTCTTCATCCAATCCTCTGCAGTGCCTCCTTCATCCTCCTCTTCCTTCTCTTCTTCCGCCTCTCCATCCTCCTCCAAGGAAGAGTGGCGTTCCAGGTCCTCTTCATCTTCCAGCTCCAGGCCTCTTTGTATTGTCATGTTGTGCAGGGCGCAGCAGACAACCAGAATACAAGACACTCTGGCTTGCTCGTACTGGAGGACACCACCCATGCGATCAAGGCAACGGAAGTTCATCTTCAAGATGCCATTGGTCTGTTCAATGTAGATTCATGCTAGTAGATGGCTTTGGTTGTAGCACCTCTCTGCATCCATGTCTAGATCCTAATGGGTCTCAGGGGATAACCCTTATCACCCAGCAGCCAGCTATGGAATCTGGGTGTTGGCCTGAAGAGGTTTTTTTTTCATTCGTTCATGGGATTTTGGGCATCGCTGGAAAGGCCAGCATTTATTACCCATCCCTAATTGCTCTTGAGAAGGTGGTGGTGAGCTGCCTTCTTGAACCGCTGCAGTCCATGTGGGGTAGGTATACCCACAGTGCTGTTAGGAAGGGAATTCCAGGATTTTGACCCAACGACAGTGAAGGAATGATGATATAGTTCCAAGTCAGGATGGTGTGTGGCTTGGAGGGGAACTTGCAGATGGTGGTCTTCCCATGCATCTGCTGCCCTTGTCCTTCTAGGTGGTAGAGGTCGTGGGTTTGGAAGGTGCTGTCTAAGGAGCCTTGGTGCATTGCTGTAGTGCATCTTGTAGATGGTACACACTGCTGCCACTGTGCTTGGGTGGGAGGGCATGAATGTCTATGGATGGGGTGCCAATCAAGCGGGCTGCTTTGTCCTGGATGGTGTCAAGCTTCTTGAGTGCTGTTGGAGCTGCACCCATTCAGGCAAGAGGAGAGTATTCCATCACACTCCTGACTTGTGCCTTGTAGATGGTAGACAGGCTTTAGGGAATCAGGAGGTGAGTTATTCACCGCAGGATTCCTAGCCTCTGACCTGCTCTTGTAGCCACGGTATTTATATGGCTACTCCAGTTCAGTTTCTGGTCAATGGTAACTGCAAGGATGTTGATTGTGGGAGATTCAGTGATCATAGTGCCATTGAATGTCAAGGGGAGATGCTTAGATTCTCCCTTGTTGGAGATGGTCATTGACTGGCACTTGTGTGGCACAAATGTTACTTGCTACTTATCAGCCCAAGCCTGGATATGGTCCAGGTCTTGCTGCATTCAGTATCTGAGGAGTCGTGAATGGTGCTGAACATTGTGCAATCATCAGCAAACATCCCCACTTCTGACCTTATGATTGAAAGAAGGTCATTGATGAAACAGCTGAAGATGGTTGGGCCTAGGACACTACCCTGAGGAATTCCTGCAGTGATGTCCTGGAGCTGAGATGATTGACCTACAACAACCATAATTATCTTCCTTTGCTCTAGGTCTGACTCCACCCAGCGGAGAGTTTTCCCCCTGATTCCCATTGACTTCAGTTTTGCTCGGGCTCCTTGATGCCATACAAGGTCAAATGCTGCCTTGATGTCAAGGGCAGTCACTCTCACCTCACCTCTTGAGTTCAGCTCTTTTGTCCATGTTTGAACCAAGGCTGTAATGAGGTCAGGACCTGAGTGGCCCTGATGGAGCCCAAACTGAGCGTCACTGAGCAGGTTATTGCTAAGTAACTCCACTTGATAGCACTGTTTACTACACCTTCCATCACTTTATTGATGATTGGGAGTAGACTGATGGGACGGTAATTGACCGGGTTGCTTTTTGTGCACAGGACATACCTGGGCAATTTTCCACATTGCTGGGCAGATTCCAGTATTGTAGCTGTACTGGAACAGCTTGGCTAGAGGCGTGGCAGGTTCTGGAGCACAGGTCTTCAGTACTATTGCCAGAATGTTAGTCAGGGCTCATAGCCTTTGCAGTATCCAGTGTCTTCAGTCGTTTCTTGATATCACGCAGCTTGAATCGAATTAGCTAAAGACAGGCATCTGTGATGCTGGGGACTTCAGGAGGAGGCCGTGATGGATCATCAACTCGGCACTTCTGGTTGAAGATTGTTGCAAATGCTTCAGCCTTATCTTTTGCACTGATGTACTGGGCTCCCCCATCATTGAGAATGGGGATATTTGTGGAGCCACCTCCTCCAGTTAGCTGTTTAATTGTCCACCACCATTCACAACTAGATGTGGCAGGACTGCAGAACTTAGATCTGATCCGTTGGTTATGGGATCGCTTAGCTGTATCGCATACTGCTTGCACTGTTTGGCACGCAAGTAGTCCTAGGTTGTAGCTTCACCAGGTTGATACCTCATTTTGAAATATGCCTGGTGCTGCTCCTGGAACTCTCAGAGGATGAAGGCAATATGATAGCTGCCCCAGAACCAAGCACAGACCTGCAAGATATGCTTCCTGTGGTCATGGACCAGCTAGACATTCAGTGAGTGGAACCTTTTTCTAGGAATCTGACTGGCTGCTTTGTCAGTGCCTTGAATGCTACATGGGTGCAATCAATGATCCCTGGACCTGAGGGAATCCATCGATGGCAGCAAACCCCAATATCCTCTGTGCCTGTGCTGGCCTATCTGTCTGAAAATGGACGTATTCCCCTGCCCTCTGGACGAGGACATCCATGACCTGACTGATGTCGTGATGAGCTCTGCCAGCGAGAAGCCACCCAGATCTACAGTTGATCCCTGGAAAGACCAGGATGCTTAAAAATTCAGGATGACAGTGGCCTTGATGGCTGCAGTTAGGGGACTGCCATGGGGGCTGTGAGGCCTCAGGTCATTGTGGATCACAGCACAAATGTCCCAGACCATCTGCCTGGATAGGCGCAGCTTTCTACAGCACTGGTGCTCTGTCATTTGCAGGTAGCTAAGTCTTGGGCGATACACCCAATGTCTTGGGTAGTGCCTTCTTCCCCTGCAGTTCCTCGCTGTGCTCCTCTGGGCTACTCCTGACCAGGAGGATGCATCTGCTGAAGCTGCTCCTCCAGTGTCAGAGTAGCCTGCTCCCATGTCAACTCTTTCAGCTGCCACTCGTTCGTTCACCAGGGCTTCCTCTTCCAACCTCTGATGCCCAGTTGATGCCAGCAGCCTCACGTCCTACTCATGAATCCAACCACTCAGTGTTCCCAAATCCAAACCTCTCAGCACCAGCAATGGCAACTCTGTCCCAATGGTTGAGCAGCTGAGTATAAATCTCAGTTTCTTAAATTTGTTGACCAATGAATCCATTTTCACTCGTGGCTCCCTGCTGTGTTCAAGACAACTGCACCCTAAGGTGTCCCAGTCCCTCCATTTTCCCCATGCCTCCTGATTGAAAATCTAAAACTGCTGCTCAAAAGCCTGTTAATGAGCTTCACAACAAGCTCAACAGTCAGTGAATTGGAGTTGCTGGCTCACCACCACCCCCCCACCCCCCACCCCATCCTCTCTTTGTAAATCGCATTTACAAGAATGTGAGGGTTCTTGAGAGGTGCAGAGGAGATTTACAAGAATGGTTCTAGGGAAGGGAAATTTTAGTTACAAGGTTAGGTTGGAAAAGCTGGAGTTGTTCTCCCTGGAGCAAAGGAAATTGAGGGGAGATTTAATAGAGGTGCACAAGATTTTGACAGGCTTAGATAAGTTAGACAAGGGAAAACTGTTCCCATTAACTGATGGTACAAGAACTAGGGTACTCAGATTGAAGGTTTTGGGAAAGAGATGTAGGGGGAATATGAGGAAGAAGTTTTTATGCAGCGTGTGGTAATGACCTGGAACTCGCTGCCCGCAGGGTGGTGGAAGTGGAGACAATCAAAGGCTTCAAATGAAAATTCGATGGTCACTTGAAAGAAGTAAACTTGCAGGTCTATGGGGATCGAGCGGGGGAGTGGGACTGACTGAATAGCTTCACGGAGAGCTGGCATGGACTCAATGGACCGAATGCCCCCTTCTGTGCTGTGAATGACTCTATGACTCTATAACTGTGCCAACAGTGATGTTTAAAGTTCAGGGATATAAATGGATCAAATATTAATATGGATAAGCATTTGGATTAATTAAACTTCGGATTTTGATCAGACATCCCTTTGTCCAAGATTGAAATTATTCAAATATGAATCCAGCTTCAAATATGGTTTTTTAAAAACAAATTATGAGCATGTGGAGCATGCCTCTTGTCAGGCAAACTCCACCTGCCAAAACTGAGGCACACATTATTTCGCCACATGAACACTAAAACTTAAAGTTGCAAGCCCTGACCGGAAAGACATTTCCATGGTAACAGGCAATGTTGAAACAATGGGGATCCAGCAATTGCTTCTCCAATACGCAGAAGTGGTTGGGCCAGTTTTGGTCACATGACTGGCTGGCTGGATTTTTTGAATTTGAACTTCCATCAAAAGGATTTGAGCTCAGACAAAGCCGTGTGCTCATGGAATAAAGACCTTCTCCTGGGACTGAGAACATCTCCTCTCTTGCCTGTCTTCCTGCCTGTCTGCCTGCCTGCCTTCATCTCTTCCCACAGAACTGAATCTTGTGAAAACACATGAAACTCAAAGACAGAAGGGTTTGCCACGTGAACAAAGTTTTAAGAAGACGACTGGGCCCCGATGAATCGCAAGACTATATCTTCAATCAAGGACTACAGCGAGCTCGAGAAACAGTAACAAGATATTGCCTCAAACTGTTCTACTTATCTTTTCTTCTGCTCTTTTCTATTCCTATCTGCATGTTTATATTGCGTGTGCATGCTAGCGTGAGCACGTCGTATATCCATAGGCGTGAACCGTATTAGAGTTTAAGGTTTTAATAAATTTTCTCTTTCTGCTTTAAACCAAAGAAAGCCTGTTTATGCTCAGTTCTTTGTCTTATAATTGTAAACTGTGAACACGGATTCACAAAAAGGGGAGCTCAAAACACAGTGTGTTTAAAATTAAACCCTGTTAAAATAAGACCAGGTAAAGACAGCCAACGACCCCTAGACATTGCTCACCTGGTCGTAACACTCTCCAGACTGTTGAAAAGTTGAATAGTTAAAAATGAATACTCCTCACACAGATAACACAAATGTACAACTTTCTAGATTAGTAATGAAAGAAATAACCCATTGCATAACCCAATAAGCCAAATAACCCAGTCCCTGAATCACAAAAAATGAATGTCATGGCTCGATGGTTTCTTAATAAGATACTACAAATAGCGAACTCCTTACTCAAGCAGAAAAATAAAATGTCAAATAGCGATAATTTTTTAATAAGTCACTATAGAGGATTAGCCCATAGTGAACTGGAAAATTGGATATCAAAGAGAGAGAACACCTTAATTTAACATCACAGATATCTAGTGCCACATCAACAGGGAAACTGGATGCTTTAGATGTATAAATACATTAGTTTCTATAGCACTAAGTGCCTCAATTTTCCCATTGGGATTGCTCATTTTCCGACTGTAAGTCAAGCTGCCAGCTTGGAAGATGGGCTGGAGTTTCATTCCATCTGCTCACTTTAATGCCCATTCCATTTTCTACCATCCTTTCTGGCAGGGAATGGGAAAGGTGGGGGGAATGCCTGCCTTAAACAGAGATGAGTTTCATTTGAACACTAATTTGTGGGTGGAGACATCCTCCACACCATTTCATAGCATCCTGGTGTGCAGGATATTGATTCTTAATTATGCCATTGTAGTATATGTATCCAGATGTGGTACTTCATTTAAACGGCACAATAATGTATTTCCATCATTTCTGGACCATTTTTCATTTTTCTTTCCTGCTGGCACAGGTCCTCCTGTTGCGTCGTTATGCTAGTTGTTCATTGTATTTTTACTTCCAGCACCATTGCCGCCAATAACGGTTTTCCCAATGTATTAGGAATAAGACATGGAGGATCATGGAGTGAAGACAGGCAGGTCAGACTGCCCACTCGCTGATACTTGAACACCCACAATTGGTCAGGCCTCACTCTGGCAGGTAATTGGACCAGTTGGAGGAGCCTATTCTCAAAGGAAGCTGAGACAGCAGACTTGATGGCATCAGTAGGATACGCGAATACCTGACTAACCTGACTGATTGACTCCTAGAACCACCCCAGTTAGAGTATGCTATGTTTTCAGTGGTACTGCATGAAAGAAAGCATGCCAAGATAATGAACAGACAGGGAAGCCTGATTGGTTATGCCAACCAAGATACCTCTAATCATATATTTAGGTATTGTTGCATTTACTTGGTGACAGCCTTGGGGTCTGTCTTCACTGGTTCTGCTTCATCAGAGAGCCAGGTGCCAAGCTGTGCCAATTTGCTGCTGGAACATCTGTAGCTACCAAGCAGCTTTGGGTTGGCACAGCTAAAGACAATACAGAGTTATTGTGACCTCCAATCTGCCTCTACTTTCTTTCAGACATACGATAATGCTGACCTATGGGGATGGTGGCATGGAGTGGCAAACATGGCCACCCTCCTTGCTGTCACGTCATACAAGACTAATTCCACCTCAGTCATGGTCAAATAGGGTTGAGAATTGGGCTGCTCCATCACTTGCTTGCAAATCCATGTCTCCATTTAGGTTTCTCTTGCCTTCATTTTTACTTTCATTTTTTAGCTCCCTCCCCCTTCACCTTTGTCAAGGGCTGCTAATGGGTTGAGATACTTTTAGGGTCTTTCTAAAAGAGCAGCCAAATTACATTTAACCAAATGTATACAAACACACTTTTTTAAATTCAGTCATGGGATGTGGGCATTACTGGCAAGGCCAGAATTGATTGCCCACCCCTAATTGCTCTTGGGAAGATGGTGGTGAGCTGCCTTCTTGAACTGCTGCAGACTGTGTAGTGAAGGTACTCCCACAGTGCTGTTAGGTGGGGAGTTCTAGGATTTTGATCTAGTGATGATGAAGGAACGATGATGTATTTCCATGTCAGAATCGTGTGTGAATTGGAGGGGAACTTAGAGATGGTGGTATATCCATCAGTCCTCCCAGGTGGTAGAGTTTATGGGTTTGGGAGATGCTGTCGAAGAAGTCTGGTGAATTGCCGTGGTGCATTTTGTAGATGGTACACACTGCAGCCACAGTACGCCAGCGGGTAAGGGAATGGATATTAAGGTGGTAGATGAGGTGCTAATCAAGTGGGCTGCTTTGTCCTGGATGGTGACGAGCTTCTTGAGTATTGTTGGAGCTGCACTCATCCAAACAGAGAGTATTCCACTACACTCTTGACTTGTACATTATAGATGCTTTGGGGAATCAGGAGGCGAGTCACTTGCCGTAGAAGTCCCAGCCTCTGATCTGCTTTCGTAGCCACAGGATTTATATGGCTGGTCCAGTTACATTTCTAGTCAATGATAACCCCCAGGATGATGATGGTGGATGATTCAGCAATCGTAACGCTGTTGAACATCAAGGGACAGTCATCAGCCTATCTCATGTTGGAAATGGTCATTGCCTGGCACTTGTGTGGTGCTAATGTCACTTGCTACCATCAGCCCAAGCCTGAATGTTGTCCAGGTCTTGGTGCATATGGGCATGGACTGCTTCAGGATCCGAGGAGTTGCAAATGGAACTGCGCAATCATCAGCAAACATCTACACTTCTGATATTATGATAGAGGGAAGGCCATTAATGAAGCAGTTGAAGATTGTTGGGCTGAGGAAACTGCCCTTAGGAGCTCCTGCAGTGATGTCCTGGGGCTGTTGTTTGGCCTCCAATAATCACAATCTTCTATTTTATGCTACATAAGACTCCAATCAGTGGAGAGTTTCCCCCGATTCCCATTAATTTCAATTTTGCTAGGGCTCTTCAATGCCATAGTCAGTCAAATGCTGCCTTAATGTCAAGGGAAGTCACTCTCACCTCACCTCTTGAATTCAGCTCTTCTGTCATTTTTTTTAATCCTTTCATGGGATATGGGCATCGCTGGCAAGGCCAGCATTTATTGCCCATCCCTAATTGCCCTTGAACAATTGAGCGGCTTGCTAGGCCATTCAGAGGGCAGTTAAGAGTCAACCATTCTGCTGTGGGTCTGGAGTCATATGTAGGCCAGACCAGGTAAGTATGGCAGATTTCCTTCCCTAAAGGGAATTAGTAAGCCAGATGGGTTGTTATGTCAATCAATGATAGTATTATGGCACCATTACTGAGGCTAGCTTTCAATTCCAGATTTTTATTAATTAATTGAATTGATTTGAGCTCGTATCCCCAGGGCACTGGCCTGGGCTTCTGGATTACTAGTTCAGTGACATTACCACTATGCCACCACCTCCTCCAATATCAATATTTGGTCCAATATGAGGTCTGGAAGGTAGTTGTCCTTGAGGAACCCATGCTGACCATCTGCAAGCAAGTTATTGTACGTGCCATTTGATATCACTTTCAATGACACTTTCCATCATTTTGCTGATGATTAAAAACAGACAGACAGGGCGGATTAGATTTGTCCTGCTTGTTATGGACAGAACATACCTGGGTAATTTTCCACATTGTTGGATAGATGCCAGTGTTATAGCTGTACTGGAACAGCTAGGCTAGAGAAGCCCCTAGTTCAGGAGTACAAGTCTTGTTAACACTACAGCCCGAGGTTGTCACAGCCCAGAGCCTTTGCTGTATCCAGTGCAATCAGTTATTTCTTGATATCATGTGCAGTGAATTGGATTGGCTGAAGACTGGCTTCTGTGATGGTGAGGACCTCAGGAGGCCAAGTTGAATCATCCACTCGGCACTTCTGGCTTAAAATGGTTAAGAACAAAGAAAATTACAGCACAGGAACAGGCCCTTCGGCCCTCCAAGCCTGGTTGCAAATGCTTCAGCCTTTTCTTTTTCATTCATGTACTGGGCTCCTCTATAATTGAGGATGGGGATGTTCATAGAACCTCCTTCTCCGGTTCGTTGTTTAATTGTTCACCACCATTCATGACTGGATGTGGCAGGACTGCACAGCTTTGATCTGATCTGATCTGTTGATGTGGGATTGCTTAGCTCTGTCCATAGCCTGCTGCTTTTGATGTTTAGCTTGCATGTAATCCTGTGGTTGTATCTCCACCAGGTTGGCATCTTATTTTTAGGTACTCCTGGTACTGTTTCTGGCATGCTCTTCTACACTCTTCATTGAACCAGGACTGGTCCCTTGGCTTGATGGTAATGGTAGAGTGAGGGATATGTCAGGCCATGAGATTACAGATTGTAGTGGAATAAAATTCTGCTGCTGATGATGGTATTTGAACTCAAGTCTCTATTATTAGTTCAGTTCTTTGGATTACTAATCTAGTAACATAACCACTAAACCACCGTACCCTCTCAAAATTTTTGTTTCATAATGCACAATTTGCTTAGTTTTGTGTACATTAGGCAGTTACTCTTGAATGTAGTTGACAGTTATTCAAAACCAGGAAAGCCCAGAATTTTAATGGATTTAAGTCATGGATGAGTCGATTCAAGCCTTCAGAAAAATACATGGCAAACTTATATAGCTCCTGCCATTAGAAAGACTACTGGAAGACAAGAATACTTCGGATAAAAAGGTTAATTACAAAATAGTAGCTCCGTATACAAATTGAGACCATTTTTGTTTTCCTATATAATTGTATTATAATACTGTAATCAACTTTCTTTCAATAAATTCACTTGATAAAATCTAAAATGCGATCAAATGTTGTGATGCTTTATTGATTTTTGAAGATGTGTGAAAAGTCCTGTGGAGGCACAGGTTAGATTTGGTAGCTAAAATAATTGAAATAAAGATTTTTCTGCTCATTATCCCTGTTACTTAACCAGAAATGTATTCCGTTACTACAGCCAGTGAAGCTACTCTCAGCAGAGGTGAGAACTTATCTATGAGAGTAATCTAAAATACAGAAGCTGAGTTATCTTGGATGACCAATGGACATTCCTCTATCATTTGACTAGTACTGGGCAATCCACTGAAAGTTTCAGTACCTCGAAGGTTTGGCAATCTTTGTTCGATTTGCTTAGTTATTTCAGGCTATTGTCCTGAAATTTTGATTTGTCACTGGGTGTGGATCTAGCTTTGGAGTGTCACCTTTAAGAGAGAAGCCAAAGATAAGAAAAATATTGAAAATGGAAGGAATAGATTAAAATGACAGGTAGTGTTCAGCAAGTAGTCAGCCCCCAAACCGAGTAGCATTTTCAAATTATAGCTATATCCTGGTAATTGAGAGAGTACTACCAGCATCATCATCAAGTATCCGGATATTCCCTGAGCGAAACATGTTTTCTTTGTCAGAAAATGGGTTACTGAGGGAAAGTGCTCAGAGGGGCCCAGGGTCTTGTCATAACTTCTCAGTAAATTGGTGCATTAGAGAACAACTAATTACAAAATGTAACAGGGATATAGAAGATAGGCACAGCCAACTTCATTACCGTCACCGCCAGAGAAAATTGCTGTTATTACACATCAAGAAATATATTTCCCTCATGGTGTAAACCATTGCAAAGGAGGTAACTGGTGAGAAAAGCTAATCCTTTTCAGCAAACTTATTCTTTTAAGTTGCTGATTTCCTCCCGTTGTGAAGTACTGAAATGTAAGCAACAAAAACACAGAGAAAGAAAAGATCTTTTAACTCTTTGTTAATATCTGGAATGTGCCTGTTGATGTTACATGGATAGAAACAATTGTACCTTTCATGTAGAAATAATTTGATTATATGATGTTCTTATCCAGTTACCATTGCCATTAATTTTAAAACGGAGGTGAAGTTGTCCAAGTCTCAGTAAAACACATTATCCAAAGCAGTATGCCTATTTTTTTGGGGTGACGATTCTGTTGTGATTTATAACTTGACCCTTTCTCCTTCCCCAACTCTCATCTGTTTCCATTGTCAATCTTGGTCTTCTTGGTGGAACGAGGTGCAGTAATTTTGTTCCCAAATGGGGGCGGGAGCTGAAGCGGATTGGCATTTCCTGACACTGGCCATCGTATTGGTTTACTGACGCTGTTCTGATGGTCAGCGATTTTGCTGAGATAGGGAGAAGGTAGGACTCTGCAACCAGCCCAATTCGGACCAATGCCCAATTAAGCCTGCTCATTAAGGGCTAGTCTGCAACTTTTGTGGGAAGGCATGGGATCCACGCTAGATCTGGAACAGGCCAAGTAGAACGAGGTGTCAAAGCAGTGGCGAGCCAGTCATGGCCATGCCATTCAATGAGATGAGACAGAGGCACAGAGGCACCACAACTGAAGCCATCTGCTAACAAGGGCCATCATTGAGCAGGCGATCAGGCTTCTGAAGATGCGGTTCCAGTACTTGGACCGGTCAGGTGGTGCCTTGCAGTACACTGCTGCAAGGTTCTCGCCCATTGTGGTGGTCTGCTGTGCTCTCCATAACATGGCCCTTGAGAGAGACGGGGACCTTGAAATGGGTGAAGTGCTAGATCCACACAGTTCACTGGAGGAGGAGGAGGAAAAGGAAGATACAGAGCAGAGCAGTGCCCATGCTGTGCAGGGAGGTGGCCGGAGCCATCTCAGGAGCCAAAGCCCTCATCAGGATGGCCCGAACACCAGGGCACATCTGATCTAGGTACGTAGTAACTAAGTGTTACTCATGCAGCAGGACTGCATGCTCTGGTACTCACTTTGCTCTGATTGTGAGAATGCATCCATTAAACACACATTTGAATAGTTTCATTCTTACTGACAATGCATAATACACATCTCTCCAGTGGCCTCAGTGTCCCCTTCAAAGACCATTGCTTCCCTTTGCTGCTTCTTTCCTCTTTTCCAGTTTTGACATTAAAGAATTGAAGCTCAGATGTCTGGGATCATGGCTGAACACCTCCAATATAATTAATAAATAATTTACACAATTACAAATGAAAGTCACCCAAGTGAACCACTCATTGCAATGAACAACATGCTGGCCTTCACTCTTGGCCACTTGTATGCAATGCTCCCCTTATGGCCTCCGATGAGATGGAGGCGGCCTGCTCACATGTGCCTGCTTGCAGCTGATGGCGGTTGTCCTCATCTTGGAGGTGGGGGCACTTCCAGAGGCTGCTCCATCGCCATCAATGCAAGAGCAGTCTCCATCACAGGGCCCTACTGCATAGATGGTCCATCAGTAAGAAGGGCCAAGAAAGCCTATGATGATGATGGTGCCCCATGAGGGATGGCACCCTCATACTCTTCAGTGACTGCCCCAGTCACTTGATGTTGCTCTGGATCGGTGGAGGGGATAATCAGCTGAGGCGCAACTGGCATCCACTCCATACATTTTTGTGCCATGATCAGTCAGTGCAACAGAGCTTTGCATGCATTCTGTGCATGTCAATGCACTGTCCCTGCACCCATTCAGAGTGCTGCCACATATGGCTTCATGAGGTTGGTCACTCTCTTAGTGGAGGAGCGCATACATTCAAAGCCCTGAACCATGGTGGTGCACATGAGCTGAATGGACTCCTCCATTCCCAGCCCATGATTCCACACTGCCTCAGTGAATTCCGACTTGTGGGCACACACCTCATGCTGCTGGTCAAAGTGAACTCCTGAGGCTGTCAGTTGCACCCAACTAAGCATGGCTGTGTCTGTCCTCCATCCACCGAGGAGGAATGACCTCAGCTGCTTCTGCCTCGCTCCCCTCCTCCTGCTCACTCATGACATGCTCTTCACCCAGTACCACCCTATCTAATCATGCACGAGGATCCACTGATATGAGTGTATCTGCGCTGGTGGAAAGTGCGCTTGAATGAAGTGATTGTGCTGGGTCTGTGGCTATCATCTCCTCTGAGAACCCCGGTGATGTCGCTGCAGCACTGGCAGGCTCCCCCTCCACAACTGGCCCTGTGGGAGACATAAGGGGGAGATCATGAGAACTCACCTGACAGCAGTTGCCTCTGCAGAGCTGAGGCTTCACAATGCAGCTCAGGCTTTGAGATGCTGCCAGACTGGGAGGAATGCACTCCATCCCCTTCATCTACAGAATTCAATGTCTTTTCACCCTCTCCTACAGGTATTGCTGATGGTTCAGTAATTACCCTGGGCACACATTTCTCAGGGGCAACATCTCTAAATCTTGGGGCTGCCGTGCCACGGCTGCCCGGACTCTGCTTCTCTTCCTCCTTGCTTCCGCCTGCCTTTGCATTACAAGACGGCTGCCACAATAATGGCTGCTGCCATCCCTTTAATTGGGCCCACACTTACAGGCTTCCGCCTCCATCCCATGCCTGCCGCCACGAATCAGCCACCAACACCCGCCCTCCAGCCAATTAGGGCCGACCTCTGGGAATATTGCAACCTGTGACTACTTCCTCCTTGGAGTGGGGTCAGGACCCAGAACTGGTACCGAGGTTGGGGTCCCAATCCCAAAAGGAAAATCCTGCTTGAGAACATTGCTTCTGTTGTTAGATTCCACCTGACCAAATGCAGATCAATAGGGCTAATTTTACAAGTCCTTGCTGCTGTCAGTGAATATTGCCATGATTTTCTGACCAAATTTCTCACATGCGCTGCTGGTGGATGAGGATCCCACCAGCAGTATTGATTAGTAAAATTTCCTCCATTAAGAAGTACATGAGACACTGTATGGTATAGCACAGGGTATGTGCAGCAGATTTTAATAGGGAGCACATACTGCAAAATATGTGTCAGGCAACTTATTTGACATTGTCCACTTCCAGTACTGAAGGGAGACGTCATTTGTTGTCAGAAATTAATTGGTTTTAAAGCTCCCCCACCCCACTCGCTCGCACCACATTGTCAACTAGTTCATCAGCACTTTGTACTGACACATGAAGATTGGCCACTGAAGAAAAGCATAAATTTGGCTTTTGCATCCAAAAATTACTGTACAAATCGCAACAAGACTGCAGAACCGACATCCTATATGATAGTCAAAAGCAGTTATCTGAAATCATTAAGGAAGATTTGTAATTGCTATAACACTAGATGGCAGACAAGAACCATATAGCATCCATGCATAATTACTGAACATAAGGCAGCAGGATTTTCCAACCAAAAACATTGCTCACAACCTGACGCCAAATTCATTTTCAACCTGTTTGTGAAATTGAGAATGGTTTGTAAAAGCAGAGTGACGTGAATCAGATCTGGCCCCCCTCAGTCTCCTGCTAAATTTGTAATAAAGCTTTTGTTTGATGTTGTATTTAAAACATTAATAAGGAGGTGCAGCAGTTGTGTTGTTAGATTTTCTTCAATATTTTCTGCTTTAGAAAAAACTCAGCAAAAATATAGGCCAAGAAATTGGGAGGAATCCAGAGCAGGCTGCAGCTTCAGTTAGGGAGCCTGTAACTGCTCCTGGAGGGTGTGGATTGGGTGGGGCGGTCTGATCCTGAGCAGGGGTGGGATTGGGGGTGTGGGGGAGAGGGTGAAAGTGGCTGATCCATGGCAAGAAAGTAATTTGGTTGTGGGGGTGGGGGTGCATGTTCCTTAGGTTTGGGAAACCTGGCCAGGCAGGGTTGAACCTCCAAAAGGTTGGCTTCCTGCCCCGTTCTGCCTCTGTTAAACATGGAAGTAAGTGGGTTGAGACTTTTAGGGCTAAAAATCTGATGGCATACCGCCATTTCAAAGTGGTGCTATGAAGACTACGTAGATTCCCTGGGACAGCCATCGCCATGGGCTGTTACCTGTGCAGCCCATGCAGGTTTCTTCAATGATATCAATGATAAACACCACACAGGTAACAGCATAAGATGCTGTCTGTCCCCAGGGGATCTACATAGACTACAAATTTTTAGACCTTAAAGTTTTAAATTCTCTCACGACCTCAACACACCGGTTTTGGGGGATTAAAATTAACTCCAATGTTGCAGATCGATGACCTTCTGTGCAGAATAAAGCATAGTTGGAGATGTAAAGCGTAACAATGAGAAACTTTTTAAGATGAATTTTCATTGCCTGATGTTAATGTGCTGGTAACAACATCAATGTGGGTTCAGTAGCCTTACCGCCCATAACATGGACCATGGGCTGAATTTTACGCACTCCGCCAAAGAGCGGTGAAAAACGGCCCACCCGTCCCAGGCCAATCAAGGCCCTTAAGTGGCTACTTAATGGCCACTTAAGGGCCACTGCCCACCGCCACGTGGATTTTACTCATGGCAGGCAGGCGTCCCAGGCCTGAGAAAAGCTGCCTGACAAAAGCAGGCGGCTCTCTGACGGCCTGGGGGGTGGGGGCCCTCCTGATCAGGCACCCTGTGCCCGATGGAGGGCTGCCCCCGCTGCCCTAACCACCCCCAACACGCAACACACCTCCCTGTTCCTCCAATCGATCACACTTGCCTCGCCGGGACCCGAACAATCACCCCCGACGAGGCAACAAAAACTTATCTTAGTTCCGAGGCTCCCCGACATCTTCTTCTGTAGGCTGGGCTGCAGTCCCAGCAGTGGCCACTGCTCCCGGTGGCGCTGCTGGAACTAAGAGCTGCTGGTCCGCTGATTGGCCAGCAGCTATATTAAGCAGGACTTCCTGCCCCAAACGGGTGGAAGTCCCTCCTCAGAACAATTAAAGGATGGGGACCTGCAAAATACGGATTGGATCCCAAGGCCAGATGGAATCAGGTTCGCCACCGACCTTTCAGTTGGTGAACGGCTCCTGTCCACCAAGGATAAAATCCTGGCCCGTGTGGCTGTCTTTATTTCGAAATAGGCCCACCACTGGATGTCCAAAGTTCAGGTAGGTCCCCTTTCAATATGGAAATTGGGGTCCTATGATATCAATATGACCTTGATTACCATTTTAAGTAGGAACTGGTTGAAGCCTTTGCAGTGCACACTGTACACTGTGATGATATTCCATGGGTGATGAAACCAAAGAGGCCCAACAAATCATTCTTGTGGGCTGAGGAGGAGCAGCAGTGCTCTGCCTGGCCCCTCAACAATAATCTGGCCTGCTGCTGTCCCAGGGGACCATCTGCTCCCCACAATTTGCCTTGGGTGGCTGCCCAGGCCTGATCTTGGTGCCTCAATCTGGTGAGCTCCCAGTTTGGTGACCTATATCTCTGCTCACCAAATTTAAATGAGTCCAGGGCTTCAATGAATCACAGGGGCCGATTCACTACTGAAATGGGTGACTAACCTACGTAGTCAGTCACCCAAAACTCAAACAACATCAGCAACTTGAATTTACATAGCACTTTTAATGTAATAAAATGTCCCACATCGCTTTACAAGAGTTATTAAACAAAATTTGACAATGAGCCACATAAGGTGATCTGAGACCAGATGAATAAATGTTTGGTCAAAGAGTTAGGTATTAAGAGGCATTTTAAAGGAGGAAAGAGAGGCTGAGAAGCAGACAGGTGTAGGGAGGGAAATCCAGAGCTTAGAACTTTGAGCGGCGCAGTGGTTAGCACCGCAGCCTCACAGCTCCAGCGACCTGGGTTCGGTTCTGGGTACTGCCTGTGTAGAGTTTGCAAGTTCTCCCTGTGACTGTGTGGGTTTCTGCTGGGTGCTCTGGTTTCATCCCACAGCCAAAGACTTGCAGGTTGATAGGTAAATTGGCCATGGTAAATTGCCCCTAGTGTAGGTAGATGGTAGGTGGGGATGTGGTAGGGAATATGGGATTAATGTCGGATTCGTATAAAAAATGGGTGGTTGATGGTTGGCTCAGACTCGGTGGGCTAAAGGGCCTGTTTCAGTGCTGTATCGCTACATAAAAAATAAATAAACATTTGTAGCTGGAGGCATGGCTGTCATTGGTGAAGTGATTAAAATCGAGAATGATCAAGATGCTTGAATTGGCAGAGTACAGATATCTCAAGGGACTGTAAGGCTGGAGATAAGGATTTGAAAACAAGGATGAGAATTTTGAAGTTGAGGTTTAGCTTAAGTGAGAGGTATTCTCATTGAAACCTACAAAATGCTTAAAGGGATAGGCAGGGTAGCTGCAGCTAAAATGTTTCCGCTGGTTGGGGAGTCTAGAATGAGGGGACACAATTTCAAAATAAGGGGGAAGCCACTTAGGACAGAGATGAGGAGAAATTTCTTTACTCAGAGGGTTGTGAATCTTTGGAATTCTCTACTCCAGAGGGCTGTGGAAGCTCAGCCATTGAGTATGCTTAAAGCAGAGATTGACAAATTTCTAAATACAAACAGCATAAGGGGATATGAGGATAGAGTGGGAAAAAGGCATTGAAGTGGAAGATCAGCCATGATCATATTGAATTGCGGGGCAGGCTCGATGGGCTGAATGGCCTACTCCTGCTCCTATGTTCCTTGTTCCTTAACCAGGAGCTATGGTAGGTCTACAAGCACGGGGGAGATTGGTGAGTGGGACTTAATGCGAGTTAGGGCACGGGTAGCAGGGTTTTGAATTACTTCAAGTTTGCAGAGGGTGTAGTTAACCGTGATATTTTTCTGATTTTATTACAACGCTGTAATTATGATCCGCCCCTAAGCTCTAGGTACCCAAATGTTATATTATGTAATTCTGAACTATTGAATATTATAATTCCTTGTTATTGTCACTTCAGATTTATCATACTGGAATAATGTCAATAAGAATAAATTGATATGTACACAGCTATGTGTCAGTCAAGAGTACTTGGAATCAATGTTTTTGGAATAGCTTTTGATGCTGTTTTGTAGAGATTCTTGTTGAGCATTGAGAATGCAAATAAATTAACCTCTAGTTGTGTAACAAGAAAAGTGTGTTTATTTATGATTGACATGTTATTGATAAACATAGCAGATGGTGTGAATTGAAAGCAAAACGTTGTAATAAATTTTGGATATAATGCATAGAGTGTACTAGAATAATAGGGTCAATTTCCACGGTGGGGAGGTCTCCTGCTCACCTTTAGTAACTTTGATGCAAGAGCCATGGAAACTCCAAAAACTTGACGTAAACAATGTCCTGTCTTTACTTGGACAATGGTCTAAATGCAGAACAGATTGATGAGATGAAATTTTCCCCTGTTTGCTGACTATAAATTCAATGCCTAAATGCCCTGATTAATCTTGTAGTACGTTGTAGCTGACACTATTTTGCATTTTCCTTTTTTGTCCCCATTGTATTCCCTGTCTTTTTCTGTTAACAAACTATTGGCTTCATAAATAGAGGTATTGAGTACAAAAGGAGGGAAGTTCTGCTGAACCTTTATAAAGCTCTGACTGAGGTACAACTGGAGGATTGTGTCTAGTTCTGGTCACCATGCTTTAAGAAGGATGTGAGGGCCCTTGAGAGGATGCAGAGGAGATTTATCAAAATGGTTCCAGGGATGAGAGAGGTGTATAAGATTATGTAGGTTCAGATAAGGTAGACAAAAAAAAAGGTGTTCTCATTAACTGATTATACAAGGATTAGGAGACACAGGTTTAAGGTTTGGACAAGAGATGCAGGGGGTGGGGGGGGGGGGGTGGTGGTGGTTGGGTGGCGGTGGAAGGAAGAACTATTTTCTGCAGTGACTGTTAATGACATGAAACTTGCTGCCTACGTGGGTGGTGGAAGCAGAGACAATGAATGATTTCAAAAGGAAATTGGGTGAGCACCTGAGGGAAATAAACTGATCGTATTGCTCTGCAGAGAGCCAGCATGGACTTGAAATGCCAAATGTCCTCCTTCTGTGCTGTAATGACTCTATAACACTAATGCAAAAACACTAGGAAAAAGTGTGGAAATAATGGCCCTGAAATTCAGATCTGCCGCCTTGTTGGAGAGGCTGCGATTTTACCACACGCAAATGATGCCTTAAGTTTTGGTGGTGGAGGGGGCAGATAGTGGAAGTCTTCTACCCTTTATGGCCTATGGTTTATCTGGGGGAGTTCTTGGACCACTTTGAGAGTTTTGACCAGTACACTCTATCAGGCCTCAATGGAACTCTTATCAGCTAAGAGTTGGCTCTTGGGAATGCATCAGAAGGTTCCCAGAGAAAGGTCATCAATTTTGGGGGAGATCGATAACCTTTATTTAATTATGATTCCCTTAGGAGCTGAGATGAAAATGCTGCCAAATTTCTTCAGTTGGGGAAGGGACCACTAGTGCAGTGGCTGTGGGCTGTTCTGGTTTTCAATGACAGCTTGAGGCAAGCATGCTGTTGTACCCTTAAATGTATGCTTAGCTCATCCACACCATGTAAATGACCCTGTCTCCAAAATTTGGTATCGTGTCTGCAGCCTTCCGTTTGGGTAGTTGTGTAGCACAGTAGAGCTCACATGTGAGGGCACAGCAGGTCCATCACAATTTCAGCCCACACTAAATATCTTCATACATTTCACTCATGTTGCAAGTTTTTTCTCTTTTAAATAATGTTGTAGCATAATATTTATAATTTAATGGTTACTTTTTAGTTTAGTTTAGTTTAGTTTAGAGATACAGCACTGAAACAGGCCCTTCGGCCCACCGAGTCTGTGCCGACCATCAACCGCCCATTTATACTAATCCTACACTAATTCCATATTCCTACCACATCCCCACCCTGTCCCTATATTTCCTTACCACCTACCTATACTAGGGGCAATTTATAATGGCCAATTAACCTATCAACCTGCAAGTCTTTTGGCTGTGGGAGGAAACCGGAGCACCCGGAGGAAACCCACGCAGACACAGGGAGAACTTGCAAACTCCACACAGGCAGTACCCAGAATTGAACCCGGGTCGCTGGAGCTGTGAGGCTGCGGTGCTAACCACTGCGCCACTTGTTCTTTTCTGCCACCTGTGTTTCTTTTCCGCTTTTGTTGCCCCTTTGTTCTTCCCCACATCCTTTTTCCTTTCATCTCACCTCACTTCCCTTGGTTGTACACAGTGCCATATGCCTCTCCAGTTGCCTTTTATAGTATTGGCCCGGTTTTTGTGGTCAGCGGCAAAGGAATGACACTTGCCATTCATTGAGCTTACAACTGCCCACGGACTTTCTGCTACCCTTTTGTGGGCCACCTTACGGTTCCTAGTGTAATGCAGGAAAAAGCACATTGAACGCGTGAAGGTTCCAGCTCAGTGTCTCTTTATTCCACTGGCACCAAACATGAAAATACACTCATGAAGAAAAAAATTTATCATAAAGAAACAAACCCAATACAGTGGACGACCATTGCTCACCTCTCCGAAGCAGTAGATCCACTGAGATTTCAACTCCTTGGCTGGAATTTTACATTGGGTGGGAGGCCCCACCCATTGGCCAAAAGGTCAGGGGCAAGCTTGCATCTGCCAGGCCTGGGGAGCCATGCCAGGATTTTACAGTCCCCAGGCCCTTAATTGGACTTGAGTGGGACTTCCACCTCTCTGACGCAGTAAGTCCCGCCTCCAAGAGCTGCCAGCCAATCAGTGGGCCAGCAGCTCTCAGTCCCAGCAGCACTATCAGGAGTGGTGGCCACTGCTGGGACTGCACCCAGCCAACAGCAGGAATGTGGATGTCGGCCCCAGAAGAGAGACAAATTAAAAGTAAGAAATATAAGAATATCATGGGCATGATTGCTAGGGGTTGTGGGGCCTCATGTGGCTCATGGACTGTAGTTTCAACATCCCAGTCCTATCTGATTACCAAATCTGATTTCATACAATAAATGCTGGCTAACCTCCAGATTAGCTGCGTGCTTCAAAGAAGTTTGAGATTTAGGTGGCTATACTTTGGGGTGATTTAGATATATTCATATTCTCTGACTTTCTCCATTCTATTTTCTTGTTCACTTGCTTCATCTTCCTTCCAAATATGTAGATGCAGAGCTGAGCAGCAGTTCTATGGGGACCAGTCAACCTTCAGTATCTCATTCAAGTAGCTTATGACTATGACAGTTGGCATATTAGTTGGGAACATCGCAGCTGAACCAAATCTTGTCTTTACTCTCACACAGGAACTTCCATCAAGAGTCACTTGTAGTTATTTAAATACAGCAATGTCAGCCAATTCTCCTCTTCCTCACCCAGGGACTTGGACACAAATGGTACTCCAACAGCTGCCCAAGATGAGATCACTTAACACAGCACAGACCGATGATTGCACCTGAGACATACTTGTTTGTATAGCTTAGTTACTCACTGGATAAACTTACTGATCCAGCAGGGCAATGAAAGCCATCTCTGTCCATTCCAAGTCCAGTGCCAGATGCTTGAAGCTATTGCTTATAAGCTTGATTTGGGATGAAATTTGAAATTAAAGTGTACAATGTTAGTAGTCAATGAGCTAATGCATTCATATAAATTTGCTCAGTTTGCTATTATAATGAAGGTGTGCAAAAAACATGATTTTGCCCTCACTGACCATTAATAAGATCGTGAACTTTTTTCTGAAGCGAGTGGTAATGATATGGAGGAGGGTGGAAGCGGAGACGATCAATGATTACAAAAGTAAATTGGATGGACACTTGAGGGAAATAAACTTTCAGGGTCACGGGAATAGAACGGAAGAATGGGACTGACTGGATTTCTCTACAGAGAAGTGACATGGACTCAATGAGCCAAATGGCCTCCTTCTGTGCCATTATGACTCTATGACTCTGTAAGTCGGGATGGCGTGTGATGCAGAGAGGAACTTGGAGGTGGTGGTGTTCCCATGCGCCTGCTTCCCTAGTCCTTCAGGGTGGTAGATGTCATGAGCTTGGGTTATGCTGTCATGGATACAATTCTGCTAATGCTGATGGCCCACAGGTCCTCAAGGATGTCCAGTTTTGAGCTGCTAGATCTGTTTTAAATCTATCCCAATTAGTACAGTGGTAGTGCCACACAACACAATGGAGGGGGTCCTCAGTGTGAAGACAGGACTTTATTTCCACAAGAACTGTGCAGTGGTCATTCCTACCAATACCGTCACGGACAGATGCATCTGACAGGTAAATTGGTGAGGGCGAAGTCAAGTAGGTTTTTCCCTCATGTTGGCTCTCTTATCACCTGCCATAGGCCCCATCTGGCAATCATGTCCTTCAGGGTTTGGCAAGCTCGGTCAGAAGTGGTACTGCTGAGCCATTCTTGGTGATGGGCATTAAAGTGGGGAGACGGTGGCATAGTGGTTATGTCACTGAACTAGTACTCCAGAGGCCCAGGCTAATGCCCTGGGAACACAGATTCAAATCTCACAGTGGTACCTAGTGGAATTTAAATTCTGGAATTGAAAGCAAGTCTCAGTAATGATGCTATGAAGCTATCATCGATTGTCATAAAAACCCATCCAGTTCACTAATTTCCTTTCGGGAAGGAAATCTGCCGTCCTTACCTGGTCTGGTCTGCATGTGATTTCGGTCCCACAGCAATGTGGTTGACTCTTAACTGCCCTCTGAAATGGCCAAGCAAGCCATTCAGTTGTCAAGGGCAATTAGCGATGGGCAACAAATGCTGGCATTGCCAGCGACGTCTACGTCTCATGAAAGAATTTTTAAAAAGACCCCATCCAGAGTCCATTCTGTGTCCTTGCTGCCACTGCTTCTTACAAATGGTGTTCAACATGTAACAGTACTGATTCAGCAGCTGCGAGAGGATTGTAGATAGTAATTAGCAGGATGTTTCCTTGCCCATGTTTGACCTGATACCATGAGACTTCTTGCAGTCCAGAATGATGTTCTTTCTAAGGTGCAGTCATGCGCGCCACAGAGCAATCTGGAAGGTACTGCACATTGAAATAAAGAGGCCATTCATAACAGAAGCTCAAGTCAAGGGCAAGCATGAGCATGAAACACAAACCACAAAAGCATGAGTAGCTGGGGAGAGAGTGGAGCTGTGATTGGACGATCAGCGAGCATGAGAGAGAGAGAGCAATCCAGTCAGTCCCATTCCTCCGTTCTATCCCATAGCCCTGCAAGTTTATTTCCCTCAAGTGCCCATCCAATTTACTTTTGTAATCATTGATTGTCTCCGCTTCCACCACCTTTGTAAGCAGCGAGTTCCATGTCATTACCACTCGCTGCAGAGAAAAGTTCACGGTCTTATTAATGGTCAGTGAGGGCAAAATCATGATTGAAGGAATAATGAGCAGGTGAGAAAGGGAATTCGTGATTGGAGGAGTGCTGAGCTTGAGTGGTGGGGTTAGGGGGGAAGGGCAGATGAGTCTGGAAGTGAGCAGTGCGCAGCAAAAATGACGAGAGGTGAAGAGTTGGACAAGGCCTTCGAACCTAGGGAGAGACTAAGCTTCAGAAAGTGAGAGCGCTTGGGATTCATCAGTCAAGAGCGGTGAGAGGGAAGTAGAGTCATTTACGGCATAGAAGGAGGCCATTTGGTCCATTGAGTCCATGCCAGCTCTCCACGGGGCAATCCAGTCAGTCCTACTACCCCACTCGATCCCCGTAGCCCTGCATGTTTATTTTCTTCAAGCACCCATCCAGTTTTATTTTCAAATAATTGATTGTCTCTGCTTCCACCTCATGGGCAGCGAGTTCCAAGTCATTGCCACTTGCTGAGTAAAAACATTATTCCTCACATTTCCCCTGCATCTCTTGCCCAAAATCTTCAATCTGTGTCCATTAGTCCTTGTACATCAGTTAATGGGAACAGTTTTTCCTTGTCAAACATATCTAAGCCTGTCGTAATCTGGTACACATCTATCAAATCTCCCCTCAATCTCCTTTGCTCCAAGGAGAATATACCCCATCTTTTTCAACCTAACCTTGTAATTAAAATCGTCCATCCCTGGAACCATTCTGGTAAATCTCCTCTGCATGCTTTCAAGGACCCTCGCATCCTTCCTAGGAACATAGGAGCACTGGAACAGGAGTAGGCCATTCAGCCTGTCAAGCCTGCTCCGCCATTCAATTAGATCATGGCTGATCACCTCCCTCAACGCCACTTTCCCACGCTATTCCCATATCCCTTAATGTCATTAGCACCCAGATATTTATCAATTTCTGTCTTGAACATGCTCAATGATTGAGCTTCCACAGCCCTCTGGTGTAGAGAATTCCAAAGATTCACCACCCTTTGAGTGAAGAAATTCCTCCTCATCTCAGTGTTAAATGGCCTACCCCTTATTCTGAGACTACGTTCTCTGGTTCTAGACTCAGCAGCCAGGGGAAACATCCTAACTACATCCACCCTGTAAGAATTTTGTAAGTTTCAATGAGATCACCTCTCATTCTTTGAAATCTAGAGAATACAGGCCCTGTTTCCTCAATTTCTTCTCATAAAACTATCCCGCTATCCCAGGGATTAGTCTGGTGAACCTCCGTTGCACTCCCTCTATGTAAATATATCCTTCCTTAGATGAGGAGACCAAAACTGTACACAATACTCCAGGTGGGGTCTCACCAAGGCTCTATACAATTGCAGCAAGACCTCTTTACTCCTGTACTCAAATCCCCTTACAATGAAGGCCAATGTACCATTTGCCTTCCTAATTGCTTGCTGCACCTGCATGTTAGCTTTCAGTGACTCATGAACAAGACACCCACGGCCTTTTGGACATCAACACTTCCCAACCTCTCACCATTTAAGAAATATACTGCCTTTCTGTTTTTTCTAACCATTACTTCTCACTTATTCACATTATATTCTATCTGTCATGTTCTTGCCCATTCATTTAGTCTGTCCAAGTCTCCTTGAAGCCTCCTTGCATCTTCCTCACAACTTACAACTTACCGAGTTTTGTGTCATCAGCAAACTTGGAGATAGTACATTTGGTCCCAACATCCAATCATTTATATAGATTGTGAACAGCTGTGGTCCCAGCACTAATCCTTGCGGTACCCCACTAGTAACAGCCTGCCATCCTGAAAATGACCCATTTATTCCTACTCTGTTTTCTGTTTGTTAACCAATTCTCAATCCATACCAGTATATTACCCCAATCTTATGTGTTGTGCGATCGCTTTAAGAGTGATGTCCCTTTAAGAACTCAGTATGCTAATGAGCTAAATGCCAGGATGTAGTCATATGACTAGAAGCTAAGATCTCTCTGCATTATAACACCCTGACAAAGGTTCTGTAGATCTGACCCGAAACGTTAACTCTGCTTCTCTTTCCACAGATGCTGCCAGACCTGCTGAGTGATTCCAGCATTTCTTGTTTTTATTTAAGGTTCTGTAGATAGTTTGCTCTGTATTGTGTATATTAGTTTAGCTATTAATAAACCTTCTAGAGATCTTCAAGGAACTGGAATCCATGTACCTCATTGTGTTGCTTAAGATAACACAAAGAAACTCATGACACCATGTGCTCTAATTTTGTTTACTAATCTCCTGTGTGGGACCTTATCAAAATCCTTCTGAAAATCCTAATAAACATTTCCACTGGTTCTCCTTTATCTATGCTACAAGTAACATCCTCAAAAAACTCCAGCAGGTTTGTCAAACATGATTTTCCTTTCATAAATCCATGTTGGCTCTGCCCAATCATATCATTATTTTCCAAGTGTCCAGTTATCGCTTCTTTTATAATAGATTCTAACATTTTCCCTACTACTGACATCGAATGAACAGGTCTGTAGTTCTCTGTATTCTCTCTCCCTCCTTTCTTTAATAGCGGGGTAACATTTGCTACTTTCCAGCCTGCAGGGACCTTTCCTGAATCGATAGAATTTTGAAAGTTAACCACCAATGCATCCACTCCTAAAATGTGATGACCAGAGCTGGACGCAATTCTCCAGTTGGGACCTAACAAAAGCTTTATAAAGGTTCAGCACAACTTTCCTGCTTTTGTACTACATGCCTTCATTTATGAAGCCCAAGATCCCATATGCTTTGCTAAGCAGTCTCTCAATATGTCCTGCCACCTTCAAAGATCGATGCATTTTCACCCCCATGTCCCTCAGTTCCTGCACCCGCTTGAGAACTGCACCATTCAGTCTATATTGCCTTTCTCTATCCCTTCGGCCAAAATGCATCACCTCACACTTGTCAGTATTAAATTCAATCTGCCACTTATCTGCCCATTCTGCTCACCTATCTATGTCCTGTTGCAGGTGGTTCATATCATCCTCACTGTTTGCCACTCCTCTGAGTCTACTCAGGAAAATTCCTTGGATGCTAGTTGGCTGTGAAGGGAGGGGTTGCACCGGATGAAAGCGATGGGACCAGCAGAGCTTCTGATTGCCAGCCCTGGATTAGAATGAGACCTGGAGTGCTTCCCATTCAGCACCTCTCAATGCCCAGGACAGCTGAATGGCCCAGAAAGGCCCACACCAACTAAAAGAAACAAACCCAGTGGGCACAGCCCATCATGGCCAGATAAACACAGTCTGGGGTGAAGTTGATCGATGCATTTAATCTTGATGAGCACTTAATGCTTTATGATGAGCAGGTTTATGATGCATATTAGGTTACTGATCAGAGATATGGACCATGGTCAATGAACATTTACCCATAGCATTGAGTGAGCCACGTACAGCAGCCTGGAAACCGCTTGTTAATTAACTTGTCTAGGTTAATGGATAATGGATGAGAGAACAGGTGATGTAAGTTTTCTATTTCACTGTTTGGCGAGATGAATGGATTTTTAAAGCTGTTTATGATCTAAGCTTAGATTTTCAAGCTGTGTGCATCGTCCCTGCTTCTTTTGCAGTTCATCTGCACTGCTGAAAGTGTTACCTCAGGAAAGGGGAACTAAGAGTCCAGATGTGGGATATGTGCGGTAGAAGGGGATGTGTGAAGAGAGGGAGAACACAACCAGTGAGTGGAGAGAATGGAACATGTGAGAGTAGAAGTAGAATGGAACTTGAGAGGAGGGGAAGAGGGGAAGAATGGGACTTGTGAGGAGAAAGAGAATGCGACATATGAGAAGAGATCGAATGGGATGTGTGAGAGGAAAGGGAGAATGGGACATATGGGAGGAGAGGTAGAATGGAAGGTGTGAGAGAAGAGGGAGAATAGGACATGTGTGAGGAGAAGGAGAATGAGATATGTAAAAGTAGAGGAAGAATTGGATGTGTGTGAGGAGAGGGAGAAAGGGGCATGTGGGAGGAGAAGAGTGATGCATTGGAAAGTGTGAGATTAGAAGTAAAATGTGACCAATTAGAGAGATGGATTGGGACCAGTGAGAAGGGGAGGTGGAATGGGACCTTTGAGGAGAGGGAAAATGGGATGAGTTGAAGGACTGCAATATTCGCTCGAAGATGCAGCTGTGCAGCAATCTGTAATGTATCATGCAGTGGAATAAACAGGTCACTCACAACTTTGTGAAAGTTAAGTGATGCTTGAAATGCAAGTTGCCCATGGACAATAAAGTAGTGCTCAGAGGAGTTTGTAGCCTGCCCAACACAAAGAAAATTTAGAGGGCAGATTGGTCCGAGTCAATGTTGAGAACTCCTGGGGGTCACTCCCTCCGGACTGGAACCATTGTATCATCACCTCTGGTGGGTTTATCCTGCTGATGGGCTGGTGATGGAGGAATCTGGAACATTGGCTGAAAGGTATGATTCTATGTGTATGATGTTAGTGAGGAGGACTTTGCAGGGTTGATTGGACTGTGTGTCCCTTTGTCGTGTTTGCATCCAGTGCCTAGGTCAATACTGGGTGGTCCATCTGGTTTTATTTTTATTAGTTTTTGTAGCGGTTTTGATGCAACCTAATGGTTTGCTCAGCCATTTCAGAGGGCAGTTAAGAGTCAATCACATTGCTGTGGATTTGAAATCACATATAGACCAGAATGGGTACAGATGTCAGATTTCCTTCTCTAAAGGACAATCATTAATTGATGGGTTTTTAACTTTGATTCAGTAGTTCCATGGTCACCATTACTGATACTAGCTTTTTATTAGATTAGGGCTTAGATGGGGCAGAATTTGTAAGGAGCATCCAGGAGGGCTTCTTGAAACAATAGGTAGATAGTCCAAATAGGGATGGGGCCATACTGGACCTGGTATGAGGGAATGAGCCTGGCCAGGTGGTCGAAGTTTCAGTAGGGGAGCATTTCGGGAACAGTGACCATAATTCCATAAGTTTTAAGGTACTTGTGGATAAGGATAAGAGTAGTCCTCGGGTGAAGGTGCTAAATTGGGGGAAGGCTAATTATAACAATATTAGGCAGGAACTGAAGAATTTAGATTGGGGGGGGCTGTTTGAGGGTGAATCAACATCTGACATGTGGGAGTCTTTCAAACGTCAGTTGATTAGAATCCAGGACCAGCATGTTCCTGTGAGGAAGAAGGATAAGTTTGGCAAGTTTTGGGAACCTTGGATAACGCGGGATATTGTGAGCCTCGTCAAAAAGAAAAAGGAAGCATTCGTAAGGGCTGGAAGGCTAGGAACAGACGAATCCCTTGAGGAATATAAAGACAGTAGAAAGGAACTTAAGCAAGGAGTCAGGAGGGCTAAAAGGGGTCATGAAAAGTCATTGGCAAACAGGATTAAGGATAATCCCAAGGCTTTTTATACATATATAAAGAACAAGAGGGTAACTCGGAAAAGGGTTGGCCTGCTCAAGGACAGAGAAGAGAATCTATGTGTGGAGCCAGAGAAAATGGGCGAGGTACTAAATGAGTACTTTGCATCAGTATTCACCAAAGAGAAGGACTTGATGGATGGTGAGCCTAGGGAAGGGAGTGTAGATAGTCTCAGTCATCTCATTATCAAAAAGGAGGAGGTGTTGGGTGTCTTGCAAAGCATTAAGGTAGATAAGTCCCCAGGGCCTGATAATGTCTACCCCAGAATACTAAGGGAGGCAAGGGAAGAAATTGCTGGGGCCTTGACAGAAATCTTTGCATCCTCATTGGCTACAGGTGAGGTCTCAGAGGATTGGAGAATAGCCAATGTTGTTCCTTTGTTTAAGAAGGGTAGCAAGGATAATCCAGGAAATTATAGGCCGGTGAGCCTTACGTCAGTGGCAGGGAAATTATTAGAGAGGATTCTTCGGGACAGGATTTACTCCCATTTGGAAACAAACAAACTTACTAGTGAGAGGCAGCATGGTTTTGTAAAGGGGAGGTCGTGTCTCACTAATTTGATTGAGTTTTTTGAGGAAGTGACAAAGATGATTGATGAAGGAAGGGCAGTGGATGTTATCTATATGGACTTCAGTAAAGCCTTTGACAAGGTCCCTCATGGCAGACTGATACAAAAGGTGAAGTCGCACAGGATCAGAGGTGAGCTGGCAAGATGGATACAGAACTGGCTCAGTCATAGAAGACAGAGGGTAGCAGTGGAAGGGTGCTTTGTCTGAATGGAGGGATGTGACTAGTGGTGTTCCGCAGGGATCGGTGATGGGACCTTTGCTGTTTGTAGTATATATAAATGATTTGGAGGAAAATGTAGCTGGTCTGATTAGTAAGTTTGCTGACGACACAAAGGTTGGTGGAGTTGCGGATATTGATGAGGATTGTCAGAGGATACAACAGGATATAGATCGGTTGGAGACTTGGGCGGAGAAATGGCAGATGGAGTTTAATCCGGACAAATGTGAGGTAATGCATTTTGTAAGGTCTAATGCAGGTGGGAAGTATACAGTAAATGGCAGAACCCTTAGGAGTATTGACAGGCAGAGAGATCTGGGCGGACAGGTCCACAGGTCACTGAAAGTGGCAACACAGGTGGATAAGGTAGTCAAAAAGGCATACAGCATGCTTGCCTTCATCGGTCGGGGCATAGAGTATCAAATTTGGCAAGTCATGCTGCAGCTGTACAGAACTTTAGTTCGGCCACACTTAGAATATTGCGTGCAATTCTGGTCGCCACACTACCAGAAGGACGTGGAGGCTTTGGAGAGGGTACAGAAGAGGTTTACCAGGATGTTGCCTGGTATGGAGGGCATTAGCTATGAGGAGAGGTTGGATAAGCTCGGATTGTTTTCACTGGAACGACAGAGGTGGAGGGGTGACATGATAGAGGTTTACAAAGTTCTGAGTGGCATGGACAGAGTGGATAGTCAGAAGCTTTTTCCCAGGGTGGAAGAGTCAGTTACTAGGGGACATAGGTTTAAGGTAAGAGGGGAAAAGTTTAGAGGGGATGTGCGAGGCAAGATCTTTACACAGAGGGTGGTGAGTGCCTGGAACTTGCTGCCGGGGGAGGTGGTGGAAGCAGGTACGATAATGACGTTTAAGAGGCATCTTGACAAATACATGAATAGGATGGAAATAGAGGGATACGGTCCCCGGAAGTGCAGAAGGTTTTAGTTTAGGCAGGCATCAAGATCGGCGCAGGCTTGGAGGGCCGAATGGCCTGTTCCTGTGCTGTACTGTTCTTTGTTCTTTGTCCTATTCCAGATTTTGTTTGTTTGATTAACTGAATTTAAATTCTCCACACCCTCAACCCCTCCCCCCACCACTGCCCCAGTTGATTGGAAGCCCCATTCCACCTTGGTTCCAGCAGCACTACAGCACTGTTAAAATCTCGGGCCCTGAGTCTATGGGGTTATAAGGTGACCATTATCTTGTTATCATACATGTCTACACAAGAGATGTATTTGTACATCAGATGAACAATGTTGTTATAGGTGGCATGCTACATTTATGCATAGGCTGTATCCATCTGAATTGAAAAAAGAATAAATACTAGCTTGTCAGTCACTATCATTGTTGTGTTCTTTGATTTGACTTTCTTGGCTCATGTGTGCTTGAGTTTATCCATCAATAGATCTGGGAGCTGACACTAAGGTTAAACAAATTATAAACTATACAGCCTCAGGTATGCAAGAATTGTTTCCTTGTGCATAATGTAAATTGCATATTCATCATCAGTACATTTTCTCTTTTGCTCTGCCCCTTTTTATGGCCAGGTGAGGAAGGGGTCTCAGGCTCCCCTCTTGCCCTTGTTTTACCACAGCAGGGTTTATTCCTTTTAAACAGTGGTTGTGCTTACCACCTGTGTGAGTGTTTTACCTTTTACCTTTACTGTGATTGTGAAAGAACCAATCGGACAGGTTTTCTTGAGTTTAAACAAGAAAGAGGTAAGTTTATTATACTTAACACTCTAACCCCAATTTAAAAATACTAAAAAATACACTACACATTTACACACTCATTCACATGAGAATCTCACACACACATAAATAGATTACAGCGAAAAAAATAGATTTGGTGTTTGGATTAAAGTCCAGAATAAATGGAACTTAAGTACACAGTCTGTAAAGCAGATGATCCAGTAGTCCTCCAGCTGAAGCTGTATTCTTGAAGTCCTCGCTGGTCAAAGTGCACTTTGTGGTTGGCCTGCTTTGTTCAGGGTTTTCTTGAAGGCAAAATTGTAGCTGGCTCTCTTCTTTTGGCTGTAGCAGTCTGTAGGCTTGGAGGGTCCACAGTCCAGATGGTTTTCAAGCTCGATGTTTTCTGGGGAGAGAGAAAGAGTGAGAGAAAGGGAAGCCCACAGCTTTCTCTGCTGCTGCAGTCTCAGTTACTGCTTGTCTTCTTTGAATGTAACAAAGCTGTTTTTTCAGAGATGGACAGATAGTCAGATGGTTCTCTCAATCCCCTTTGTTTTTAATGAGGCCCAAAGTCTAAAACCCAAAAGCTCTCACAGGTGGGGTTGTCAGTATTTACCTCCTGGAACGGCACGCCACTTGTGAATGCCTCAGGATGACTTTCAATGGCTGCTACCGCAAATGATCTGGCTAATCTACTCAGTTAGCCAAAGCATTGTTCTGGCTGGGCTTCTTGTTGGACTTTTGTCTCCAATCCTGGTATTTCAGATGCAAATTGCAGTGGCCATCTTGGCTGCTAGTTTTTTAAAAGTTACTGTAACACTTTTTCCATGAAAAGTCTAATGTAAGTTTCCAACCAATGAAATTAATATTACTAATTTGTCATATTGGGTTTACTTGACACCCTTCACCTGTCTTCTCCCCAAAGGACTGACTGTGCTGGAATATGATTACATTGGTTCTTACCCACTTTCAGGTGGTCAGTTTCACACAATGGAAAGGGAAGAGGTGGAAGGGCAGACAATCCGATATCACCTGTTTTACAGTAGTACCAAAATTCAAAATTATCCCCATTGTGTCAGCCTAAACTTAGGTGTTGGCAGGCCTTTCAACTATGTTGAAAGGGCGGCATAGTGGTGCAGTGGTTAGCACCGCAGCCTCACAGCTCCAGTGACTCAGGTCCAATTCTGGGTACTGCCTGTGTGGAGTTTGCAAGTTCTCCCTGTGTCTGCATGGGTTTCCTCCGGGTGCTCCGGTTTCCTCCCACAGCCAAAAGACTTGCAGGTTGATAGGTAAATTGGCCATTATAAATTGCCCCTAGTATAGGTAGGTGGTAGGGGAATATAGGGACAGGTGAGGATGTGGTTGGAATATGGGATTAATGTAGGATTAATATAAATGGGTGGTTAATGGTCGGCACAGACTCGGTGGGCCGAAGGGCCTGTTTCAGTGCTGTATCTCTAAATCTAAAAAAAAATCTATGTGGGGCATCATTTCTCTCTAGGGTAATATCCACACATTACATTCTAGCAGGGTTACTGGGTAATGATCAGGAATAGATAGGATCTCTGACCTTTCCTTTCCCTGATGCAAGAATGCCAAGGTCAATTCTGATGCTTCGTCTGCTATCTCAGTTGACCTCAGCTTATTGCACAGACCAGGTCGAGAGAAGAAGGAATGAAGGGAGGGAAGGAAGAAGAAAGGAAGGAATTACTTTCTAACTTGGAGGCAAAAGTGCTATCACTGAACCGAATTGAAACTTTCACAGCTTATTTATACACTGGCGTTACCAGCTGAATCACTTGGGAAGTCCTCAGTACATTTCCAAGAGAGCTCAGGAAAGCAAGCTAACCCCACCACAGTGGGAAGGGTGGTGGGTCACATCTGGGTCACTGACAGACTGGAAATGTTTGGACAGATTTCTTCCAAGGAGGACAGATGTTAGAAACTTGATAGTCAGTGTAAGGGCAACTACAGACTCATTGTATAGTTATATAACACCAGTGGGACTAAAGCCAAAGACTGCAACAATAGTATGCCATTCTTCGCTAGCTCATGTTACTCACACATATTGCTAAAATCAATTGTAAACTATTTATACTGCTCTGTTTTAATGGCAGTAGATTGAAATAAAGCAGTATTCGTGTCTGTTTGTGAATGCCTTTTTATATAATACAATGCATCAGCAATAAAATTAAAATGTTTGGTTGGAAACAGGATCCTGTCAGATTAGAGAAATTGACTCATTGCCATGACATTGCAGGCCCAGTCCACGCTACTCACAAGTAGCATACAGTAAGAAGCTGGCTGCCACAGATTCTTTTGCACTATTACATTATTTCTGTGCACAAAGCATCTCCCTGATTCTCCATTCTAACCATTTATTTATAGGTTACATCAATTACACTTGTCCTATACCCTGTTATGGATATCAGTGCAGCATAACACAGTAGATCCTTGGTGGTCTGCATACAGTAATATGCTCATCATCATGCAAAGAGAAAAAGTGGATAAATACAAAAATGTTTCTAGATTCAAAATTAGTCTCCTCAAAAAGCATGAATCAGTACTAATCTTAATGTCAGCAGGAACATGTGTGATCCTTGAATTAATGTAGAATTTTCTAATGCAACTGAGCACATTGTGGAATACCCAAGGGTTTAATTACCTGGCTGAAATTTGAAACTCCATACAAGATAATTTTTTTAAAAAGCCTATAGCATTTCACTAACCACTACTTTGGTCTTCATGTCTGTGTATATATTAGTCCAGTTTCATGTACAATAAAAAAGACATAATTTGAATAGCCTCACTGATGCCTCTGCAGAAGCACCACTTGAGGTGTGACAGAGGTGCTGTTTGGCACCAAGGACATCTTTCAAATGGGTGAGCTATGCAGAGTGTACAAGAGGTCACATTGCTCACTGTCATGGTTCTGTAGTTTTCATTTGGAATATGCGGTTTGTCTTTAAGGCTTGTAAGGGATCAGTATTGCTTTAATAACCAGCAAGCCTCAGGAGTTATAGGAAGGTGCATTTTCATTGCCTTAGAAACAGCCATTTGGAGACTGCGATTCAAAGGGCGCATTCGCGATACCATGGAAACAGCCACTGGGAGTGAGTCTGATACGATGCATTTGTTACAATTCAGTTTTGAACTGGCTGTTAGTGGAGGACAGTTTGTTCACACAGACACAGAGGACAGCTGATGTTAGCACCTGGAAAAAGAGCTCTCTACCATTTAAACTGAAGGAATAGGTTTTTGGTCTGTTTATTATTATCTCTCAAAATTCTAAGAAAAAGTCAAGCCAAAACAGAGATCTCTGGTAATTTAAATTGAAGAAAGGGAAGTTAGACTGTGACAATCTTTTACCCCTCAAAAACTCTAAAGTCAGATTGATTCCATTGAAAGTATTTGCAAGTCGTTAATTGTTGAAATTCGCTGGAAAAGGAAAGTAACATTCTGTGAGGACTTCAAGCAACATCCTGTGAGGACTTCGAGCAACATTGGACTGTAAATTTGCAAGGGCTCTAATTTTTTCTATTTTAAATGTTGTTTATATCTTCATAGGGTTTAAGAATTAAGTTCTTCTAATTAAAGAGTTAACTTGGTGATTTAAAGACACCTGGTTTGGTTAGCCTCATTCGGGGGTTAATAGATGGTACAATGATATGTTAGCCGATCTGTGGAGCGACGGGATTGTGGTCCCACCACAATCAGAATCGTATATTTTGATTGGGGGCTTTGACAGGAGAAGTCGGTTGTAACATCACCAATACTATTTCAAGAACCCAGAAGATGAGGCTGCAAGTAGAATCACAGAATGTATCACTTCACACTTCTCTGTGTTAGAGTTCAAATGCCATGTGTATGCCCAATTCACCAGTCTGTCTATGCCCTCCTGACGTCTACTTACTATCCTTCACCTTGTTTACTACATTTCCAAGTTTAGTGTCAACTGCAACTTTGAAATTATTCCCTGCATACGCTTGTGCAGGCCATTAATATATAACAAAAAAGCATTGGTCCTATAAACTAATCCCTAGGGAGCACCACTGTATACTTTCCTCCATCTGAGAAACAATCATTTACCACATCTCTTGCTTTCTGTCCCTTAGCTAATTTTGTATCCACACTGCCACTGTCCCTTTAATCCCATGGGTTTCAATTTTGCTCGCAGGTCTATTGTGTGGTGCTTTATCAAATGCCTGTTGAAAATCCATATACACAACTACCGTCATCAACTCTCTCTATTACTTCATCAAAGAACTTAAATAAGTTAGCCAAACACGATTTGCCTTTAACAAATTTGCATTGACTTTCATTTATTAGGCCATATTTTCCAAATGCCAATTAACTTTGTTACAGATTATTGTCTCTAAAAGTTTCCCCACCACAATCATTAGACTGACTGGCCTGTCGTTAGCAAGTTTATCCCTATCTCCTTTTTTAAAAAAACATGTGTGTAACATTTGCAATCCTCCAGTTTTCTGGTACCACCCTCATATCCAAGGATTTTGGAAGATTGTGGCCAGAGTCTCTGCAATTTCCATCCTTACTTTTCAGTCACCTAATATGTATCTTATCAGGACCAGGTGATTTTTCTACTTTGAGGATTGCCAACCTTTTAAGTACCTCCTCTTTATTTTTATCTTATCCTATATCATTACTACCTCCTCCTTTCCTGGTACATTGACAGCATCCCATTCTCTAGTGGTGCCTCATCAGGCCCCTTTCCTATCCTGAGTGGCGTGAAACAGGGCTGTGTTCTCGCACCTACACTGTTTGGGATCTTCTTCTCACTGCTGCTCTCACATGCGTACAAGTCTTCAGAAGAAGGAATTTTCCTCCACACAAGATCAGGTGGCATGTTGTTCAACCTTGCCCGTCTAAAAGTATGGAAGGTCCTCATCAGGGAACTCCTCTTTGCTGACGATGCTGCATTAACATCCCACACAGACGAGTGTCTGCAGAGACTCATCGACAGGATTGCAGCTGCCTGAAATGAATTTTGCCTAACCATCAGCCTCAAGAAAACGAACATCATGGGACAGGACGTCACAAATGCTCCATCCATCAATATCGGCGACCACGCTCTGGAAGTGGTTCAAGAGTTCACCTACCTAGGCTCAACTATCACCAGTAACCTGTCTCTCGATGCAGAAATCAACAAGCGCATGGGAAAGGCGTCCGCTGCTATATCCAGACTGGCCAAGAGAGTGTGGGAAAATGGTGCACTGACACGGAACACAAAAGTCTGAGTGTATCAAGCCTGTGTCCTCAGTAATAAAAACAAGAAATGCTGGAACCACTCAGCAGGTCTGGCAGCATCTGTGGAAAGAGAAGCAGAGTTAACGTTTCGGGTCAGTGACCCTTCATCGGAACTGACAAATATTAGAAAAGTCACAGGTTATAAGCAAGTGAGGTGGGGGTGGGGCAAGAGATAACAAAGGAGGTCTAGATTGGACCAGGCCACATAGCTGACCAAAAGGTCACGGAGCAAAGGCAAACAATATGTTAATGGTGTGTTGAAAGACAAAGCATTAGTACAGATTAGCTGTTAATACACTGAATATTGAACATCAGCAAGTGCAAACCTGAAAAAAAACAGTGGGTGAGCAAACTGAACAAACTAAGATGAAATGAACTAAATGCAAAAAAAAAAGATTGTAAAAAATGTGAAAAAGCATGTAAAAAAAAGGAAGAAAAAAATAACTAAAAATGAAAGTAAAATGGGGGGCTGTCATGCTCTGAAATTATTGAACTCAATGTTCAGTCCGGCAGGCTGTGGTGTGCCTAATCGGTAGATGAGATGCTGTTCCTCGAGCTTGCGTTGATGTTCACTGGAACGCTGCAGCAATCCCAGGACAGAGATGTGAGCATGAGAGCAGGGGGGAGTGTTGAAATGGCAAGCAACCAGAAGCTCAGGGTCCTGCTTGCGGACTGAGCGGAGATGTTCCGCAAAGCGGTCACCCAGTCTGCGCTTGGTCTCCCCAATGTAGAGGAGACCTCTGTGTCCTCAGTACCTTGCTCGATGGCAGCGAGGCCTGGACAACGTATGTCAGCCAAGAGCGACGTCTCAATTCATTCCAACATCCCCAACATATACACCCTACTGAGCCAGTGGCGCTTGAGATGGCTTGGCCATGAGAGCCGCATGGAAGATGGTAGGATCCCCAAGGGCACATTGTACAGCGAGCTCGTCACTGGTATCAGACCCACTGGCCATCCATGTCTCCACTTTAAAGACATCTGCAAATGAGACATGAGGTCCTGTGAAATTGATCACAAGTCATGGGAGTCAGTTGCCAGTGATTGCCTGAGCTGGCGGACAGCCATAAAGGCGGCGCTAAAGAGTGGCGAGTCGAAGAGACTTAGCTGTTGGCAGGAAAAAAGACAGAAGTGCAAGGAGAAAGCCAACTGTGTAACAGCCCCGACAACCAATTTTATCTGCAGCACCTGTGGAAGAGTCTGTCACTCTAGAATTGGCCTTTATAGCCACTCCAGGTGCTGCTTCACAAACCACTAATCACCTCCAGGTGCTTACCCATTGTCTCTCGAGACAAGGAGTCCAAAGAAAAAGAAGACGTTTGTGAAAGACTTTTGGGTTCCCTCTTGTGTTAGCTGATAATTTATTCTCATATTTTCTGTGTGCCTCTCTTATTCTGTTTTATAGATCTCCTCTGTACGTTCTATATTAGCTGGATTCTGTACTATATTATGAACTCTACAATTGCTATAAGCCTCCTTTTTGTCTCATTTTAATTTCTATATCTTAAGTCATCCAGGCAGCTCTGGCTTTGCATGCCCTTCCTTTCTCCCTTGTGCGAAGGTTTTTATTCTGTACCCAAACAATCTCCTTTCTGAAGGCTTCCCATTGTTCAATTATTGTTTTCCTGACCAATTTTTTTTTGTCCACCTCGGTCAGATCTCTTTTCAACTCACTGAAGTTAGCTTTCCATAAGTTAAGTATGTTTACACTTGATTGTTCCTTGTCCTTTTCCATAGCTATTCTAAACCTGATGATATTATGATCACTGTTCCCCAAATGCTCCTGAATGCAACTGAAAAATGTTCCAACCGTCCCAATTCATCCCCCAGAACTAGATCCAGCATTGCTTCCTTCCTCATTGGAAACACATTCATCAGGGAACACATTTCAGGAATTCCTCCTCCTCTTTGCCTTTTACACTGTGACTATCAGTGTAAAGATATTTGAAGTCCCCCATTATCACTACTCTTTAGTTCTAGCATCTTTCTGCAATTAGCAAGTAAATTTGCTCTTTCACACGATGTGATGGCCAAGAATATACACCCAGTAGTGAAATAGCTCCTCTGTTGTTCCTGAATTCTAACCAAATAACTTCTGTCTTTGACCCCTCAACTAATTATCCCTCTAGAGTGCTATATTGGTTTCTTTGATCAATGCTGCCAGCCATCTCCTTTCTTTAACAAGAAATGCTGGAAATACTCAGCAGGTCTGGCAGCATCTGTGGAGGGAGAAGCAGAGTTAACGTTTCAGGTCAGTGACCCTTCTTCAGAACTGGCAAATATAAGAAATGTGAAAGGTTATAAGCAAGTAAAGCAGGGGTGGGGCAAGAGATAACAAAGGAACAGGTGTAGATAGGACAAGGTCACAGAATAGCTGACCAGAAGGTCGTGGAGCAAAGGCAAACAATATGTTAATAGTGTGTTGAAAGACAAAGCATTTGTACAGATAGGGTGTTAATGGACTGAAAATTGAACAGCCGCAAGTACAAACATGAAAAAAAAACAGTGGGTAAGCAAACTGAACAAACTAAGATGAAATAAAATAAAATAAACACAAAAAGTAAACTAAAAAAAGGAAAAAGAAAAAATAACTAAAATAAAAGTAAAATGGGTGGTCCGTCATGCTCTGAAATGATTGAGCTCAATGTTCAGTCCGGCAAGCTGTAGTGTGCCTAATCGGTAAATGAGATGCTGTTCCTCGAGCTTGCGTTGATGTTCACTGGAACACTGCAGCAATCCCAGGACAGAGATGTGAGTATGAGAACAGGGGGGAGTGTTGAAATGGCCAACAACTGGAAGCTCGGGGTCCTGCTTGCAGACTGAGCGGAGGTATTCTGCAAAGCGGTCACCCAGTCTGCGCTTGGTCTCCTCTACATTGTGAGCAGCGAATACAGTATACTACATTGAAAGAAGTACAAGTAAATCGCTGCTTCACCTGAAAGGAGTGTTTGGGGCCTGGGATAGTGCGGAGAGAGGAGGTAAATGGGCAGGTATTACGCCTCCTGCGATTGCAGAGGAAGGTGCCATGGGAAGGGGACGAGGTGGTGGGGGTAATGGAGGAGTGGACCAGGGTGTCACGGAGGGAACGATTCCTTCGGAATGCTGATGGGAAGGGAGGGGAAGATGCATTTGGTAGTGGCATCACACTGGAGGTGGCGGAAATGGCGGAGGATGATCCTTTGGATATGGAGGCTGATGGGGTGGAAAGTGAGGACAAGGGAAACCCTCTTGCGGTTCTGGGAGGGAGGGGAAGGGGTGAGGGTAGAGGTGCGGGAAATGGGCCGGACACGGTTGAGGGCCCTGTCAACCACAGTGGGGGGGGGGGGGTGGTGGGGAATCCTCGGTTGAGGAAAAAGGAAGACATATCAGAAGCGCTGTCATGGAAGGTAGCATCATCAGAGCAGATGCGTTGGAGACAGAGAAACTGGGAGAATGGACTGGAGTCCTTACAGGAGGCAGAGTGTGAAGAATTGTAGTCAAGGTAGCTGTGGAAGTTGGTGGGCTTATAATGGATATTAGTAGACAGCTTATCCCCAGAGATGGAGATAGAGAAGTCGAGAAAGGGAAGGGAAGTGTTGGAGATGGACCATGTAAAGGTGAGAGAAGGGTAGAAATTAGAAGCAAAGTTTTCCAGTTCAGGGCGGGAGCAGGAAACGGCACCGATACAGACATCAATATACTGGAAAAAGAGTTGGGGGAGGGGGCTTGAGTAGGACTGGAACAAGGAATGTTCGACATATCCCACAAAAAGACAGGCATAACTAGGACTCATGCGGGTACCCATAGCAACACCTTTTACTTGAAGGAAGTGAGTGGAGTTGAAGGAGAAGTTGTTCAATGTGAGAACAAGTTCAGCCAGGCGGAGGAGGGTGGTGGTGGATGGGGACTGGTTGGGCCTCTGTTCCAGGAAGAAGTGGAGGGCCCTCAAACCATCCTGGTGGGGGGGGGGGGGGGGGGGGGGGCGGGTGGAGGTGTAGAGAGATTGGACGTCCATAGTGAAGAGGAGGCGGTTGGGGCCAGGAAACTGGAAATTGTCAAAATGACGTAGGGCGTCAGAAGAGTCACGGATGTAGGTGGGAAGAGACTGGACCAGTGGAGAAAAGATAGAGTCACGATATATGTTCAGTGGGGCAGGAGCAGGCTGACACAATGGGTCTGCCGGGACAGTCCTGTTTGTGGATTTTGGGAAGGAGGTAGAAGCGGGCTGTCCGGGATTGTGGGACTGTGAGGTTGGAAGCTGTAGAGGGAAGATTTCCAGAGGAGATGAGGTCAGTGACAGTCCTGTGGACAGTAGCTTGATGTTCGGTGGTGGGGTCATGGTCCAGAGGGAGGTGGGAAGAAGTGTCTGAGAGTTGACGCTGAGCCTCTGCAAGCTAGAGGTCGGTATGCCATACAACAACAGCACCACCCTTGTCTGCAGGTTTGATGTCGGGGTTAGACCTAAGAGAACGGAGTGCCTCAAGTTCAGAGGGGGACAAGTTAGAGTAAATGAGGGGGAAAAAGAAATTGAGATGACCAATGTTGCGCCGACAGTTTTCAATGAAAAGATCAGAGTGGGTAAGAGGGCAGGGGGAGGGCTCCAGGTAGAGGAGGCGGATGAATGGGTATACTGATCGGGGGATGGACTCCTGGTCAAAGAAGTGAGCCCGGAGGCGGAGGCGACAGAAGAAGAGCTGAACATCATGCCGAGCGCGAAATTCATTGAGGTGGGGGCATAAGGGGATAAAACTGAGACCTTTGCTGAGTACAGAATGTTCAGTGTCAGAGAGGGGGAGGTCAGAGGGTATAGTGAATACATGGCAAGGGGTCAGATCAGAAGGGGTAGGGTCAGAGGGAAGTGAAGGGGAAGAAGGATCTGGAGGGGCATTAGTCCCCATCAGCTGCTGGAGCTTGCGTTCCTTGGCACCTGAAAGGAAGAAAAAAAGTTTTTTGTTAATGCGTCAGATGAGACGAAGGATGAAATGAAACTGCAGAGTAGAAAAGCTCTGAGATAAGGTGAGGCGGTGCTGCTGGAGAGACAGTTTCAGTGTGTGCATGTGGCGGCGCATAGCACTGAGTGTGGACATCAGGATTTTTTGTGTTTATTTTATCAAAGTAATTCATGACAACGCTCCGTTCTGGCATACGTCATCAGGATGCGCCGCGGTGCGCACATGCGCAGACGGTCTCATGCCCACTGCGCATGCGCTGCGGTACGACTTGCCAGGACTGCTTTGCGCATGCGCAGATGACTCGGCACACGCATGCGCACACATTCTCCTGCGCATGCGCTGTGGTCCGACATGCCAGGACCGTTGTGCGCGTGCGCAGATGACGTCATCGCGTTACGTCGTCTTCCTCGGGCAACGCGCCCGGTTGGCCTCTGCGCATGCGTCAAAGCTTCGGCGCGACTTTTTGAAAGTGGAAGGTGGAGAGGTTTCGTCGGGCATTTTCTCGCATTTTATCTGAATTATTTATTCGTTTTGGAGACTTGCTTCATTTTTATTTGACATAAGAGATTGTTCCAAGGTACGTTGCTCTGCCTTTGTAAGTTGCTCTGAAAACATTTCCATTGTCTGGGCCACTGCATGCTCTCCAGTCCCTGTTGTAAGTTGCTCTGAAAACATTTCCATTGTCTGGGCCACCGCATGCTCTCCAGTCCCTGTTGTAAGTTGCTCTGAAAACATTTCCATTGTCTGGGCCACCGCATGTTCTCCAGTCCCTGTTGTGAGTTGCTCTGAAAACATTTCCATTGTCTGGGCCACCGCATGCTCTCCAGTCCCTGTTGTGAGTTGGTGTCTGCAGGCACTTTCGTTTTTGTAACGTTTTAATGGAGTGCATTCTGTATTTCTTATCTCATCTCATGTTTCCCGTGTGGTCCCTTAATAGCCTTCCTGAACCTCAAACTTCGGTCATGGCAACGTCAGTAGATTCCACAGAGCAGTTCCTTGCCACCTTCACAACCCAGGAGTTCGAGAGTTATGACGACTTCAGCAGTAAACTTGAGATGTTTCAACAGGTAGCATGGTCTGCAGGCACATCCTGTGTTGTGCCTTGTTATGTTTCACGATGTTAACAATGCTATTTAAATGCGCTTTACTGTTGTGCTTACAGGCAACGGGGAGTCTATTTAAAAAAGTGAGCACCCATACGCTTGAGAGGGAAAACAAGAGACGGCGAGTCGAAATTCCCATCCGCTTTAAGTATGCCTCAGTGAGGCTGTGCTGTGTACACTATGGGCAGCCACGCATCCGTTCCACTGGAGTGAGACCGAATCAGAGGTAGGTGCTGCGGTCACTACATTTCCACTTGTGTAGCTTGTCAGTCCTGTAAAGCTGCTCCTTGATGTGCATTGAACCAAGATTCGATTTGCAGTATCAATACATCTCGTCAGTGAGATCCTGTGCCCACAAAGCCACGCGCATATCGCCCCCGTGTCTACGGACTGCCTTTGTTGTGATTTCCTGGATAGACCAATGGCTGGGCGACCACCTCAGCGCAACCTCCTCTGGACTGCGAAACAGGTGCGCACCAGATGTTGGGACCTTGTCATGGTGCACATGTTAACTGCTGCCAGCAACACACCTGGGGATGGCTGGCGTTTTCGTGAGGGCACGAGGCACGTGGGGCGTGCTCATTGAATGTCTGTTATTTTTCAGGTATCTCGCCCTGGGCTGTGAGGTCTTCATCAGTGTGAAATTCAATCCGAGCAAGAACAAACTGTGTGTCAGCTCCTACCATCTTGTGCATACCGGTCATGTTTTGCATCCAGAATGTTTACGCTTCTATGCAAGGAGACGACAACTGAACCACGATGAAAGGCAGAAGGTAGAAGAGTTGGTCAAGCTGCAGGCTGGGAACAAACAGCTGAAGGATTATATCGAGCGTTCATTCAATAAGACCGTGACCCTTAGTGACATTAGAAATGTAAAATCCCGGCTCAAGACAGGGGATGACAGCATGGATGCGCTGTGTGATACGCTGGAGAAGATTCAGCAGGACGGGGCCATGGTGCGGGTTGGCCTGCAGGGAAGCAGCATCCTCTATATTGCCTTCATGACACCAGCCATGAAGGCCCACATGCAGGCCTTTCCTGAACTGCTGTTCATGGATGGAACGTACAAGGTGAACAAATGCGGCTACCCTCTGTACCAAGTGATGGTGCAGGACAATGTTGGTAGGGGCAGGGCTGTGTTCTATGCCATGGTGAGGAATGAGACGGCTCAGATGCTGGACGAGATTGTGGGTGTTTTTGTTGATTTCATGGGATCCAGCGCCTGCCGCGTGAGATCAGCCATTGTGGATAAAGACATCAATGAGATCAATGCGATCAGAAAGCATCTCCCAGCTGCAACGGTTCTCCTCTGTCAGTTCCATGTGATGCAGAGCATGAGGAGGAAGATCAGCAGCTACCCACTGAATGGTGAACTGAGGGATCAGTTGTTTATGATCTGCAAGGAAATGGTTCATGCACCTTTGGAGGAGAAGCTCACTAGTTGTGTAGAAAGGATTGGACACCTCTACCCACCCCTGCAGGACTACCTGCTTACAAACTGGATTCCACAGAAGGAGATGTGGGCAGCATGTTCACGCAGTAAAGTCCTGACGTTTGGGAACAACACCAACAATCGCATTGAGTCAGAGAATGGCAAGATAAAGCACCTGCTCCACTCCTCCTCATCCATGAAGGAATGCATCTCAGCGCTGATCTTCCACAATAGTGTCCTGGATCGGGAGCGTGCCTATTACACATTCCTGCAGGGAGCCTCTTTCAAGCGCATCGCAGAGGCGCCAGCAGATCTGCAATCATTTTACACGGGATTCACCGGTCATGCTATGAAGCTGATGCATCAGGATCATAGCCACATTCAGCGAGTACATGTCAAGGAGCAGGATGAAGGCACAGTGACTGTGATTTCTGGCACCAAACAGTACACACTGCAGATACATGATGGCCAGGCTACCTGCAGCTGCATCTTCTCCATTCAGACTTTGTTGCCCTGCAAACATGCTGTTGTTGTGCAGAGGCATCTGGGGCTGCCTTTGGACAGGCTCGCCCCCAATTGTCGCTGGCGTGCATCTCAGACACCAACGCCGAAAGGCATGGCTGCTGCCATTGTGATTACAGAGGAACAGCCAAGGCCCCTCAGCCACAATGAAAAATACCGCTTGCTTTCAGATCAATTGTACCAGCTACAACAGGCCGTTCTGCAGAGTGGAACGGCAGCATTCATGAGGAGACTGGACTGGCTGCGGCGACAGACTCTCCGCTGGCAGCAAGGACTGGCTGATGAGATGGAGCCATTTACTATGCCCAACAATTGCCCGGAAGCACCTTCGGATGGAGGTGGCCGCGCGCTGGACATCAGTCACGTGTCACAAACCCTGGATCCTGAGCGTCTCACTCCCTGGCCTAATGATCTGATGGACCATACATATGCCTGCCTGTTCAAATCTCCTCTTCCCCTACCTGCGGTACCCTCTCCTTGCTGCTCCGTTACACAGTCACCTGTTCCTACACCCATCAGGGCAGTGCACATGGACACACAGTTACCTGCTCCTACATCCATCAGGGCAGTGCACATGGGCACACAGTTGCCTGCTCCTACACCCATCAGGGCAGTGCACATGGACACACAGTTACCTGCTCCTACACCCATCAGAGCAGTGCTCATGGACACACAGTTACCTGCTCCTACATCCATCAGGGCAGTGCACATGGGCACACAGTTGCCTGCTCCTACACCCATCAGGGCAGTGCACATGGACACACAGTTACCTGCTCCTACATCCATCAGGGCAGTGCACATGGGCACACAGTTGCCTGCTCCTACACCCATCAGGGCAGTGCACATGGACACACAGTTACCTGCTCCTACATCCATCAGGGCAGTGCACATGGGCACACAGTTGCCTGCTCCGACACCCATCAGGGCAGTGCACATGGACACACAGTTACCTGCTCCTACATCCATCAGGGCAGTGCACATGGGCACACAGTTGCCTGCTCCTACACCCATCAGGGCAGTGCACATGGACACACAGTTACCTGCTCCTACATCCATCAGGGCAGTGCACATGGGCACACAGTTGCCTGCTCCTACATCCATCAGGGCAGTGCACATGGGCACACAGTTGCCTGCTCCTACACCCATCAGGGCAGTGCACATGGACACACAGTTACCTGCTCCTACATCCATCAGGGCAGTGCACATGGGCACACAGTTGCCTGCTCCTACACCCATCAGGGCAGTGCACATGGACACACAGTTACCTGCTCCTACATCCATCAGGGCAGTGCTCATGGACACACAGCCACCTGTTTCCACATCCGACGTTGAAACAACCATGCAGAGCCTTGTGAGACTCCGCAATTGCCAGTTGCTGCCTGTCAAGCAGAGAGGGCGTCCAAAGGGGTCAAGCACTTGGGGAACATTCAGCAAGAAGAGACTGAGCACTAAAAGAAACAAGCATGCCGTGTCCAGTGGTAGCAGAAATGTGAATGCTCTTGCTGTGAGCACAACTGGTGATAGTAGGCAGGATTAAATGGGAATGGATGGGAAGATGCACGAGTAACATAACCACTAGCAGGGAACTGCTGGGCTAAATGGACAGCTTTAGGTTCATAGCCCAAAAGAAATGTGCTTCTTTTCCAGCACCCTCACATCATTCATGTGTTCCCTGAGAGCAGCAATGAACCATCACGAGATAGGGGCAATAACATCATCCTGCCTCCTACAGCTGAGGTGGGTACTAATTGATTCATTGGCGGTGTTATCAGTACATGCCTTTGCCGCAGAACACAAAGCATGCTCAACAGTAATTCCATTGGAGGGAGGGAAGCTCTGACACTGATGTTCTTTCCTTATTGTCTTTCATGTAAAACGTGCCGTCGAGAAAACCATCCTTGACACTTAAGGACGGCATTCAAGCAAACGAGGCAGTGCGGGAGAGGACGCAAGGATGTGCTGATTCCTGCATCTGAGGTGGGTAATAAGTGCTTCATTGGCGACGTTATCAATTGGTGCCTTCACTGCAGAACTTAAAAAGGTGTGCACAACAGTAATTTCAGTGGATGGAGGGAGGCAAGCTCTGACTCTGATTTGCTTTATTTCTTTTCATGTAAAACATGCCGTGGAGAAAACAATCCTTGAGACTTAAGGTCAGCATTCAAGCAACGAAGGCAACTGGATCATGCTGCGTAGCTCATCACGATGTGGAAAGGAACATTGCATTTATGGATGAATTGGGAATGCACATTGGGATGCGTTTGGGGAACATTCACCAAGAATAGACTGAGCTCAGACTCTTGTGACTTTGCCTTCTTCACATGGACAATACAGTAGTGGAATAGAGAGCCAAGCGTTCATTCACCACATGGCTCTCCAGGAACAATCTCTTTAGCTGTGCATAGCAGAGACTCGGCCTGTCTGTCTAACGGGAATGCTGGACACAACACTCATGTATCCATGCACAGCAGTTCCTCGGATACTTAATGAACTTAATAAAACTTTTCAATAATTAAACCCAGAATTGTTGAGGTTTTGTTTTGCATGCTATTTCCCCGACTTTGCAACTGCACTTCAGATATTCAACTATGGTGGGGGGGGGGGGTAGAGGGAGGGGTGGGTGAAGAGGGGCAGGGTTGGGGAGTGCGGGGAGGGGTGGCGAGAGGGAGCATGCAAAATGCAGGGACCAAACAGTTGCAATGCCTGAAGTACTGTGGAGAAGTAGGGGAGAAAGCAACTGGATTGGGCATCCGCAGCTGGAGGGAACGGCTGAATGGAGAGTGCCGGAAGCGAGAGGCCGTAGAGAGCCATGGGGAGTGAGCGTGCGAAGACCTTGGTGTCACCGGGTCCAGGGACTGGCCAGTAAGTCTTTTGCTGTTGTGTTTATGGCGCATGCACAGAAAAAGGCACTCCTCTTCCGTTCTCGTCCATCCCCCCACTCTTTCCCCTTCCTCCCTCTCCCCCTCCCCCCTTCCTTACCCCTCCCTCTTTCACTCCCCCTCCCCCTTTCTCTCCCTCTTTCTCCCCTCTCCCTCTTTCTCCCCCTCCCTCTTTTTCCCCCCTCCCTCTCCCTCTTTCTCCCCCCTCCCTCTCCCTCTTTCTCCCACCTCCCTCTTTCTCCCCCTCTCTCCCCTCTCACTCCCCCCTCCCTCTCCCTCTTTCTCCCCCCTCCCTCTCCCTCTTTCTCCCCCTCCCCCCTTCCTTACCTCTCCCTCTTTCTCCCCCTCCCTCTTTCTCCCCCCCTCCCTCTCCCTCTTTCTCCCCCTCTTTCTCCCCCCCTCCCTCTTTCTCCCTCTCCCTCTTTCTCCCCCTCCTCCCTCTCCCCCTCCTCCCTCTCCCTCTTTCTCCTCCTCCTCCCTCTCCCTCTTTCTCCCCCCTCCCTCCCTCTCCCTCGTTCTCCCCTCCCCCCTTCCTTACTTCTCCCTCTTTCTCCCCCTCCCTCTTTCTCCCCCCCTCCCTCTTTCTCCCCCCCTCCCTCTTTCTCCCCCCCTCCCTCTCCCTCCCCCCCTCCCTCTCCCTCTTTCTCTCCCCCCCTCCCTCTCCCTCTTTCTCTCCCCCCCTCCCTCTTTCTCTCCCCCCTCCCCCTCCCTCTTTCTCTCCCCCCCTCCCCCTCCCTCTTTCTCTCCCCCCCTCCCTCTCCCTCTCCCCCCCCTCCCTCTCCCTCTCCCCCCCTCCCTCTCCCTCTTTCTCCCTCCCCGGCACCGCTACCGCTGGTCTCCCCGCGCTGCTCTCCCCGGCCCCCGCGCTGCTGTCCCCGGCCCCCGCGCTGATCGCCCCGGCCCCCGCGCTGCTCTCCCCGGCCCCCGCGCTGCTCTCCCCGGCCCCCGCGCTGGTCTCCCCGGCCCGCTCCACTCTCTCACTCCGGCCATTGTATTCTGCCACGTGTTTGTTCGGTTTCATCTCTGTGATTTTTTGAGCAGCGCCATCTTTAGTCCTGGCAGCTGCAACAGTCGCAGGCTGTGACGTTTTCGTGGCACATGCTGCATCTGCGCATGTGCCAAAACAGCGCCACCTACCGATCGCGTTGTCAACAATTGCGGTCTTATTTTATTTTATTTCATCTTAGTTTGTTCATTTTGCTTACCCACTGTTTTTTTCATGTTTGTACTTGCGGCTGTTCAATTTTCAGGCCATTAACACCCTATCTGTACTAATGCTTTGTCTTTCAACACACCATTAACATATTGTTTGCCTTTGCTCCACGACCTTCTGGTCAGCTATTCTGTGACTTTGTCCTATCTACACCTTCTCCTTTGTTATCTCTTGCCCCAACCCCGCTTTACTTGCTTATAATCTTTTACATTTCTTATATTTGCCAGTTCTGATGAAGGGTCACTGACCCAAAATGTTAACTCTGCTTCTCTGTCCACAGATGCTGCCAGACCTGCTGAGTATTTCCAGCATTTCTTGTTTTTATTTCAGATTTCCAGCATCCGCAGTATTTTGCTTTTATTTTCTTTTTTTAACTTTGCCATCTTTTCAGAATACCTTGTAGCCAGGGATAAAAGTCCCAATACCTTCCCTTCTTAGAGCCAGGTCTCTGTTATTGCTACTTTGTTAAAGTCCTATGTGACGACTTGTGCCTACAGGCCCTTATTTATATCCGCACTGGCTTATTTTTCACACTATCTGCATTTTACACGCATGCACTCTGAACCTATCTTAAACTGCTTCGCATTTGCCCCTATCTGCTCATCCCTCCTTTCTAAACCATTCTTTACTCTAGTGCTTTTTGTCTCCCCCAGTTCCTCTGTGCACCTCGTTTCTCATCTCTAGTGTTTTATCCTGCCCATCCCCCTGCAAAATTAATTTAAACCATCCCACACAGCAGTAGTTAAACCTCCCACAAGGAAATTGGTCTCAACTCTATTGACGTGCAACTTGTCCACCTTAAACGTATCTCTCCTGCCCCAGGTCTGGTCTCAATGCCCAGAAATCTGAAGTCCTCCCTCCTAATTCATTTCTCCAGCCAAGTGTTAACCACTCTTATCCTACTATTCTTATATTCACAAACGTATGACACTAATCCCAGGATTACTTACAACCTCTGATATCCTGTTCTTTAATTTTTTCACAATCTCCTGAAACTCTGAGTGCGAGATCACAACCCATTTCCTTCCTGTGTCATTGGCTTCCACATGGACCATAACTTTTGGCTGTTCTCCTTCCTTCCTCAAAGCGTTTTGCACCAGTTCTGTGAGGTTCTTTGCCCTGGTGCCCTGTGGGGGGGTGGGGGGCAACACATCATGTGTGACTCATGTTGGTGGTTGCAGAAATATCTGTCTATCCCTCCTGTCTATTGAATCCCCTCTGATGACAGCATTTCTAGACTTTGCTGTGCCCCCGTGCAGTTATTTGCCCATTGAGCCATGGGATGCGCTGTTGGCTGCACTCTCAAAGATGTTGTCACCTTCACCAGTAGTGCTGAAAACTGATTTGAGAGTCATAGAGTTATACAGAACAGAAACAGGCCCTTTGGCCCATTGTGTTTGTGCCGGCCATCGAGCACCAATCTCTTCTAATCCCATTTTCCAGCACTTGGCCCGTAGTCTTGTATGCTATGGCATTTCAAGTGCTCATCTAAATACTTCTTAAATGTTGTGAGGATTTCTGCCTCTACCACTCCTTCAGGCAGTGTGTTCCAGATTCCAACTATCCTCTGGGTGAAAAAATGTTTCCTTAAATCCCCTCTAAACCTCCTGCCCCTTACCTTAAATCTATGCCCTCTGGTTATTGACCCCTCCGCTAAGGGAAAAAGTTTCTTCCTATCTATCCTATCAATTGCCCTCATAATTTTGTATACCTCAATCATGTCCCCCCCCCCCCCCCCACCCCCACCCTCAGCCTTCTCTGCTCTAAGGAAGACAACCCTCGTCTTTCCAGTCTCTCTTCATAGCTGAAATGCTCTAGCCCAGACAACAACCTGGTGAATCTCCTCTGCACCCTCTCCAGTGCAATCACATTCTTCCTATTGTGTGGTGCCCAGAACTGTACACAGTACTCCAGCTGTGGTCTATCTAGCGTTTTATACAGCTCCATCATAACCTCCCTGCTCTTATACTCTATGCCTTGGCTAGTAAAGGCAAGTATTCCATATGCCTTCCCAACCACCTTATCTACCTGTGCTGCTGCCTTCAATTATCTATGGACAAGTACACCAAGGTCCCTCTGACCCTCTACTTCCTATGATCCTACCATCCATTGTATATTCCCTTGCCTTGTTAGTCCTCCCAAGATGCATCACCTCACACCTCAGGATTAAATTGCATTTACCACTGCTCCACCCATCTTACCAGCCCATCTATATTGTCCTGTAATCTAAAGCCTTCCTCCTCACTATTTATGACACCACCAATTTTCGTGTCATCTGCAAACTTACTGATCATACCTCCTATATTCATGTCTAAATCATTAATGTACACTACAAACAGCAAGGGTCCCAGCACCAATTCCTGCAGTACACCACTGGTCACAGGCTTCCAATCACAAAAACAACCCTCGACCATCACCCTCTGCCACGAAGCCAATTTTGGATCCAATTTGTCAAATTGCCCTGGATCCAGTGGGCTCTTACCTTCTTAACCAATCTCCCATGCGGGACCTTATCAAAAGCCTTACTGAAGTCCATGTACACAACATCAACTGCATTACCTCATTGACACATCTAGTTACCACCTCAAAAAATTCAATCAAGTTAGTTAGACATGATCTCCCCCTGACAAAGCCGTGCTGACTATCCCTGATTAATCCCTGCCTCTCCAAGTGGAGATTAATCCTGTCCCTCAGAATTTTTTACAATAGTTTCCCAACCACTGATGTTAGGCTCACTGGCCTGTAATTACCTGGTTTATCCTTGCTACCTTTCTTGAATAATGGTACCACATTCTCTGTCTTCCAGTCATCTGGTACCTCTCCTGTGGCCAGAGAGGATTTGAAAATTTGTGTCAGAGCCCCTGCTATTCCCTTAATCCTATTTATTATTCAATTATTTATGTATGTCAGACTTTTATTTAATGCAATTAGGATGCTTTTAATGTTGGTATCCTCAATTCAATTAATTTTTATTTTGTCCTCTGAGATTTATATATTTACTGTTGCCCTTTGGTTTAAATTACTTAGCATCGAACTGCCACAATCACCAAATTCTCATCGCCTTTCTGTTCAGCAGAGTCACTAAACCCTGTGCTCATAGCTTTGCGTGTTTGCTTGATATCTCTCTGTTATATACCTTTCAGCAGGGAGAGAGAAAACAGGAAACTGTAGGCCAATTAGCTTGACATCATTAGTAGAGAAAGTGCTAGAATCTGTTATTAAGGATGTGGTAACAGGGCACTTGGAAAATCACAATATAATTAGGCAAAGCCGACAAAAGAAAAACATCTTTGACAAATCTATTAGAGTTTTTTGATGGTATAACTAGCAGGGCAGATAAAGGGGAACCAATGGATGTGGTATATTTGGATTTTCAGAAGGAACTCGATAAGGTGCCATACAATAGCTTGTTGCACAAGATTAGAGCTCAAGGGATTAGGTAATAGCATGGATTGAAGATTGGTGAATGGACAGAAAACAGAGAAAACTAATAAACAGGACATTTTCAGGATGACTGGGTGCAACTAGTAGAGTGCTGCAAGGATCAGTGCTTGGGCATTAGCTATTTACAATCCATATCACTGACGTAGATGAGGGGCCCGAGTATAATGTATCCAAGTTTGCTGGATAGATGGGAAAGTAAGCTGTGAGGAGGACATAAAGAGGCTGAAAAAGGATATAGACTGGTTAAGTGATTGGGCAAGAAGATAGCACATGGAGAACAATGTTGGGAAGTGTGAAATTATTCATTTTGCTAAAAAGAAGGGAAAAGCAGAATTTTTTTTTTAAAGTGAGAGTTGAGTAAATATGGTATTCTGAGGGATTTGGGTGTCCTTGTACATGAATCACAGAATGTCAACATGCATGTCCAGCAAGCAATTAGGAAGACAAAAGGTATGTTAGCCTAAATGGCAAGAGCGTTGGAGTATAAGAGTAAGGAAGTCTTGCTACAACACCACACCAAGTAAGACCACACCTGGAGTACTTGGTACAGTTTTGTCCTCCTTACCTAAGAAAAGATAAATTTCGCTTAGACGGGGTGCAATGAAGGTTCACTAGATTGATTCCTGGGATGAAAGGGCTGTTTTATGAGGAGAAATTGAATAGATTGGGCTTATATTTTCTGGTGTTTAGAAGAATGATTGGTGATCTCATTGAAGCGTATAAAATTCTTAGAGGGCTTGTAGATGCTGAGAAGCAGTTTCAATTGGAGAGTCTAGAACTCGGGGTCAAAGGGCAGAATTTTCCAGGTCCTGTGTAGGTGGGATTGGAGGCAAGACTGGGAATAAAATTTGAAGATAGCATGTCAGGTTGGCTTCCCTATTCCTGTCTCTGAGTGAACTTGCTGGAGGCAGGGTCAATGTGCAGCGACTACCAGCCTAGCAGCAGCAGGTAGCCAATTAGGCCACTTTAGGGACTGATGGGGGGGGGGGCAAGATGTCACCGCCACTGGGATCTTCCTGAGGTCAGACGAGTCCCCCGCTGAGGTTGAAGCCTGGCAGGTACCTGGAGGCAGCCTCCCAGCGGCCAGGGACCTATTAATGCCTCTTTTCAATCCCTCCATCATGGAACCGCTGGGATCAGAGGGTCACAGCCATGACTACAAGCACAAGGGTTCCCCTTGACAATGATGGTCTGACAGCTGTGACCGTTCTTTATTTTTAAATTAGCAGAAGTCTTCAGAGAGTGCCTCCATCTTGAGGCACCCTCACTGTCCCCTACATGCATCAGCAGCACCCACCTCTCCTGGTCCTCCAATTAGGCCTCCCACCTCATGATGACATGTGGCCAGCTGACACCAGTGGGATCGGGATCTGCTTTTTGTCCCAACAGCCGACAAAGTTCAGAGTGGTAAAATTCTGCCCAAAGTCTCACGATAAGGAGTTGGCCATATTTTTTTAGGACTGAGATAAGGAGAGCTTCTTCACACAAAGGGTTGTGAATATTTGGAATTCTCTACCCCAGAGGGCTATTGATGTTCAGTTGTTGAATATATTCAAGTTTCAAATCTGTAGATATTTGAATACAAAGGGAATCAAGAGTTATGGGTATAGGGCGGAAAAGTGGACTTGATGCCATAGTTCAACACATTGGAGGGTGTCTTTAGTCTGTAGATGGGACTTCATCCCCACAAGGACTGTGTGGTGGTCACTCTTACCAATGCTGTCACGGATGGATGCATCTGTGACAGCTAAATTGGTGCGGACGAGGTCAAGTAGGGTTTCCCTCGTGTTGGTTCTCTCACCACCTGCTGCAGGCCCAGTCTGGCAGATATGTTCTTCAGGACTTAGTGAGCTCATTCAGTGCTGGTGTTGCTGAGGCACTCTTGGACATTGAAGATCCCCATCTAGAGTACATTCTGTTCCCTTGTTACCCTTAGTGCTTCTTGCTGCTTGGAGGGCAGTAGATGATAATCAGCAAGAGGTTTCCGTGGCTATGATTGACCTGGTGACATGAGGCTCATGAGGTCTGGAGTCAATGATGAGGAGTCTCAACATTGGAAAGCCTGTTCCTATTTTCCTTTCTATATAGTTTTATATTTCCTATATTTCCTATATATCCTGCATAATTTTAAGACCTTTTTTGCAATTTTTAATTTGCACTATTGGTACGTAGAGGTTTTTATTTAACATTCTCACTGACTCCAACCCCATTACTCAAATGTGTCAGAACATGGACAGGAACATCAAGTTACTGGAACAGAGGATATGGTAGAGCCAGTTGTGGGTTAACTCATGACCCAGCACATGGAGACGGAGGGCTGCCTTTATTCTAATAAACTCTCACTGAGACCCAACAATCAGCTATCATATTTATTCCAGTCAAAGGGGTGCACCTAGACAGAATACATGATTAGGAACTGGAATGCGTAAAAGATGTGCTGTTACCAAGGAGAAGCACCAGAGTAAAATAGTGAGGAAGAAATTCAATCAATGCCAGTGCCTGAATGGGTGGTTCTGAGGTGCAATCAATATTGGGTCTTGGGCATTTAAATGGCACCAATGAGCTGCAGCCACCTACTGGGCATCTCCAGGCAGTTCACCAGTAAGGAGGCTTTCAGTGCTTATAGAGAAGGGCAGTTGAGAGAGGGAGCATGGGAGAAGAGGGTTAATAGGGAGGAAGTGTTTAACGTAATTGGGGGGGGTCGTGGTCATGATCGGGGTTGGGGGGTGGCAAGAGGTGGCATGAGGCGTGTGGTTTGAATGTCAAGCCAAGATGAGCACTCATATTCAAAAATACCTTTTAAGAGGCAGCTTGCAGCAGTCCCTTTCGGCTGGATGTTGACCTGGTTTTTCCAAACACAGCTGGCTCAGCTAGGGCTGCACTCAGAGCAACCCAATTCTGATCGTAATCCGCAAACAGTTGTTAGAATTTCCACAGGCCTTCTCTTGCTTCACCACCGTAATTTTGCTGGGAGTTTGATGGGAAATCCCATTTACGTGTGCTTCCTCTGTAATTTACTCCTTGAGCAAAGTCATGTGTCTTGAAGAGATTGTTCATATATGTTTCTAGGATTTGAAAGTACCTGGCTACACGTCATTTATTGTATTAAGTAAAAGGCTTGTACATTTATGCATCACACATTTTGGCAGCAAATCATGGATGAAGCTATTAGACCTGTGCCCAAAACGGGCAGCAAGCTGGCAGGGCAATTGATTCTCATGCTGGTTGGTGCCTGCTCAAACCAAATAAGGCAACATGCCTTATTTGGATGGCAGTGGCTTGCAGGTGTCAAACAGGTGTCCCAATGCGGCTCACCGGTGGTGTCAGGGAGAAGTCCGGGACTGCCAGTGGATTGCAATATTTTTGTAGAGTGGGAGGAACACTCCCTCTGACTCCACAAAAATGTAACTTTGAAAATGGTTTGTGGCCAATTTTTGTTTGAGTGGTCTCCAGTGGTATCTTTAAGGGTTATTGGTTAGGTTGTTCAACACCTGGTATAACTAGGTAGAGCTTACCTGGTCAAGCTCTGTCCATTTGCACCTGAATTTTGCATTGGTTTCCTACAACTGCATAGGACTCCAAATTGTACAGTAAAGCAACCTTTAAGTCTGCATCAGGCATGTAGGCTGTTCATCCAGAGACAGGCCAATCTGAAAATGGGCCTTGGCTATCATTAGCGCAACTGAGGAGCTTCCCTAATTTGCAACTCCTGGCTGCCCATTTTTCAGGCGAAAAATTGATAACCATAAATTTATTCCCTTCCTCTCCCTGTTAATTTTTATCATCTCACACTGTATAGGTTACTTAACTATTTGTCCTTATGGGGAAGCTAGTTTATCACAAAGGTCTTTGTCTTCCTGGAAGCTTTATTTCTGGTAAGGGCAAGTGACTAAATATCCAGTGGAAAGTACTTGAATTGTTAAATGATTCCTAATTCACTTCTAGCCCAAAGCATTTGAACACAGGCATCAGCATACAGCACGGTTACTTTCAATGTAGCAACTCATGTTGCACAAATTTTCAGTATTCAAGCATACTTTGAAAGAAATGTTGCACTACACTTAAGGATCTGGTGAATTTGAGATTTTTTTTTGCCTCTTAGAGAAATGTACTTTTTCTCAACAGAAAATGCTCTGTATATAACCATTTTAAGACAAGCATCCTACTAGTTTCCATTCTATTATCCACCCTGTGTTTTCAGGTCAATTATACTGCATGACTGCTTGGCCTACATTCTGGGTCAGTAGGGAAGATCTGGTATTTAATGCACATGAATGGTTTCATACATCTAGTGGTTTATTCTGCCAAGCAGTTACAGTATGGATTACGTGGAGGGAAGTTTCTCTTCCACATTTTGCTTCTAGCTCCATTATATTAATTTAATGTTGCCAAGGAAATATTTCCATCCTTTGTCCACTAATTATCAACCTTTGCTTTCTTCCTTACTGTCCTGTAATCATGTTTGTATTAAAAGCATTTTCTAGTACATTGCTGTTTTGGGAATATCAGGATGATATTGGTGGTGCTATCTCATTTCCAAAACTACTAGCCACCGACCCCTGCTCTCCCTCCCCCACCCCCCACCCCCCCACCACCCCACCCCCACCCACTTCCCACCCTCCTCCCCTGCTGGCCCCATAAGGAAGATCTCTATCAGACCGAAACATAAAGCTGTCATAATGACACACAAAATGCACTAATGATATGTCCTACAGGCATTTGTACTAGATAGCACAGGAACTAGTGATGCATAATATTTTCCTTCTTAATACTGCAGAACAGAAGATATGTGTAACATTCCTTAACACAGTAACCATGCAATCTGCTGCTTTTCAAAGCAGCACAGTGATAGTAGCTAGACAGTCACCCAAAAATTAGACAGCCAATCTGAGGGGTTGCTGCTGGGCTGTCATTTGCCATGTGCATATCATTGCAAATTATTAGAAAAATAATTCGTCATTGATAGCTTCACCCAGAACAGCTATGTTTGATTCATAATATAGCTAACAGTGAATGTCAACTGCATAGAATGTGAACAGCCTTTGAGGTTTCTGATACTGGACTAAGAGTGCACAGTGGACCAGATCGACCCTGTTTAATAATAAAAACTACAATATTTTAAAACTGGCTTTCTTACAAGATAAAGAAAGATTTGCATTTATATAGTGCCTTTCACTACCTGAGAACTTTTCAAGTGTAGTCATTGTTGTAATGAGCCAATTTAATTTCCTACAATACAACGGTGACTACACTTCAAAAAGTACTTCATTGACTGTTAAACGCTTTGGGATGTCTGGTGGTCGTGAAAAGTGCTATAGAAATGCAAGACTTTTTTTTCAATTTCCACACAGCAAGATCCCACAAACAGGAATGAGATAATGAGCAGATAATCTGCTTTAGCGTTGCTAGTAGAGAGATCAAATATTCGCTAGGACACCGGGGAGAATTCTCCTGTGAAATAGTACCATGGAATAATTTACATTCGCTGAAGAGAGCAGACTGGTCTTCGGTTTAATGCCGTATCCAAAAGACAGTACCGCTGTCAATGGATCACTGCCTCAGTGCTGCACTGAAGCGTCAGCCTAGGTTATATGTTAAAGTCCCTGGAGTGGAACTTGAAACCATGAACTTCCGACTCTGACGAGAATGCTTCATTGACGCATGGCTGATCCTCTAAGAACAAAGGGATTTCAATGTCTACTTAAAATATATAATAAATCATATTACGTCTCTGCAATCAGGAGCAATCTTTTCATCTACAAACTACAAGATTTTTTTTCACTATAATCTAGGAAACAATTACTAATGGGGATTTGGTTCAAGCCCATGGTCGTGGTGGGAGAGGGTTGGCTTTTAATTCCTCCTCCCTGCCCAGCAGAAACTGTCTGGAGGAACAATTAGAATTGGAGCAGAGGACTTACCCACTGGCTTTCTGCCCCGATCTAAATTTTAAATTGCAGGTGACATGGACTGTTGCTTGAAGACAGCCGTCTCCTTCTTTTAATATACAAATCAGGCTCCAATGATGTAATCAGGACACAATTGCAATATTAAACTGATGCCTGAGTGGTGGCTTCCTCAGCAGGCTGAAGCTGGTGGGAAATGGACAGGAGGCCCACAAAGGTTGTTTTTTTTAATATTTAGATTTTATTGTGGGCCAAGAGCTGGGCAGCAGCTTCCCTATAAATTTTGCATTGCTTTAGTTGGGAAGTCAGCTAGCAGCTTACAAATGACTGCGAGCCCTCCAGGATTGTCCTTCAGTCTCCAAATATTGACAATTAATCTCTTGGACACTCCTGTAACCAATCAATGAGATATATCATAAAGGCATTAAAAATTGTTTTTTTTTTCATTGATCATTTTCATTTATTAGTTGTAAAAATATTGGATATAGGGAAAGGCTGTTTGACTGGACAGGGCAGTTGGAGGTGGGAGGACATGTGTTGAATCTCTAGGGATGCATCCAACCAAAGTCAGCAACGTTATAATGTTCCGATAAAAGGTCACTGATCTGAAATGTTAACTCTGTTTCTCTCTCCACAGGTGCTGCCAAACCTGCTGAGTATTTCCAGCATTTTCTGATTTTATTTCAGTTTTCCAGCATCTGCAGTATTTTGCTTTTACCTTACAATGAGGTCAGGCCACTGCCTCTGCCACTGCTGGACAAGTCAACCACTCATTACGCTGTGATCCGAGCTGGATCTTAAACACGGCCCCCATAAACACTGTACACTGTTCCCTATGATACAGTGTAGATGGGTTATATGTCTGATTGCTGCTGTTCATAAAGTGTCACCTCTCAGATGCCTCCATCTCTCAAAATTTTATACAACAGAGAGACATTGAGAGACTGTTATATGAACAGGGGAAATAATCTCCGAATGTGCAGTAAACTTCAACTAATACAGAACATTTGGGGTGAGATAAAGAACAGAGCTGTTTTATTTTCCCAGGTTCAGAGCGGGCCTTTGGCTGAGTGGTTTCAGCTTTAAACAGAGTGAGCAGGAATGACATTAATCACAGAAAGAGGAAGTTTCCCACAAAATAAAAGCATTCTTGGCAGATTTGTGGTAACCATATGTGATTGGCAAAAGGTTTGTGTCCTGGAGAAATTAGTTGCAAGTATCCAAACATCTGTGTTTCTTCAGATGCAATTTTGACAGGTTTACTCCAGTTAGATTTAACAGGAACCAGGGTCATCAGTCTCTCAACATATTTCGGTAATAAAATACTTTGGGGCAAATGATAGTGAACTGGTTAATCTGAATTAGTATGGATCGGCATTGTGACAGAAGTTAATGCTCCTAATGGTTGACTCAGTAATGTGGTATATTAATGTACTAACCTGCAACTTCAGAGGGAGTTTGAGTTCAGCTCTGAGCTTCCAGTTCCCCACAGACTGAAATCATTAGCTGAGGTAGTCTGTCAGTGAAGTGGGGAGGGAGGTGGCAGGCAGAGATGAGGGGATTGATTTGAACTGCCATTGCCTGGTGGGAATGAGGTAGTAGTGCCCTGAAAATTGCAGTAATATACTTAATGGCCCATTCGCGTTCTTCCCGCCCATCACCATTTTGGTTGGGCTGCCTGATGCAGGTGGGAACTTTTATCAAGTATGCTATTGGGGGTTGTGTGATGTATTAGGAGCCAAATGTAATTTTGAAGTACCAATGGGCAGAGTGTACACCACGCAGGCTCCACTCATTGGTACCAGGCACTGAGCAACCTAAAGAGCAGTCCTTAAAGAGACCACCACTGGTCACTCAGGAAAAGCTAAGTTTTTGTTTCTCTAAAGATTTCTATGAAGCAAGGAGCAGCATAAATGTTCTTCTTGGTCACACCAAATTCTTTTGGCCTGCTGCTGCCTCATCCACAACCCTCCACCTGCAATTGCCTCGCTCCCTCCTACATTTCCAGCTTGGCATGGCATCAGAATTTCTACCTTCCCCCACGACAAATTGTCTATGAGCGGCAGAACAGTGCTCACAGCTCCCTGGCAGTGTGAAATGCAGACAGCTTGGCCCTTGCAAAAAATGATTCTGGCCTTGCATCAAGGACATAGGGAGTTTGAGAACAAATCAACCAGTGCTGGACTCGTGCCTCCCATTACCTCTATCTTCTTAAAAGTGTCAGAGCAAGTGACAGAATAATACACATTTCCTGCCACTGGTTCAGTTGTAGATTAGAGTGAGATGTAAGGGAGGGACATAAAGAGCAAAAATAACTACAAATGCAAACATGTAATTCTAAATCAAATGAAATCAAGATAAAGGCAACACTCCACCTTAAGCAATATGTGTGGAAGGCAGTAGGCTGCTTTTCAGCGAAATTATTTTAAGCAGATGGTGCTAAGGAAGAACCGATAGAGTCACACTCTTCACCATATCATAATAGAAGGAAAGTCAAAATGATCTTGATCACGAAAGTTCATGAGACTTAAAGGAAGGCTTCATTCCAAGCTCAATTGTAACTATCCATTATTTTGAATGATTATATGCAAATTCATGAAAATATCTAGCTTCACATTAGGAATGAATTAACTGCACAAATATAGGTTAAAATTCATTAAACCTTGTTAGGGATGACACAACGGTTCTAAAAACACATTTATGTGCCCTGGCTGTTCCCCTTGATACAGACTCCATCTCCGCTCTCTTAAGTCCAAAGGATTCAGACTGGAATGGATATGGTGGACAACTGGACCTGCTGGACCACATAAAGCACTATTGGGTTCTGCTCTCATCTTCCAAAACTGCTCACTATTTCAGGATCATCCTGGAATGCAAAGATAACTCCCATCTTATTTCCTTTACTGCAAACCATCATCTTAAACCCCCTCTCCCCTGTCTTCTCCACCCTCACCAACAAGTGCAAACAGCTCCTTGGACTTCTTTGTCACTAAGATTGAGACCATTTGATCAGCTGCCTCTGTCACTTCCCTTCCTTCCCCTAGCCCACCAGGCAAACATCCACTAAAGTTCCCTCCTGAACTCACAATTTTCTCTATTTTCTCTCTTATCTCCTTCACGTCCTCTCCAAGCTCATCTTGTCCATGAGACCCACCTCTTACTCCTTTGACCCTATTCCTGCCAAACCACTGACCACCAAACTTCGCTTCTTGGCTCTCATGTAAGCTGATATTATTAATGCTGTCTCTCTTCAGATTCTGTCTCTCCTTCAGATCTGCTGTCATCATCCCTCTCCTCAAAAAAAAAACCCTTGACCCCACTGTCCTTGACCCCACTGTCCCATCTCCAACGTCCCAAATCCATGCCCATCTTTCCCAAAATTCCATGTTTGAATCACTCCAATAAGGTTTCCTCCCCTGCCACAGTACCAAAATGGTTCTTATCAAATTCATAAATGGCATCCTATGTGACTGTAACCAAAGGTAAGCTATTCCTTTCCATCCTTCTTGACTTGTCTGCAGCCATTGACATGGTTGTCTACACCATCCTCCTCCAAAGCCTCTCCACTCTCCAGCTGTGTGGGACTGCTCTCACTTGGTTTCATTCTTATCTATCTAATTGTAGCCAGAGAATCACCTGCAATGGCTCCCCTTCCCACAATCACACCATTACCTCTGGTTTCCCCCAAGCATCTATCTTTGCTCCCCTCCTATTTCTCATCTACAGGCTGCCCCTTGGAGACATCATCAAAAAACACATCAGTTTCCACATGTGTGACAGACACCACCACCTCTACCTTACCACCATCTCTCTCAACACCTTCACTGTTGCTAAATTATCAGACTGCTTATCTGGCATCCACTACTGGATGAGCAGAAATTTCATCCAACTAAATATTGGGAAGACTGAAGCCACTGTCTTTGGTCCCTGTCACAAACTCCCCTCCCTAGCTACCAACTCCATCCTTCTCCCTGGCAACTGTCTGAGTCTGAACCAGACTGCTCGAAACCTTGTTGTTGTGTTTGACCCTGAGATGAGCTTCCGACCACATAGGAACATAGGAAAATAGGAGCAGGAGTAGGCCATTTGGCCCCTTGAGCCTGCTCTGCCATTCAACAAGATCATGGCTGATCTTCTGCTTCAACACCATTTTCCTGCACTATCCCCACATCTCTTGATATCTTGACTATCTAGAACTCTATCGATCTCTGTCTTGAACATACTCAATGGCTGAGCCTCCACAGCCCTCTGTGGAAGAGAATTTCAATGATTCACCACCCTCTGAGTGAAGGAATTCCTCCTCATCTCAGTCCACATATCCGCGCCATCACTAAGATCACCTATATCCACCTCCGTAATTTCGTCTGACTCTGTCCTGCCTCAGCAATGCTGCTAAAATCCACATCCATGTCTTTGTTACCTCATGACTTGACCATTCCAATGCATTCCTGGCCGGCTTCCCACATTCTACCCTTTGTGAACTTGAGTTCATCTAAACCTCTGCTGCCAGTGTCTACTCATATGAAGTTCCGTTGACCTATCATTCCTGTTGTCGCTGACCTATATTGTATTCCAATCAAGCAAAGCCTCAATTTTATAATTCTCATCCTTGTTTTCAAATCCCTCCATGGCCTTGCCCCTCCCTACCTCTGTAATTTCCTCCAGCTCCACAACCCACCAAGATATCTGCACTCCTCTAATTCTGGCCTCTTGAGCATTTGTGTTTTTAATCGCTCCACGACTGGTGGATGCATCTTTAGCTGCCAAGGCTATAAGGTCTGGAATTCTCTTATATACAGCCTAATTTAAATATGAATATGAATGACCCATGTCTCCAGCGAGTTACTTGGATGCCCCCAAACCCAACCTGGTTAAACTAAAAGTATATGTGTTTGCGCTAGGTTTGGGGTCGGTTTCCCATATTTAGCAATTTTATCTCCCCACGACCCTCTCCCACTCATCATAGTGTGGGGTGGGGGTGTTGAAAGTGACCCCAATGTGTCGAGATGGAGTAAAGGGATGGAGAGCAACTCGAACACAATGAAAAAAACACATGATTGAGTCAACTAGATTGATTTAAATGATCTCCATTCCTCTCCTGCAGGCACTGACTTCTGCCAGAATACATTTCCACCATTGATGACAAGCTGTGATACTTCGCTCAAGTGTGATGGAAACCACACCTGCCAAAATGAGACATATTAATTTCGTCATATGGAATATTATTATTTGAACATTTACTGGACATTGAAATAACTTGTTTAAAAAGACCACAGAACAGTGGCTGAAAACATGGCTGCACATTTGCATTCGAAAAGACAGTGGCATGGAGAGACAATGGGAGTACCCCCCAGGTTCAATTAGCCAGATGGGTTTTGTCAAAAGTCATTGTGAGTCATTGACTGTGTAAGAGCCTGTATTCCACCACCACAATACCTCCACCCCCCTCCACCCACTGAGTGTCTGGTAAGCTTGGAGAAATCCAAAAACCTCGCAGGAGAGGCTGGTTTAAACAGGGAGCTAGTCACATGACTAACCTGCTGGCCAACCTGGAGTTAATTGAATTGTACTCACAGAACAGTTTTTGAAAGAGACTGCAATTGAACTTCAAAAAGAGAGCACACCCTCTCTCTGTGTCTCTCTCGCTCACGCAAAGTTCCAGGGACTCACACAAGTAACTTAAGCCTCAAGACAGAAGACCAGCGAAACAAGTTTGAAAGTGTGCACTGGACACCAACAAGAACTGCAAGACTTAACTTCAAACAAAGACTTTACATCCAACCCCAAACCAGTAACTGAACTCCATCTATTACCTCAAACCTTTCCCCTTTAATTCTTTCTCCTCCTCTGTCTCTATTTGCATGTATGTTTATCGCGTATGTATGCTAGCATGGTTGTGTCGCGTATTTTTAGTAGTTTTAACTGAGTTAGAGTTTTAAGGTTAATAAATTTACACCTTTCTTGTATAAATCTGAGAAAAGCTGTCTGTTTAATTTCTTTACAACTACAATTAGAGAGCAATGAGCAAGGACTTACTGAGGGGAAACTAAAAACACAATGTTTTAAAAAGTGAAACCCTGTTATGGCCAAACTGGGAAAAGACTGAGAGGGGAGCCCGAGACCCTTTCCTGACCTGATCGTAACACTAGTATGAGGCAAAACAGGGAACACTGGCAGCAGACTCAGCCCTGGGAAATTTCATAGCTGAGCTTAATCGCACCTTCACCCTACACTCACAGATGTGTACTTTATAGCAAGGTTTACTGGACAGTAATCGGGAAAAATAACCCTTGCTACATTTTCCCCTTCTTTAACTAAGTATGCCTTCTTAAATGTAGGCACACTCACTAATTTAGCAAAGATTGAGTATTGAACCCAGGACTTTCATAGGCTGCACTGGTTCCATATGAGGCCATGTATTAGCATTATCAACTGAGCCACTGGGAAGCTGAAACTACTTCATGGAAATGGAACCAAGATCACTGCAACAGATACATTTCAGGATTTTCCAATACCACTTAGATAAACAGGAATGATGAATGTATCAGAAAAACTAAATGTCTCTCTACCTCATTTTCCACCTTTAAGACACTCCTTAAAACCTACCTTTCTAACCAAGATTTTGGTCATCTGCCCTAATATCTCCTTATGTGGCTAGGTGCTAGATTTTGCTTTTTAATCTCCTGTGAAGTGCCTTGTGATGAATTATTACATTAAAGGTACTATACAAATACAAGTTGTTGTTGTTTTTAGGACTAAGAAGAGAAGGAATGCTGCTCTGGACCCCAAAAGGAAAGTCTTGGGCTCTGCTGTTCCAGTATTTGTCCCCTCCCCTTCCAACCCAGGAGACCCTGCCAAATCCTTCTCCACGAATTACCCGAGTGCCTGATTGTCTCCTGACAGCAAGTAGCCAGCTGCCTCTTTACACCTGTTCCAGGTGGACAGCTGGCCAGTGGGATGTAACTGAGGTCTGGCAGTTAATATCAGCCGGATCGCTTTCCGAGCTCCCGCCTAGCAATTAAAATTCACTTTATTTTTTGACATCATTTAATCAACTTTTTCTGATACCTTCATGTTTACCTAAGTGATATTGAAAAATCTTGAAATGTATCTGTTGCAGTAATTTTGTTTCCACTTCTATGAAGTAGCTCCAGCTTCCCAATGGCTCAGTTAGGAAATGCTAATACATGGCCTAGTTTGGAACAGTGCAGCCCATGAAAGTTCTGGGTTCAATGCCCATTCTTTGTTAAGTTAGTGATGTGCCCTTGTTTACCAAGGCATACTTAGTTAAAGAAGGGGAAATGCATAGCAAGGATTCCTGTTCACAATTACTGTCCAGAAAACAAAACAAAAAAGTGCTGGAAATACTCAGCAGTTCTAGCAGCATCTGTGGAGAGAGAAGCAAGGTTAATGGGCTGGATTCTACGTCGAGCGGACAGGAGCTGACCACCGACGTAAAAGTCGGTGGTGAACCCGCTTCTGCCCAGCACGGGGATCCATCCCGCATTTTACGAGTCCCCGGCCTTTAATTGTTCCAAGGCGGGACTTCCACCCATCTGGGGGAGGAAGTCCCACCTCATTGAGCTGCTGGCCAACCATTGGGCCGGCAGCTCTTAGTCTCAGCAATACCACAGGGAGCGGTGGCCACTGCTGCGACTGCAGCCTAGCCGAGGACATGGAGCCAGGAGTGCAGGTAAGTTTGGGTTGCCTTGCCGAGGGTAATCGGTTGGGCCCTGGCGAGGCAAGGGTGGTCATTTGGGGGGAAGTGGGGTGTCTTGGGTCCTGGGGATGGTTGGAGAAGCGGGGGCGGCCCTCAATTGGGCGACCTGTATCCTGGCAGAAGTCAGCGCCTTCATGAGAGGAATGGAGATAATTGAAATCCGTCTAGTTGACTCAACCATGTGACTGTTTCATTGTGTTTGAGTTGCTCTTCACCCCACATAGACACATTGGGGTCAATTTTAACCCCCACCCCCACCCCCTACCTCCACCACGATGAGTGGGAGAGGGTCCTGGGGAGATAAAATAGCTAAATATGGAAAAACAAACCCCAACGTGCTGCAAACTTCTAGTTTAACTGGGTCAAGTTTGGGGGCACCTGAGTAATTTGCCAGAGATATGGGTCAGCCATATTAATATTTAAATTAGACTGCGTTCCTCAGATCTTGTCAGCTATTGGAATTTAACGGCTGCATTCCTGCAATTGTTCCCTTTCTGCAATTGGCCTCCTGAAGCAGGCCCACCTGAAATTTCAGCAGGGGTCCCCGATCTCTCACCACAACTCTAGTGAAAGTTCCAGAGCAATGCTAAAGCTACAGCAGAAGATTGGAGGATTCCTGCGTTAATTGCCCCTTTCCCTTGCCATTCATTTTGCCATTTCACCTTCCTTTGCTATCCATTCAACCCTTCTTCTTGCTATCCTCCCCTTGTGATCCATTTCTCCTCTTCACTCCTACTTGTGTGAGATGCAATTACTCTTAGAGCACCCACAGTGCTGCAGGTGGGATTGCTGTTTCTTTATCCTGGCCACTAATGGAGGGAGACACTGCACCTAAATGAATTGTTTGTTTCTTGCTGAAAATAGAGACATGCTGTTGAAGCTTTTCATCTTGCACACATCAGGACAATCACAAGAATAACCAATGTAAGGGAAAACAACAACTTGTACTGCATGAGAAGAAAGTACTGATTGGTTGGCAAGTGAACTCTGATTGGTAGAGGTGTTGCCATGGTGAATGCACCAGTTTACACTGACTGACATTTAACTGCCAAGCTTTGTTTAAAATTTAAACCAGGCATCTTGACTCTGATTGGTTAAGGCATTGCCCTGAGGAATGAACCAGTGAATGGCTGTTACTTATTTTGTTTAGCTGAAACAGGCGCAATGTTTGTACATATTCTTTCTGTCTGCAAAGAACAGGGCCCTGTGTATTGATATATGTAGCTTTCAGTACATGCAAATGTGTCACACTACAAGCCCTACTGGCAATCTTACATTGGTTGTCAGCATAATTCTTAGCACACTGTGGCTTATTTAGCAAATGTTGTTCAATCACGGAATCACATCTAATATTGGACGTTGTGTTTTGAGTTTTGTAAGCACGGGCTGGTTGGGTAAGGCCTGTACCTTGCCCATTGTGAACAGCAGAAGGGACATGCTTTTTGATACGATCCGCCAGTCTTTGGGACATACGGCCGACATACCTAGCATTACACTGGCATTGAAATTCATATATCACATTATTCATTTGCTGTGGGTCCATCATCTTTTGTAGATGGCAGGAAGCCAACTAGTGCAGGGAGTACAGTGAAGGGGTAGTGACATGTGTCTGGTGTGTTAACTATTGAACTCAGAAGTCGTGGGAGTGGGGGAAGAGGGGAGCCCAGCTGCACTGAGATTTGTCAGCAAACACAGACACATTGTCCTAGCTCCCAAAAACACTGACTGTCAGCATGAAACCCAGGTAGTTGCAACATATATCATTCACCCCCATTACTGGTCTGCAGCTGCTATTCAACGCATGCTTCAGTGTCAGTGAGTGCATGCCTCAGTGGGTTCGATAACATGCTAAACATACAGTGCTGCTGGTGGTAGCACTGTGTTACACTTCAGGTACCTGAGCATAACTGAACTTTACCACACTGCATAACATGAAGTCCGCTCACAACTCTATTTTTCTGGCATCCTGTACAAGCCATGCACAGCCTGACCTGCACAGGGGTGCTAGGTCAATAATAAGATTGTCTTTACAATTACCAGCTTTCGCTGCCTGTATTTATAGAGTCCTGAAAGTGTATTAATTCTGACATGAAACAGAGTTACAATAATAAGTGAATCCAAAGTCTGTCATTCCAGCAGCAATTACATGGGGGGTTTGCACTTGTGTGTCAGTCGTCTTTGTTGCATAATTTTACCAGCATGAGTTCTGCTCTGGAGTAACATTTGGTAACGTAAATCCTTCCCCTGGTGTAAGAACTGTCATAAAAATTCCTGGTAGATTCCTTAAGAGTTTTGCTGCTTTCATCACAGTCTGGTGTCTTTGTTCAAATGACAAGGCAGGTGCATTAGCATGTGGTCAGCTTTTTCTGTTGGCATGCTTGTGTGGATGCTAGTATTGTGATGGCTGCATTGATTGCTGCTGTTCTTAGGTGTCCATTAGTCTCAGCAGGCAGCTTTAAATTAGGTGTAAATCTCATCATCTAGGCAATTTTGTGCATCATTCTGAATAATGGAAGTGGTGATATGGCAGCAGTCTGAGTTAGGCAGCCACCTTTATTATGATGGTACTGAGAATGAACTATGTTTTGGAGCAACATATGGTGTTATAGTTTATGTAGGATATTGCTTTAGTAGAGTTTTGTTAATATTTTTTATTCATGTGTGAAAGGCCTATAACTCATGCAAGCACACACTGTGGATTAAAACAAATTATGAAGTCCAATCTCATTCATGGAATATAACCTATAATGTAGTGCTGTGTTGCAATTATTTTTTGTTTTGTTTACCCCTGTCAATTGGTTAAAAAAGTTAAGCGAATAGGAGGTTGATTAATATTTTAAGAAGCATAAACCTTGTTGATTGCCTCTATATATGGTCAGTATTGATGGTGATCAAGCCTCAGAATTTGTCCTCTAGCTTCTGATTATCTGTTTAGTCACTACAGCACTACAAGTGGCAAAGATTTAAACATGTGTAATAGACTTTTAAAAAAATTCTATTTGCTTTTTCCCCTTTAGCCCACTTAATACAATGCACTAGTTCCTATTGGAGGAGGTTGGTCGTTGACTTGTTCCTAAGCCTTTCCCGATAGCTTTTTGTAGCAGTGCATGTATGAGAACAGTTAATGTTGAGTTTCAATAGGGTCTCTCTCACTGGGGAACTGTTCCCTCAACTCTTTTAAAAGGTACCTACACATGCACCTGAAGTGCTGTAACCTGCAACGCTACAGACCAGGTGCTGGAAGGGGGGATTAAATTGGGCGGCTAGTTTTTTCAGCTGGGACAGACACGATGAGCTGAATGGTCTCCTTCTGTGATGTAAATTTTCTATGGTTCTATCACATAACAATTTTTCCTGGCATCCACTCAAGATCATGGACTTGATGTATAGAGTCTCGGCCCCTTCACTGCCTCTGTATTGTCAGCCTTTCTTGGATGAGCTGCAATTTCCTCCAATGAAACATTGGGAACACTGAAGCCATTGTCTTCAGCTCCCACCACAAGCTCCATATCCTTGCCACCTATTCCCTCTCTCTCCCAGTCACTGTCATATATTGAAACAGATTATTTGCAACCATGACAGTCTATTTGATCCTGAGCTGAACTGAAATCCTCTTCATCAAAAAGACCACCTACTTCCACCTCCATTACATCCCCACCTCTGCCCCTATCTCAGCTCATGCCCTGTTCAAATCCTCATTCATGCCTTTGACACCTCCAGTCCAATCTGTTACAATGCTCTCTTGGCTGGCCTCTCACCCTCCATCCACTCTAAACTTTAGCCCATCATTACCCGTATTCCATCTTCCATTCAGTCCCACTCACCCATAAATCCTGACCTCACTAACCTACCTTAGCTCCTCTGTTCACTAATGCCTCAAATTTAAAATTATCATCCTTCTGTTTGAACCCATTCATGGGCTTGCTATTGCCTAGCTCTGTAACCTCCTTCAAGCCTCTGGAGTCTCGATTTCTGTGATTCTGGCATCTCCTCTGTTTTGACCCCACCATTGGTGGCCATGGCTTCAGCCATTTAGGTCCCATACCCTGGAATTCGCTCCCTAAACCAACTGCCACTCCATCCCCTTCTTCTTTTAGACCCTTCTTAAAACCGACATCTGTATCTAGCTTCTTGTCACCCATCCGAACATCTCTTTCTGCTTAGTGTCCATTTTTTAATTACAGCAACAACGGGCTGCATTTTACCAGCTCACCGCCGATCTGGGTGGCAAGCTTCAAAAATGGCGGAGCGAACGTGTGAGATTTACTCCGCAGAGCCGCTGCAATTTTTAGCGTGGCAGCACATTTACATGGTTGGAGCAGACCACCCACCCCCTCCCCGATTATGTGGAGGAGGCAGGAGCTCCGTCCTCAGCAATGGTGTCAGGCGCCATCGCGCAGGTTCCGGCGCCATTTTTATAGGGCTTCAAGCCCTTCCAATTCATTAACATTTTTATAGGTATAGGAAGTATAAATTAAAAATGAAAAACTTAATAAAAGTTTCAATATCCTCTCCCACCCTCTGAATGATAAAACAACTTATTACTTGCCCTCCCCCCCACACAAAAACTTACCTTGCATTCCCGACCTATCCCGCCCAAAGTTTCTAAACTTTGAACCTTACCCCTTCCCACCATCCCCTAGACCTATCAAAAAGGTTTCACCCCGCTGCCCCCCACCAAACCCTGAAATCTTACCTCCTCCCCCCCTCCCCACCAGTATCCCGCATCGGATCTCCGGTTGGAGATTCAAAGGCGCGGGAGTCCTGGCAACCAGCCGGAATATGGCAGCGGACTGGCCAATGGGAGCAGGTCGGTCATTAATTCATTAATTTAAATATTTAATTGCTGCTCCCATCGCTGAGCAGTGTGGGATCTGCCACGAGGCCCCGCCGCCGCTGGTAATATAAGGCGGGGCCTTCTCGGCATCGAGGCCCGTGGCAGGCCTCTCCCGGTGGCATTTTCTGGATCCCCGCCAGAACCTGTGACGTCGGGGGGCCAATAAAATTCACCCTAACAGCTCGTATTGATAT